>NC_082681.1:90086742-90389956 GCF_025265405.1 Mesoplodon densirostris
AGATGGCTTCACAGGCGAATTCTATCAAATATTTAGCGAAGAGCTAACACCCATCCTTCTCAAACTCTTCCAAACAATTTCAGAGGAAGGAACACTCCCAAACTCATTCTACGAGGCCACCATCACCTTGATACCAAAACCAGGCAAGGACGTCACAAAGAAAGAAAACTACAGGCCAATATCACTGATGAACATAGATGCAAAAATCCTCAACAAAATACTAGTAAACAGAATCCAACAGCACATTAAAAGGATCATACACCATGATCAAGTGGGGTTTATTCCAGGAATGCAAGGATTCTTCAATATACGCAAATCAATCAACGTGATACACTATATTAACAAATTGAAGGAGAAAAACCATATGATCATCTCAAGAGATGCAGAGAAAGCTTTCAACAAAATTCAACACCCATTTATGATAAAAACCCTGTAGAAAGTAGGCATAGAGGGAACTTTCCTCAACATAATAAAGGCCATATATGACAAACCCACAGCCAACATCGTCCTCACTGGTGAAAAACTAAAACCATTTCCACTAAGATCAGGAACAAGACAAGGCTGTCCACTCTCACCCTCTTATTCAACCTAGTTTTGGAAGTTTTAGCCACAGTGATCAGAGAAGAAAAGGAAATAAAAGGAATCCAAATTGGAAAAGAAGAAGTAAAGCTGTCACTGTTTGCAGATGACATGATATTATACATAGAGAATCCTAAAGATGCTACCAGAAAACTACTAGAGCTAATCAATGAATCTGGTAAAGTAGCAGGATACAAAATTAATGCACAGAAATCTCTGGCATTCCTGTACACTAATGATGAAAAATCTGAAAATGAAATCAAGAAAAAACTCCCATTTACCATTGCAACAAAAAGAATAAAATATCTAGGAATAAACCTACCTAAGGAGACAAAAGACCTGTATGCAGAAAATTATAAGACACTGATGAAGGAAATTAAAGATGATACAAATAGATGGAGAGATATACCATGTTCCTGGATTGGAAGAATCAATATTGTGAAAATGACTCTACTACCCAAAGCAGTCTACACATTCAATGCAATCCCTATCAAATTACCACTGGCATTTTTCACAGAACTAGAACAAAAAATTTCAAAATTTGTTTGGAAAAACAAAAGACCCCAAATAGCCAAAGCAATCTTGAGAACGAAAAACGGAGCTGGAGGAATCAGGCTCCCTGACTTCAGACTATACTACAAAGCTACAGTAATCACGACAGTGTGTTACTGGCACAAAGACAGAAAGATAGATCAACGGAACAGGATAGAAAGCCGAGAGATGATAAACCCATGCACATATGGTCAACTTATCTTTGATAAAGGAGGCAGGAATGTACAGTGGAGAAAGGACAGCCTCTTCAATAAGTGGTGCTGGGAAAACTGGACAGGGACATGTAAAAGTATGAGATTAGATCATTCCCTAACACCATACACAAAAATAAGCTCAAAATGGATTAAAGACCTAAATGTAAGGCCAGAAACTATCCAACTCTTAGAGGAAAACATAGGCAGAACACTCTATGACATAAATCACAGCAAGATCCTTTTGGACCCACCTCCGAGAGAAATGGAAATAAAAACAAAGATAAACAAATGGGACCTAATGAAACTTCAAAGCTTTTGCACAGCAAAGGAAACCATAAACAAGACCAAAAGACAACCCTCAGAATGGGAGAAAATATTTGCAAATGAAGCAACTGACAAAGGATTAATCTCCAAAATTTATAAACAGCTCATGCAGCTCAATAGCAAAAAAACAAACAACCCAATCCAAAAATGGGCAGAAGACTTAAATAGGCATTTCTCCAAAGAAGATATACAGACTGCCAACAAACACATGAAAGAATGCTCAACGTCATTAATCATTAGAGAAATGCAAATGAAAACTACAATGAGATATCATCTCACACCAGTCAGAATGGCCATCATCAAGAAATCTAGAAACAATAAATGCTGGAGAGGGTGTGGAGAAAAGGGAACCCTCTTGCACTGCTGGTGGGAATGTGAATTGGTACAGCCACTATGGAGAACAGTATGGAGGTTCCTTAAAAAACTAAAAATAGAACTACCATATGATCCAGCAATCCCACTACTAGGCATATACCCTGAGAAAACCATAATTCAAAAAGAGACGTGTACCAAAATGTTCATTGCAGCTCTATTCACAATAGCCCGGAGCTGGAAACAACCTAAGTGTCCATCATCGGATGAATGGATAAAGAAGATGTGGCACATATATACAATGGGATATTACTCAGCCATAAAAAGAAACGAAACTGAGCTATTTGTAATGAGGTGGATAGACTTAGAGTCTGTCATACAGAGTGAAGTAAGTCAGAAAGAGAAAGACAAATACCGTATGCTAACACATATATATGGAATTAAAAAAAAATGTCATGAAGAACCTAGAGGTAAAACGGGAATAAAGACACAGACCTACTTGAGAATGGACTTGAGGATATGGGGAGGGGGAAGGGTAAGCTTTGACAAAGTGAAAGAGAGGCATGGACATATATACATTACCAAACGTAAGGTAGATAGATAGTGGGAAGCAGCCGCAGAGCACAGGGAGATCAGCTCGGTGCTTTGTGACCGCCTTGTGGGGTGGGATGGGGAGGGTGGGAGGGAGGGAGATGCATGAGGGGAGGGATATGGGAACAGATGTATATGTATGACTGATTCACTTTGTTATAAAGCAGAAACTAATAAATAAATAAAGTAATTAATTTAAAAAAAACAAACACAAAACAATTTTGATAATGGTGATAGGAACATACCAATTGATACTTACCTTAAATGTACTGGATTAAATGCTCCAACCAGAAGACATAGACTGGTTGAATGGAAACCATTAAAAAAAGACTTGTATATATGCTATGTACAAGAGACCTACTTCAGACCTATGGACACATACACAGTGAAAGTGAGGGGATGGAAAAAAGATATTGCATGCCAATGGAAATCAAAAGAAAGCTGGAGTAGCAATACTCTTATCAGATAAAATAGACTTTAACATAAACAGTGTAACAAGAGGCAAGGAAGGACACCTCATAATGATCAAGGGATCAATCCAAGAAGATATAACAATTGTAAATATTTTTACACCCAATATAGGAGCACCTCAATACATAAGGCAAATGCTAACATCCATAAAAGGGAAAATTGACAGTAACACAGTAATCGTGGGGGATTTTAACACTCCACTTACAACAATGGATAGATCATATAGACAGAAAATTAATAAGGAAACACAATCCTTAAATGACACATTAGTCCAGATCGACAATTGATATTTATAGGACACTCCATCCGAAAGCAGCAGAATACACTTTCTTCTCAAGTGCACACAGAATATTCTCTAGAATAGATCACATCTTGGGTCACAAATCAAGCCTCAGTAAATTTTAAAAAATTGAAATTGTATCAAGCATCTTTTCTGACCACAATGTTATGAGATTACAAATCAATTACATGCCAAAAAAACTACAAAAACACAAACACATGGAGGCTAAACAATATGCCACTAAATAACCAAGAGATCACTGAAGAAATGAAGTAGTAAGTCTAAAAATACCTAGAAACAAATGCCAATCAAAACGTGAAGATCCAAAACCTATGGGATTAAGCAAAAGCAGTTCTAAGAGAGGAGTTTACAGCAATACAATCCTACCTCAAGAAACAAGAAAAGTCTCAGATAAACAGATTAAACTTACACCTAAAGCAACTAGAGAAAGGAGAAAAAACAAAACCCAAAGTTAGCAGAAAGCAAGAAATCATAAAGATCAGAGTAGAAATAAATGAAATAGAAAGGAAGAAACAATAACAAAGACTAATAAAACTAAAAGCTGGTTCTTTGAGAAGATAAACAAAATTCATAAACCGTTAGCCAGATTCATCAAGAAAAGAGGGAGAGGACTCAAATCAATAAAATTAGAAATGAAAAAGGAGAAGTTACAACTGACACCACAGAAATACAGAGGATCATAAGAAAGTACTACAAGCAACTATATGCCCCAAAATGGAAAACCTGGAAGAAATGGACGAATTCTTAGAAAGGTACAACCTTCCAAGACTGAATCAGGAAGAAATAGAAAATATGAACAGCCCAATCACAAGTAATGAAATTGAAACTGTGATTAAAAATATTCCAACAAACAAAAGTCCAGGGCCAGATGGCTTCACAGTTGAAGTCTATCAGACATTTAGAGAAGAGTTAACACCTATTCTTCTGAAACTCTTCCCAAAAAATTGCAGCGGAAGGAACACTCCCAAGCTCATTCTACAAGGCCATCATCACCCAGATACCAAAACCAGACAAAGATACAACACACACAAAAATTACAGACCAATATCACTGATGAACATAGATGTAAAAATCCTCAACAAAATACAAGCAGTGTGAATCCAACAATACTTTAAAAGGATCAGACAACTTGATCAAGTGGGATTTATCCCAGGATGCAAGGATTTTTCAATATCCACAAATCAATCTGTGTGATGCACCACATCAACAAATTGAATAAAAACCATATGATCATCTCAATAGATACAGAAAATACTTTTGACAAAATTCACCACCATTTATGATCAAAACTCTCCAGAAAGTGGACATAGAGGGAACAATCCTCACCAAAATAAAGGCAATATGTGACAAACCTACAAGTAACATCACACTCAAGGTTGAAAAGCTGAAAGCATTCCCTCTAAGATCAGGAACAAGACAAAGATGCCCACTCTCACCACTTTTATTCAACATAGTTTTGGAAGTCCTAGCCATGACAATCAGAGAAGAAAAAGAAATAAGAGGAATCCAAATAGGAAAAGAAGAAATTAAACTGTCACTGTTTGCAGATGACATGATGCTACACCGAAAATCCTAAAGACCTTACCAGAAAACTACGAGAGCTCATCGATGAATTCAGTAAATTTGCAGGTTACAAAATTAATATACAGAAACCTTTGCATTTCTATAGACTAACAACAAAAGATCAGAAAGAGAAATTAAAGAAACAAGCACATTTACCATTGCAACAAAAACAATAAAATACCTAGGAATAAACTTAACTAAGGAGACAAAAGACCTGTACTCCTAAAACTATAAGATGTTCATGAAAGAAATCAAACATGACACAAACAGATGGAAAGATATACCTTGCCCTTAGATTGGAAGAATCAATATTGTGAAAATGACTCTACTACACAAGGCAATCTACAGATTCAATGCAATCGCTAGCAAATTACCAATGGCATCTTGCACAGAATTAGAACAAAAGAATCTTAAAATTTGTATGGAGACACAAAAGACCCCGAATAGCCAAAGCAATCTTGACAAAGAAAAACGGAGCTGGAGGAATCAGGCTCCCTGACTTCAGACATTACTACAGAGCTACAGTCATCAAAACAGTATGGGACTGGCACAAAATCATAAATATAGATAAATGGAACAGGATAGAAAGCCCAGAAATAAATCCATTCAGGTACAGTCAATTAATCTATGACAAAGGAGGCAAGACTGTACGATGGAGAAAAGGAAATCTCTTCAGTAAATGGTGCTGGGAAAACTGGACAGCTACATGTAAAAAAATGAAATGAGAACATTCTTTAACACCATACAGAAAAATAAACTCAAAATGGATGAAATGTCTAAATGTAGGATGGGATACTATAAAACTCTTGGAGGAAAACATAAGCAGAACACACTTTCACATAAATTGCAGCAAGACCTTTTTTTCATCCACCTCCTAGATTAAAAACAAAAATAAACAAGTGGGACCTAATTAAACTTGAAAGCTTCTGCACAGCAAAGGATACCATAAACAAGACAAGAAAACAAACCTCATAATGGGAGGAAATATTTGCAAATGGAGCAACTGACAAAGGATTAATCTACAAAGTATACAAACAGCTCATGGAGCTCAATATCAAAAATCAAACAACCCAATCAAAAAAATGGGCAGAAGACCTAAATAGACATTTCTCCAAAGAGGACATACGGATGGGAAACAAACATATGAAAAGATGCTCAGCATCAGTAATTATTAGAGAAATGCAAATCAAAACTACAATGGAGTATCACCTCAAACCGGTCAGAATGACCATCATCAAAAATTCTACAAACAATAAGTGCTGGAGAGGTTGTGGAGAAAAGGGAACCCTCTTGCACTGTTAGTGGTAATAGATTTGGATGGACGTTCCTTAAAAAACTAACAATAGAGTTACATATGATCCAGCAATACCACTCCTGTGCATATATTTGGGGAAACCTCAAATTCAAAAAGACACATGCAGCCCAATGTTCACAGCAGCACTATTTACAGTAGCGAGGGTATGGAATCAACCTAAATGTCCATCAACAGAGAAATGGGTAAAGAAGATGTGGTATATATATATATATGATGGAATATTACTCAGCCATAAAAAGGAACGAAATTGGGTTATTTGTAGAGATGTGCATGGAAATAGAGACTGTCATGCAGAGTGAGGTAAGTCAGAAAGAGAAAAACAAATATTGTATACTAACGCATATATGCGGAATCTAGAAAAATGGTACAGATGATCTTGTTTGTAAAGCAGATATAGAGACACAGGCGTAGAGAACAAACATATGGATACCAAGGGGAATGGGGGGTGGGATGAATTGGGAGATTGGGACTGACATATATACACTTTTGATACTATGTATAAAATAGATAACTAATGAGAACCTACTGTATAGTGCAGGGAACTCTACTTGATGCTCAGGGGTGACCTAAATGGGAAGGAAATCCAAAAAAGAGGGGATATATGTATATGTACAGCTTATTCACTTTGCTATATAGTAGAAACTAACACAACATTGTAAAGAAAGTATACTCCAATAAATTTTTTTTAAAAGAAGAGGTAATGGGGCTTCCCTAGTGGCCCAGTGGTTGAGAGTCCGCCTGCCAATGCAGGGAACACGGGTTCGTGCCCAGGTCAGGGAAGATCCCACATGCCACAGAATGGCTAGGCCCATGAGCCATGGCTGCTGAGCCTGTGCGTCCAGAGCCTGTGCTCCGCAATGGGAGAGGCCACAAGAGTGAGAGGCTCACGTACCGCAAAATAGGATGAATGGATAAAGAAGATGTGGCACATATATACAATGGAATATTACTCAGCCATAAAAAGAAACGAAATTGAGCTGTTTGTAGTGAGGTGGATGGACCTAGAGTCTGTCATACAGTGTGAAGTAAGTCAGAAAGTGAAAGACAAATACCGTATGCTAACACATATATATGGAATCTAAGAAAAAAAATGTCATGAAGAACCTAGGGGTAAGAGAGGAATAAAGACACAGACCTCCTAGAGAATGGACTTGAGGATATGGGGAGGGGGAAGCATAAGCTGTGACAAAGCTAGAGAGTGGCATGGACATATATACACTACCAAACATAAAATAGATAGCTAGTGGGAAGCAGCTGCATAGCACCGGGAGATCAGCTCGGTGCTTTGTGACCACCTAGGGGGGTGGGATATGGAGGGTGGGAGGGAGGGAGACGCAAAAGGGAAGAGATATGGGAACATATGTATATGTATAACTGATTCGCTTTGTTATAAAGCAGAAACTAACACACCATTGTAAAGCAATTATACTCCAACAAAGATGTAAAGAAAAAAAAAAGAAGAAGAGGTAATGTAATATTTCATTCAGATGTCTATTCTGTGAATCAGGACATGAGTTCTGGGGTGTCAGAGATGAACTAGATCTGCATGATGGGGCCCCAAGGAGCTCACAATCTAGCATGTAGGAAAGAGAGTAAACAGTAAACCAGTAAACAGAGAGCTCTCACCCAGTTTGTTAAGTGCTCTGACAGAGCCATGCAAAAGAGCAAGGAGGAAGGAAAGACTAACTAAGCTTGGGGTGATCTCAGATGGTTTCTTGGATAAAGCAGCATTTGTACCAGTCTTTATAGGAAGGCAGGACTTTTATTGGCAGACATGGAGTGTGGGAGAGGGGAACAAAGATATTCCAGGCAGAGGAAGAGTTTGAGCAAAGGTATAGCATTGGCAGGAGGCAGAACATGAGTCATCCACTGTGACTGAGGCCTGTGAGGCTGTCAGGGGCTGACTGTGAAAGGCCTTGAATGACAGGCTAAGAAACTTAGATTTAAACGTGCAGGCCAAGGGAACCCTTGGTGGCTCTAAATATGGTCAGCTTTGCCTTTGAAACATGACTGAGGGCCTCTGTGCAAGTGGAGCAGGTGGGAAGCAGGTGCATTAGAGCAGAGACCCATCTGCCACCGTCCCATGTGCCCCTATGCTCAGCAGAGGCTCCTCAGAGCCTGCAGTCTTACAGGAACTCCTCCTTCTTCCCTTCTCTTCTGCCAATGTTCTACTCCTCCCACGGGACACACCCAGCTCAAATACACCCTATCTGGAAGCTTTCACTGCCTTCCAGTAGGTGATTTCCTCTGTGAGGCCCCTGAGTACCCTTCTCTGGGATTCTTCAGTGATATGTTGTATTCTTATGCATTCCAGCCAGATGGAGAAATCTTCAAGGACAGGTTGTAAATCTCATCCAGTTTTGCATCTCCAGTGCATAGTATGGGTTTTGGCACATGGAAAACCACTGGGCAACTCTTCACCAGTGAATTAGAGAAAGAGAAAGTACATGAAGAGAAAGAAGAAATGGGAGAAGGGGAGGAGAATACTTGGAGAGAGGGGGGGAAGGGGGCAGAGAGATAGGGTGTTGGTATGGTCAAGGGAAATAAGAGGAAGAGTGTGGAGGAGAGCACAGGGCCAATGTGGGTTCTTTCTTCTTCCCATCAGTAGCACCAAGTATCAGACCTGCCACAGTGAGTGTCAGGCTTTGGAATCAACCAGAGGTGGGTTCATATTCTGGTTCCATTACTTAGTGACCATGTGCCTTTAGACAAGACACATCACCTCTTGGGCATTAATTTCATCAACTGTGGAATGGTGATAATACTAGTTCTTCCTACATGGGTGTTTTTAGAACTTAAGAATAGAGTCTGTCATACAGAGTGAAGTAAGTCAGAAAGAGAAAAATAAATACCATATGCTAACACATATATATGGAATCTAAAAAACAAATGAAAAAATGTTCTGAAGAACCTAGGGGCAGGACAAGAATAAAGAGGCAGACATAGAGAATGGACTTGAGGACACGAGGAGGGGGAAGTGTAAGCTGGGATGAAGTGTGAGAGTGGCATGGACATATATACACTACCAAATATAAAATAGATAGCTAGAGGGAAGCAGCTGCATAGCACAGGGAGATCAGCTCTTTGCTTTGTGACCACCTAGAGGGGTGGGTTAGGGAGGGTGGGAAGGAGACACAAGAGGGAGGGGATATGGGGATGTATGTATACGTATAGCTGATTCACTTCGTTATACAGCAGAAACTAACACAACATTGTAAAGCAATTATACTCCAATAAACTGAAAAAAAAAATAGGTGTGAGTTCTTTGAGGGCAGGGATCCAACATCCAACAAGGGCCTTGGCACAACTGTGTGCTCAACAAATAATTACTGACTGAGTGAGCAAGTGAATGCCCAAGAAGAAGTGTTTTCTACACTGGGGAGCAGTGCTCCATTCCACAAGAGGGAGAGGCGAAGCACTTGTGTCCCAGTGTACCAGTAAAGGAGGAACACAGTCCCAGTAAAAATTTTTAGCTAAGTTGATATACGTTAAAAGCATCAATAGTCATTGGGGGATAAATAAAACTTTTGGTAGACTTTCTTACATTTACTGATTTTATTCTGAATTACATATGATGTAGGCGGCACCCTAACTTTTAGTGTTTAGAGACTCTAAATGTCTTAATTTGGTCCTACTTAAGCAATAGAAATTAATATGATCTAGTCCCCTACCCCAGAGCAGCTCCTGGGGAGAGAGATCCAGACACACAACATATTACAACAACACACTATGTGACTAAGGTTGGCATAGAGGGGTCTGTAGGAAGCATTGGTTTGGGAGCCCAGAGAAACACAGTCCTCCTAGGGGGAACAGATGAATCAAATAAGAATGAGGATACAGGGTGGGGGATAGAGAAATCAAAAGGAGAATAGAAAATAATGATTGTTGAATAAAAGGTAGTAAGCAGAAAAGAGTTCACATTGGGGAGAAAGGAAAGCTGGAAGTAGGGAGTGAAGGGGGAGGCTGACAGGCAGGGAAGGCGACCCTGTGGAGGCGGAAAGAGGCAGGATCACTTCCGGCTGGGGAGGGGGAGCAGATAGGCTCAGACCTAAGAAGAGGCTTGGAGAGAGCAGACGCCTTCTGGACAGGAGAGGTGAGCTAAAGTGCCCTGCTTTACTGAAGACCTTGTGGGGGCCTCCAGGCTAGGGTTTGACGTGCTTGACTCCACACACCCCTAAGGTTTGAAGGAAACCTGCTAGAGGTTCAGGAGCTAACCGCATAAAAGTGGTCGGGTTTAGAGGTGTCTGGACTCGGTTTGCAAGGGAGAAAGGAGGGGGGCAGAATCCCCTTTAGGCAACGGAAAGAGAGATCTGGACTCAGTTCGGGCTGCAGGAAGGAGGGATGCAGACCCGTTTGGGACTGCAGAAAAGAGAGATGGAGAAATAGTTCAGGCCGTAGAAAGAATGGAACACGATCCAATTAGGCAGGGAGATAGGCAATGGGAGGCTTCGTTTAAACTGGAGAGAGGTCGCAGGACCTGGTTTGGGCCACAGAAAGTAGAGATTGGGAGCTAGAAAAAGTAAGGGGCAGAATCCTTATTATATATCTGAAATGACCTGGCTCAGAGGGGAGAAAAGAGGGGCTAGGACCTGGTTGATACCGGTTTGAAAAGAAAGGGACAGAACCTGGTAGCATTTGGGAAGGATTACACAAAAGCCTAATACCATAGGATTTGTGGGTGGGGTAACCATGTTGCAGTAAGGGCAGGATGGTCACTTTCAGACGTGGACGTAGGGGTGCGGTGTTGCGGAAGGGGCGGTGCAGGCACTTACTGCAGAGCGGAGGGAGGGGGCATATAAAGAGAAGAGAAGGTGCGGAGTACAGCAGAGCGGAGGGAGGGGGCGTTTGGGGACGGGGCAGTGCGCTGCGTGGCTGTACTGCAGAGGAGAGGTGTATGGTGTTGGGGAAGGGGCGGAACGAAGAGGTGCTGCAGAGCGGAGGGAGAGGGACCGGTGTTGGGGGAAGGGTTGGAATGAGACGAGATGCAGTTAGAAAGAGTGGGTCAGGAGTGGCGTCAAGATGTTCTGCTGCTCTGAGGGCAGAGGGCTTATGTGGGATTGAGGTGGTCAGGCTGTCCAGTCCACCAAAGCACTTGCGCGCTGAGCGCCTGCGGTTGCCCTCACGCCTCTGTTTGATATGCATGCGCACTACCGAATTGCGGTAAGGGTGTTTGTAGGGTAAAGGGGCAGGATCGAGAGCTGACTTGCAGTTTCTTGGAGGCAAAAGGAGCTAGGATTTGGAAGCCAGATGGTCTGGGTTTCTAGGTATGAGAACCCAGTAGTTGAAGGGTTTGGGGCCCAAGGTTTGATCAGAACCCCCTCCTTCAGGATTGGCAGGAGACCTGATGAATGTCCACCTCCCTCTTATTCTTTCCTGACTCAGGCCCTTTCTCGGCCTTCCAGAAAAATGGATAGGAGTAATGACTCCGATTATAAGATGCCCCCGCTCCAGGTGAGGCCCCTCTGCATTCTTGGCAGGCCATCTGCCCTATTCTGAGTTCATTTAAGGCTGTTGAGCCCCTACCACTCTGTAGTTGCATAATTTCCTGCC
Source organism: Mesoplodon densirostris (assembly GCF_025265405.1). NCBI lineage: Eukaryota > Metazoa > Chordata > Mammalia > Artiodactyla > Ziphiidae > Mesoplodon > Mesoplodon densirostris. The sequence goes on from NC_082681.1 coordinate 90,098,495, forward strand.
TAACCTGTTTCAGTCCTCCCCTGCATGGTGGAGGAGGAGGTGAAGAAAACCTGCCTATTTCTTGCTCCCTTCCTCTTCCTTCACCCTCCCGTTCAATCAGTCACCATTCAGAGGAGAGGGAGGTTTTGTAGAAAGGGTGGGTTGTAGGGAGGCCAGGTGGCTCAGCACGTTATAATCTTAAGTGTGTAGGGCCCTCTGCCTCCCCCTGGGAGCCTGGGGCTTCACTTCCCTCCAGATGTACAGGCTGAGACAACAGAAGAAGATAGTGTCTTGCTGATGCATACCCTCTTATCATCAACCAAGGACCCCCTGGCTATGGACCCACCAGTTGCCAACCAGCCTAAGAAAAGCAAGACCAAGAAGGCCCCTATTAAGGCTATCACTAAGACAGTACGCGCTGCCCCTCCAGTTCCACCTGCCAATGTGATTACCACCAACAAGCCTAAAATAACTTTTCCGGCTTTAAACCTGCCAATCATCCCCCAGATCAACCAGGCTTCAGCTACCACTGAGGTAGCCAATACTCAGGCTTCTTCATTCACCGCTCAGCCTAAGAAAGCCAACAAGACAAAGAGAGTTACTGCTAAGGCAGCCCGAGGCTCCCAATTTCCAACTGGCAGTGAGAGTGTTACTACACAGATCAAATTACCCTTGCAGGCCCTAAACGTGCCAGTCATCCCACAGACTATCCAGGCTCCAATTGCCACTGAGTCAGCCAATTATCAAGCCTTGTTAGCCTCCATCAAGCCTAAGAAAGCTCTCAAGGCTAAGAAGGCTAACAATAAGGCCATAGCTAATGCCACTGAGATCTCACTGGCTCCATCCACCAGCTACACAGCTACCACCCAAGGCCAAATTACCTCCATCCGAACTAAGAAAGCCTCCAAAGCCAAGAAAGCAACTGTAAAGGGCACAAATACTGACACTGAACTCCTAGAGGCCCCAGATGCCATTGAGACAGCTACCAGGCAGATTGAGGCCTCAGCAGCAGCTATCTGGCCCAAAAAATCCAAGGTCAAGAAGGCTTCCTATAAGGGCCCAAATTCTCCCTGTGAGATCTCTGAGGCCCCACCTGCCAGTCAAATGGTCACAAAACAAGCCCTAGCAGCCACCCTCCGGGTCAAGAGAGTGTACAGGGCTCGGAAGGTTGACACTAAAGCCCAGACAAGTGAAAACCAGACTCAAATTGACAAAGGGGCCCAGGTCAAGATGGCTACCCCTCAGATCAACATAAGTGCCCTTGAGACTCAGGTCGTTGCTGCTGTCCAGGCCCTGGCAGATGACTACCTGGCTCAGTTGAGTCTGGAGCCCACAACCAGGACCCGGGGCAAGAGGAACTGAAAGGTGAGATCTCTGACATCACCATCCTTAACTCTGTACTTCTTTTCCATTCCTATCCACCTGGTTTGTTCACTTGTTCTTTTAAGTTTACTGAGCCAGTCCCTGCATTCACATAGGCTGTGAGAGATGCTGAGAGGAATGTGATATAGTTCCTGCTGCTTGGCAGTTCAAAGATTGGTGGGGAAATAAGACATCCATACACTTAGCTACAAACTGGATATAATTCAACTTGTATTTATCAATACATAGTAGTTAGCATGCACCAGGCTTTGTGTTGGGTATAGTCACACAGGTTATGCTTTTATGTTTTAAAGTAACTCTTACCAGCTAGGTCCCAGTGTTACAGATAAGAAAACCAAGTCCCAGAGAGGTGAAGTGACTTGTTGAAGGGGTACAGCTAGTAGAGCCAGTGGTGGCCAAAAGAAGAGGAAGAACCAGACCCTGCCCTTGGGTTGCTCCTGTCTTGGCAGGGAAATGAAACACCTGCCCGGAAGACAATGAAAGACAAATCTAGAACTCAGTGTGGATAATGTTAAGGTCAGGACCCCTACAGGGAGGGTTTAGGGGACTTTCAGGAACAGGCAGGGTGAGGAGACAGAGCCATCTCTTTCATCTGGTTATTTTGGACCTTCCTTCTTTCTGATGATGCAGTCCAAGCATCTGAACGGGGATGAGAGAGGTGGTGGTAGTTATAGGTGGATTCCATGGGGCCAGAGGCCTCCGCTATCCCAAGATGTGGCCACTTTGCAAGAAAAGGTAAGAATCCAATGCTGCCCAGTCTCTTCTCTTCTTCACCTCCCCTCTTCTCTGTCATTCTTCCAAGTTTTATGAAAACATACTGAGATCTTCCCATATATTCCTCTTCTCCCAGGCAAATAAGTTGGTGAAATACCTGTTGGTTAAGGACCAGACAAAGATCCCCATCAAGCGCTCAGGTAGAGTCATACCAACCCTCCTCCCTGAGCTCTCCTTTCTACTCCTCTCTCCTCCCTGCCCTGGGGGTAGCCATTTAGTTTTATGGCCTCTTCATTCTCTCATCTATCCTCCCCTGCCCTTTTCACACTCTGTCATGGCTGGCATCTCCCATTAACACAGTTCAGGATTCAGACTACACTAACCCCATAGGGCTGGCAAAAGGGCTGCAGCTCTGTGGCTCCTTCTCAGCCAAGCTGCTCCCACCTCTCCCTTCCTGCAGTCATGCTGAAGGATGTCATCCAAGAATATGATGAATATTTCCCAGAGATCATTGAACGAGCAAGCTATGCTCTGGAGAAGGTGAAAGGACATCCTCTGTGGGATGGGCACAATGGGGAAGTCTTGAATGGAACAAAGATGTACACGTCCCTTTGGGGGGGGCCACAGAGACTCCCTAATCCAGCCCCATCACTGTGCAAATGAGCAGACGATGGCCTACGGAGGGACGTAGACTAGCCTCAGGTCACACAGCAAGTACAGCTAGGACCCAAGCCACCCAGCTTAGTCCTGGCTTCTGTCTACTGCTGGACATGTCCTGTAGTATATTTCAGATGCTCACCTCTCCCTTCCATCCTCCATTCTCTGTCTCCCTAGAGTCCCATTAAGCATAAAGACTATTTTGATAACAATAGTACATTTGTTACCTGTTTGCTGTGTTAGTTAAGTGCTTTACATGCATTATTTCACTGCCTAGGCTGAATTTTGCGACCTCACAGGCTATTCTTTTATTTGGCAGATGTTTCGAGTCAATATGAAGGAAATTGATAAACAAATTAGCTTGTATATTCTCATCAGCATTCAGGAATCCTCTGCAGGCATCCTGGGAACGTAAGCTGGGAAAGGGCTGGGATGGGAGGGAGGCTTCTGCTTTTGTCCATGGTACTACTCCATCCCTGTCCTCTCCCCACATCCCCTAGGAAGTCAAGAAAGACAGAGCCTAAAGACCCATTTTCCATATCCCACACGTAGTTGGAGCCCTACACATAGTAGTGGTGCCTGATTATGATTGATTGACTGGAGGGTGTAGAAGCCTGGGGCAGGTCATTCCTACTGTCAAGTTTTCTGTATCTACTGAAGCTTCTCTGTTGTTTCTTGTCTCTTCCTATTGATCTTGGTAGAGTGGTTCTCAAGGAAGGGCTTCCTGGTATGGGTGAATCAATGAGGGTTGAAGGGCAGGAACATCAGTGGGGCCATGCCTAGAATTCTTTTGGAGCTGAGGGGTCTGGAAGAGAAAGAAGGGACTCATATTGGCTGGGTGTCCGGGTTGTAGTGGGTTGACAAATACAAGTACAATTCTATCCTCTCAGCAACCTGGGGAGAGGAGAATGTGATTTTCCCATTTTATAAATAGGAGAGTCTAAGTGCCTTGCCCAGGGTCACATAGCGCTTGAAGCATAGACTGGGCAGAATTCTCTCATATCTGAAGAATCTGGGAGAAGCTAACCTAGTAGGCTGGCTGGTGTGTATTTTTCTGCAGGTGGCTGCTGGATGTAAACCTTCTCTCTGTCCTGTTATTTCCCTAGGAACAAGGACACACCCAAACTAGGTCTTCTTATGGTGATTCTGAGTGTCATTTTTATGAATGGCAACAAGGCCAATGAGGGTGAGTGGCTGGGCTGGCAGCTGAATGGGGGTCATGGTCGGAATTCCACATGTTCATTTTCTATCCCTGTTTCCTTTTGCCTCCCCTTGCAGCTGTCATCTGGGAGGTGCTGCGCAAGTTGGGGCTGCACCCTGGGTATGATTGGGCTCTGTCAGCACTTGCTGTCCGTGTTGTCCTTTGGCAAGAGAGGATGGTCCCAGGATTGCATCAGCCTGGTGGTCTGGTGGAGTGGGCGGGGTTGCTGGACTGGGTAGAGGGTCCAGGGCTCTGACCTGGATGGATGGGGAAATGGTCCTGAACTCTCTGCTTCCCCTTTCTCCTATGTCATTTTTCTGTTCTAAGCTGATATATAAGATAGACCTTCAGGGCATTCTGATAAAGAACCAACTGGCCTCAACTGCCTGCTTCTAGTGACCATGTGTTCATTACTTTCCTGAGTTCATTGAGATGGTCTTATGTACTAGAGAGGTCTCTTCCATGTTGGGAAATGCCTCTGCTCCCATGTGGGAAGTTCTGATCTTGGTTCATGGGTTATTTTTCCCATTGTTAAGGTAAGCCACTCGCTCTTTGGGGAAGTGAGGAAGCTCATCACAGACGAGTTTGTGAAGCAGAAGTAAGTGGTGCTTTGGGGCTTTGTCAGGCCATGAAGTGTTCTGAGTGTGCTGGTCTGGTCCAGAAAGTGCTTGATTGCCCTTTTCTTACACTACCTTTAGAGGTATGGGTATCCTATTCCCTAGGACTAAGTCCATGGTGGACCATACCAGGGCTGGGCCAGACCAAACACAAGGCCCTTGCTATGGGGTGTGCTCAGACCAGAATGCCCAAAGAATGGCTCCTCTGTTTACAACACACCCGATAGAAACTTGGGTTTACTCCTCACAGGTGGCAGGATACTTTGGCCTCCCTGTGACACCATGCCCTATACATGCATCCCCTGCAACACCAAGTGACTACTTTGCACAGGTCCAATGGGAAATGGCTCAGTATTGGAGGTCAAGACCATGAACTGTGTTTTGGAGTGAGTCTAGGGAAGGAGGGCCTTGGAAATCCTTCTCCAGGAGCTGAGTTTAGTTTGTCTTTGAAGGAGGTTGCCACCTGGTCCCAAGTGGCTAGACAACAGGTTTGCTTGGTTAAAAGCAAGTTTCATTTCCTTTCTTCAAGGTACCTGGAATACAAGAGGGTCCCCAACAGCAGACCACCTGAATATGAGTTCTTCTGGGGCTTGTGCTCCTACCATGAGACTAGCAAGATGAAAGTTCTCAAGTTTGCATGCAAGGTAATAGGAGAGCTGCCCTGACTTGGCATATTAAGGGTACAGAACGTCCCTGGCTGGGGTAGGCAGTGTACAGGAATGGGCAGGTATAGGGCAGTCTGAAGTTCATATGTAAGCATATGGAACTTCATTTATGTCCCAGAATGCTGCTTGACGTAAAGTTTACAATGTTTCCTTCATTGTTCATACTTCGTGTTAGTCTCCTCAACTGCCATAACAAAATACTATAGACTGGGTGGCTTAAACAACAGAAATTTATTTTATCATAGTCCTGAAGGCTGGAAGTCCTAGATCAAGGTCCAGCAGGGTTAGTTTCTAGTGAAGCCTCTCCTCCTGGCTTGCAGATGAATACCTTCTTGCTGTGTTCATGGTGGAGAGAGAGTCTCTTCTTATAAGGACACTAATCCTATTGGATCAAGGACCCACCATTATGACCTCATTAAACTTTACCTGCATAAAGGCCTACCTCCAAATATAGTCACATTTGAGGTTGATACTTTAAAATGTGAATTTTGGGGGGACACAAACATTCAATCCACAACATACTCTCTTATCGTTTCCCATATTACAGATGAAGACACTTAGGATCAGTGAGATTAAGTAGCTTGTCCAAGGTCACACAGCGCCTAAGTTATCAAACCGAAATTGGATCTCAGGACTGACCCATGATAGAGTCCCAACAACTAAGACTTTTTTTTTTAATGCTACTATTAGTTTTATACAAAGCCCATGGTAGGTATTTAATACACAATTACAAATGTTATTTTTCTTATAATGATTGGAATTCTCATTTCAGGTGCAGAAGAAAGACCCCAAGGACTGGGCCGTGCAGTGCCGGGAGGCAGTGGAGATGGAAGTCCAATCTGCAGCTGTGGCTGTAGCTGAGGCTGAGGCCAGGGCTGAGGCAAGAGCCCAAATGGGTATTGGAGAGGAAGCTGTGGCTGGGCCCTGGAATTGGGATGACATGGATATTGACTGCCTAACAAGGGAAGAGTTAGGCGATGATGCTCAGGCCTGGGGCAGATTTTCACTTGAAATTGAGGCCAGAGCCCAAGAAAATGCAAATGCCAGCACCAACGTTGACTTCAGCAGAGGAGCTAGCACCAGGGCTAGCTATAGTGATGGTGCTAGTATTAGCTTCAGTGGTGTACCCAACCCCAATAATGTCTTTGGTGGCAGAGCTGGCATTAGCTTTGGTGGCACATGCAGCACCAGTGCCAGCTTCAGCAGCGTAGCCAGCATTTGCTTTGGTGGCACACCCAGCACTTGCTCCACTTTCAGTGGTGGAGTCAGCATTAGCTTTGGTGGTGCAGCCAGCACCAGCTCTAGTTTCAGCAGTGAAACCAGCATTAGCTTTGGTGGCACACCTTGCACCAGTACCAACTTCAGTGGTGGGGTCAGCTCTAGTTTCAGTGGCCCACTCAGCACCAGTACAAGTTTCAGTGGTGGAGCCAGCTCTGGCTTTGGAGGCATACTCAGTACCCCTGCTGGCTTCAGTGATGCACTCAGTATGAGCACCAGCTTTGGCAGTACACTTGGCACCAGTGCAGTCTTTAGTGGTGTGCTTAGCACCAGCACTGGCTTTGGTGGCACACTCAGCACTAGTGTCTACTTTGGTGGCTCTCCCAGTTCCAGTGCCAGATTTGGTGGCACACTCAGTACCAGTATCTGCTTTGGTAGCTTTCCTAGCACCAGCTCTGGTTTTGATGGTGTACTCAGTACCAGTGTCTCCTTTGGTAGCTCTTTCAGCAATAGCACTGACTTTGGTGGTACACTAAGCACCAGCTTCTGCTTTGGTGATTCTCCCAGCACTAGTGCCAGCTTTGGTGGTACACTCAGCACCAGTCTTGGCTTAGGTGGTGCACTCAACCCCAGTGCTGGTTTTAGCAGTGCTGTCAGCATTAGCACTGGCTTCAGCAGTGCACCCAGCACCAACTCTGGCTTTGGCAGTGTGTTCAGCACCAGTACTGACTTCAGTGGGGCACCTAACACCACTACTGACTTTGGCAGTGCTCCAGCACCAGCATTGGCTTTGGTGGAGCCCCCAGCACCAGCTTCTGCTTTGGCAGTGTGTCTAACACCAACCTATGCTTTGGTGGCCCTCCTAGTACAAGCACCTGTTTTAGTGGTCCTATCAGTGCCAGTTTTGGTGATGGACTCAGCACCAGTGCTGGTTTCAGCTTTTGTGATGGGTTAAGCACCAGCACTGGATTTGATGGTGGACTGAACACCAACTCTGGCATTGGTAGTGGACTGATCTCCAGTGATATCTTTGGTGGTGGGCTGGGCAGCAATGCTGGTTTGGGCAGCACACTTGGCACCAGTGCTGACTTTAGTAGTGGCCTCAGCATCAGTGACGGCATTGGCGGTGGGCCTAATACCAGCTTCGATGGAAGACTGAGCACCATCATTGGCTTTGGCAGTGGTTCCAACACCAGCACTGGCTTTACTGGTGAACCCCACACCAGCACCGGCTTTATTGGTGGACCCACTTCTACTGTTGGCTTTGGCAGTGGATTGAGCACCAATGCTGACTTCAACGGTGGACCAAGCAGCAGTGCTGGCTATGGCGGTGGACCGAGCACCAATGCTGACTTCAACGGTGGACCAAGCAGCAGTGCTGGCTATGGTGGTGGACCGAGCAATGCTGTTGGCTTTGGTGGTGGAGCCACCAGCCTTGGTGCCTGTAGCTTCTCCTATGGCTAGTGAGGTTTCAGGTAATTACAACATTTTCATATCCAAGGCCGATGGGGATGGGTATAAGAGCTGGGAGGTGTTATAAGAAACCCCAAGGTGGGAGGGCAGGATGGGGAGATGAGCACAATGAAGGAAGTATGAGAATGTAGTATATTTGGTGCTAAAATGTGTTTCTGTTTGGTGTTTTGTTTTCAGATTTATTTCACATGTTTACAGATACTGCTAATGAATTGCAGCAGTCCTTCCCATGGAGCCAAGGTACATCCTTGGAATCTTTGTCCACACAGCAATCTAAGCAGATATTACCAATCAGCTGAGGGTGACACACTATGAAAAAATCTGTTTGCCAATCCTGCTTTGTTGTTTGCTTTCTGTGTCTTGTCATATTTGATATGAGTTACATTAAATTTGAAAAATGAATTGCAGTTTGTTCTGTCTTTTAATGTGCCTAAGTTGTTGTGAGTGACATTTTGGGTTCATAGAAGAGCTAGAAATCAGCATAGCTCTTTGGGGAAGGTGGGCTCCAGCTTTAGGCTAAAAGGCAAGTATGACTTCAGTGGGGTAGAGATGTGGGGAAAGCATAGCAGGCAAGGGGATAATACCTTAAGTCAGGATCTAGAAGGGGAAAGCCTGGAACAGAAGGCAAAGGGAGACAGTTCTGGAGAGTAAGTATAGATTCATTTTGAGATATTTGTGTAAGAATGGGAGGGGTATAGAGGGACGTAACTAAAGGTGGACATGGGAACAAGGGAGGATTTTCTTGGGATAGGAGAGAGACCTGAGCATGTTGCATAGACTGTGGGGGCAAAAGCCAATAGAGAAGGGCAGGATATAGATATGGAATAGTCAGGAACTGACTGAGTCAACCCATCCTTGGGGAGGTGGGATGGATAGAATACCAGAGAATAGAGGGTGACCCTGACTTTGAACAGGATTTAAGGGTGGCTCTAGAAGGAGATAAATGTAGATTTGCTTCAAGCAGTGATCCCAATAAAAAAGGCGATGTGGGGCTTCCCTGGTGGCGCAGTGGTTGAGAGCCTGCCTGCCGATGCAGGGGACACGGGTTCGTGCCCCGGTCCGGGAAGATCCCACATGCCGCGGAGCGGCTGGGCCCGTGAGCCATGGCCGCTGAGCCTGCGCATCCGGAGCCTGTGCTCCGCAACAGGAGAGGCCACAACAGTGAGAGGCCCGCGTACCACAAAAAAAAAAAAAAAAGGCGATGTGGATTATACTAGGTTTGGGTCTTGCTGGTGGTTGTGATGGAAGGACAAACAAAGGCAGGGGGTGTATGAGTCTGTCTCTTCGCACCTGGGTTGCTGCTATCTGCCCACAGTAGCTGCATGGAGATTGGCTGAAGAGATAGAATGTAGGATCCAAGCTGGCCAGGTATGGAAGAACAGTGAAGAGGAAGAGGACTGGTGGATTGGGAGATAATGGAGGAATCAAGGGACTATACTCTTGATGCAGTACAAGAACAAATATTGTTCATTCAAGAAATACTACATACATGCCTGCTGTGTGGGAGGCATGCTGCTAGGGATCCTGTGGATGACACAGAGAGTTTTAAGGACTGGGGGGCCAGTGGTCAGATAGTGGGATGCTTGTATTTAAGAAGTCAGACTGGAGAGAAATCTAGATGATGCCAACCAAGGAGTGAGTGGCTGAAGGGAAGATGCTCACTGAAGTTGAGGGGGCAGGGCACTAGGAGACCAGGGTATTGTTGGAATCATTTATATGGACAGTGAAATCACTCAGGATGGCAACAAGAGTTGGAGAAGGAAGGAAAACTGTGGTCTGAGTGCAGATTCTTCTTCGAATGTAGGGATGAAGGTGTCATGTTCCCAGCCATGTTGCCCACGAAGTAACAAGGCCATAAGCACTCACATGGACCTATCTCCACCCTCACATTTGGAGGTATTACTCCAAAGCCCTTCTTTCCAGGAAGTTCTCACCCAGTCCATACACCGATAGCACCAGAGCCATTTCATAGGGTCAGGATCTTAAGAGGATCTTGTGAGAAAAGCCGCACAATGACCTCCTTTCCCCTTTTGTAGGCAGAAAGAGAAGTCTTTATTGATCAGGGAATAGGAATTAAGAAGGAAAAAGTTTCATCCTGACCTAGACAGCTCCTTGGTTGTAGCTAGAAATCGAGACCTGTTTTGGAGCTGAGGAGAGTTTCTTCACTGGAAGCAGGTCTCTTTCAGTGAGGCCAACTCCAGAGTGTTCTCAGTGTAAGAGAAGAGCAACAATAGCAGCTCCTAAATGTGAAAGAGAGCGAGGACAGAGGCAGTTTTATGTCTTACAAAGGGCTCAGTAGTGGGCAGGGACGGTGTCCAGGGCTTCCTCAGGTTCCCGGCTGACGTCCACATTCTGAGAGGAGAGAACCCAGTATTAGCAGGAAGCAGCCAGCAGTGTGGAGCCCCCGCCCCTCCCTGCCTCTTGCCCTCACTGCCAGGCTCCCCTCTTTCAGCCAAGCCTGGATCCTGACCCTCTTCTCAGGCAAGCCTGGGGGAACCTCAGCCAGAGGCCTTTTAGGCAGGGTTGCTCTAGCTGTGGGTGTCTATGGTGCCTTGAGTCCGGGCTGCGGTTCCTGCATTTCTGGATGCTGGTTATTCTACATGTTGGTGGAAACACCCAAGCTCTGTGGGACTGGGGCTGCCTTTCTGCAGGGGAGGGTGCTTTCACCATGTGCCAACTTAGGCCACAGAGTCCCTCACCTACCTCAGGCTTCTCCCGATGTGTGTTTACAGCCTCCACGTTCAGGTAGATGGACTCCACTTTGCAGCCTCAGAAAAGAACAACCCATTCATCCATAAGCCACCCGGGTAAGCACAGGTCTTCCCTGAGGTGTCATTCCCTCCTCCACCCATCACCACCCACACCCCCAGCTCCACGCTGTGTGCAGACTGTGACTGCCCTTTAGGGAGAGGAATTTAGACCACTTGTGTGATGTCAGGGGAAGACACTAGGCTTAAGAGACAGGAACGGGGCATCCCCCCAGCTCTGCCCCTAATAGTCTCAGACTTCTCTGAGCCTCCCTTGCCCAGTTGTCAATGGGAATGAGAGATGACAAGAGATGATTTTTCACCCCTCCCCAGCTCTTGTCTGTGAGACAGAAACCTAATAATAACAATGGAGCTCTGTGGATCCTCCCAGCTGTGTTAGGTGCTAAAGTGGTGGAAGAGTCCTGGGTCCTCTGCCTTGCGGCGACCAGTCCCAGGTAAAGTTTATTTCCAGAGCTATATGGTTATGGCAACATCAGAGGTATGGAAGGTCACAAGGGAGTTCTAGGAAGCTTGAAGAAAGAGGAGGGTGGTATCATTGGGGCCTGGAGTGGGCAGAGGAGGCCCAATGCCTATGGAAGCCCCCTTAGCTCCATCCCTGTGGATTGAACACTAATTCAGGCTTCAGTACACCATCTGCCCTGTTCATACCCCAGAACAGATTTGAGTCTGTCTCTTCTCTGCTCATGAACATTCCAGAGCTGACTAATGCCCCCAAAGAGAGTCTCAACTGCCCAGGCTGGTCTTTGAACCCTTTCTTCAAATCTGGCCCCAACATACACTTATTCATCTGGACCCTTTTGGGGACCCCCTCTTCTACAGCTTTGTGCTGTATGATTGATGCTCTGGTAGAGACAGAGAAAGCTGGGGCCAGGTCCCAGATTTAGAGGTCACCTCAGTCCTTCCTCATTCTCATCTTGCTACCACCAGTTCTGCCTCTACCAAGACATCCAACTATGCACGCAGGAAATCTCTCTCAGGACTCTGCTGGGAAAATGCTAGGTACTGCAGGCATGCTCATGGTGTCTATGTGCTTTTCCCCAGATGAAGGTAGGGGACTCACCATAAGCCACAGGTGTAAGCTTGAGCACTGTGTGCAGAGGGCACCTGAGATAAGGCAGCTCATCTAGAAAGGAGGAGAGAGCAGCCCTCAGAGACAGGGTGCTGGGGCAGGCACCACCTCCCCGGGCCTCCAGGCTTGCAGCACTCTCCCCTTCCACCCCCTTCCCCATGGTTGTCTTCACCTGGGCCCTGCTCCCCCACACTCTTCAGAGACAGTGCTGAGAGCAGGGTGGGGAGGGAGGAAGAGAGCAGAGAGGCGGCCTCAGGAGCAGGGAGGAAGGAGGGCCCTGGGGATCGCGGACAGACCCTGAGTCCCCCAGATGCTGAGGATTGTCACCTCGGAGGTGGCCGACCTCCTCACCCACAGGGCAAACATGAGACCAAGGCAGGCCTCCCTCCCAGCCCCAACCTCAGCCCTTCCATGGGCTCCCCCACCACAAAGGCCCACAACAGGTCTCAGCAAGTGTTTTCTGAGGCCCTACTATGCGCCGGGGCCTTGGCTGAGGTGTACATGCACCTTGGCAGCTCCTGCAGCTTTCTCCCCAGCCCAGGCCTGTGCCCTCTGACTCCTGGGACACTTGTTGATGGACAAGCATTCACCAATTCACTTGTTTCCAGTTACTGAGGATTATGTATAAAGTTGTTCTGAATATTCACATGCAATTACTCATATGGCCTTGATGACATTCACCAGACAGCCCTGATAGGAGGTGATGATCAGGCCCATTCCATGGATGAGGACACTGAGGCTCTGAGAGGGAAGACACTTGCCCTACGTCCCATAGCCAGGAAGTGGCGGTGCTGGGACTCGAGCCCAGGATGCTTTGAGGCCAAATGTGTGCTCTTCCCACTGCAGTCTGCTGCCACTGCCTTCGAGGGACTCACAGTGTTGTGGGGTGACACCCCCACCTCACTCTTCTCTGCAGACACCCAACCTCCTGACCACCCAGGCCACTTATACAGCTCCCCATCTCCCTTCATTGAGCCAGAACCCCACCCCTCATGGCCTCCCTGTCCCTGAGGTTCACCCTAGGATTTTAAGGCCCGCCACTGCCCACTCAGCCTCCTGAAACATAAGATTTGGCAATTTCCTGGGCAACAAGTCTGCTCCTCCTCCTTGCCTTTGTCACCATCATCTTCAGGTGCTGGGCCCAGTGCTTTTGGTGCACTATCTCAAACCATCCTCACTGATACTCTGCGCGAGTTACTGTTCCTCACTTCACACGTGACAAAATAGATTCAGAGAAGGGAAGCGACTTGCCTGAGGTCTCTGACCCAGCTCTGCCACTGCCTGGACAAGTGACCTCAGCCCTGTCCTTTATCTTTCTGGTCCCCAAAGTTCCTATCTCTCATAGCACAGGATTGGACCCAGCTCTGAGGTCTTATGGGTCTGAGTTCTCAGTCACACCATCTCTCTGGGTCTCAGTTTCCTCACCTGAGTGATAGGGGCAAGAGCATGTGCCCAGTCCTGCCTGGCCCAGCTCTTAGGACAGCTGTGAGAAGCTGGCATGGCCTGTGCATGAAAGTGGGTAGTAAGTGGGTAAAGCAGTGTGCAAACGGGAGATGCATGCACCTCATGCACCTCACATGTGTCTGAAGTGAGGTGTCTCTGGAATGCACCTGAGATTGGTACCTCTCCCTGCCTCACTGAGCCCTGTGATCTTGGGCAATTCCTTCATCCCTCAGAGCTTCTATTTCCTCTTCTGCACAGTTGGGGTTACAAGGCAGGCCTCACAGTCTCAAAAATAGTACTGAGCAGTAGAGATGTGGACAGTATCAGAAATCTAGCAGTACCACCCCAACCCCTGTCATCTTTTTTCCATTGAAGAGATTGAGGACCAAGCAGAGGAAATTACTTGCCCAATGTCAAGTTTTCAAGTCCCAAGTGTTCCAATTCTAGATGACTCCATATTACAAGTGCCCTTTGTTTGGAAGCTAGCATCATAGAAAAGATCCAAGTCTGCAGGATATTGTACACTTCAAATATGACTTTGTATTGTCCTCACACTCCCTCCCTCCAGTATCCTGGAGATGTCAGTGCTTCAGCATCCATGTCAGAAATGGACTCTCCCACCTGAATGTGACACAACAGTCCCTTGCCAGGCCAGCTGCCTCAGTTTGCATTTCAGTATTTGTAGTCAGTGTAGGTACTCTGTAAATTAAAATGTCTAGATGTTTTTTTATAAAAAGAAATAATCATTTAAAAATTTTAAATGAAAACATCAGTATCTTGGGGAAATCATCCCTATAGCAAAGACAGAAACCTATAATCAAAATCAAGAGGTCACAAGAGGTCCCATTCCACCTGAGAACAGCATGCCTGAGACAAATACTGGCTCAGCTTTTTCAGGTTGAGGCAGACTGTTAAGGTTGGCTTTGAAAATGTTATCTCAGAATAACACATATTAATAATAGCAGCTAACACTTATATGGCCCATACTTTGTGTCATGAACTGTTCTAAGCTCTTTATGTTAAATATGTTCATTTATTTAAACTTCATCATTATTCTCCTCATTTTACAGATAAGGAAACTGAGAACAGAGAGGTTAAAGTAATTTGCCAAAAGTATTATGTGACAGAGCAGGAACTTGAACATAGGCACCCTCGTTCTAGATCCTGTGCTCTTAACTATTAAGATATAAACCACTAATTTCTGGTGTCAGGGTCTCAGCTCACATGCAGCTCCCATGCCAGGATCAGAGAGAACAGTGGTACCTGAGCTCTTGTCCAGGAAGTAGGCCAGGAGGCACCGCATGACAGCCTGGTGGCAGATCACCAATACATTTTCCTGCCGTTCTAGCTCCATTATAACTGGCTCCAGACGCTGGACCAGATCCTCATAGGACTGAAAGGGAGAGAAACACTTGGGTAAGAAGAGGAGATGAGGCACATTTGCCCAGAGGAGAAGAGCTCTACACTAGGAATCAGGAAAACTTGGCTGTGGTGCCAGTTCAGTTGTTGGTCCAGCAGTATGACCTCAGGCAACTCACTTTCTTCTTAGGGCCTTAGTTTCTCATCTATTAAATGGGGCAACCAATATAGTGGAGTAAATAACAATAATAAAATTTCCACTAAAATTCCCTAGAAAATCTGGATAAAATAAATGTCCGCACTGCTGATCTTTGAAGAAAATGAAGGAAACATTATGAATATATGGTTCCAAAATGAAGAAAAGCTGGAAAAAAGAGTGATAAATTGATATAGAAGCCACAACTCCCATGAGGGCATTTGCCAATCACAGTATCCAAGAGCCTTGAGCTTTTAAAACCTTATAGAAACACGAGACAAGGCCTTAGCTGTGTACGAGGTGGAGATTTGGGACTGAGACTCACAAAAATCTGAGACCTTCAAAGGACTACATCCTCAGCAAAACTATAAACTAAAAAATATATCCACAGGCAAAGGGAACCAGTAAGAAAATATATCTGTCTCTGCCTGAATCTTGGTGGAAAAAAATTGGAAAAGCCTCCTGTAAGAATGTATAACCACAAGCCTATCCTCAGGTGGATTTGTGGCTCAGAATTATACTACCTATGTGTTTTAGAAAATGCTAAGCTGAGAATTTAATAAAAAGTGATTTCAAGTTGTTAGCTCCCAAGAGTGTCTGGAAGAAGCAAATGGAAATTCTCTCTGGATTCTCTCAACTCAGACTGCATGGGATTCCCACAGAAAAATTTTCATCAAACTGAAGCTCACATAACATGCAAGGAAAATAATCTATCATGAGTAAAAATAAGCAGAAACAACAAGAACCCTAACAACTTAAGATAAAGGATCCACAATATAAAGTGAATATGCTTGAGATTTTGAAAGAAATAAAAGATTGAATCAAAAATTTAAGGAAGAAATAAGATGCTATTGAATATATGATCTAGATTTGAAAAAGAACTAAGTAGAATTTCTATAAATGAAAGATATAGTCATTAAAATGGAAAACTCAATGGATAGAGTAAACAGCAGATTAGATACAAATCAAGAAATACTGTTCTGGAATATAGAGCTGAAGAAATTACTCAGAATGTAGCAAAGAGATTGAAAATAAGAGGAAGTTAGGAGACATAAAGGATAGAGACAGGACTAACACACATCTAATTGCATTTCGAGGAGATAATAGAGAAAATATGAGAGAGGAATAGTTAAAGATATAATGTCTGGGAATTTTCTAGAATCGATGAAGAATCCTAGTCCTCAGATTCAGGAAGTCCAATTAACCCCAAGCAAGATAAATGAAAAGAAATTAATATGTAGACATATCAGAGTGGAACTTAAAAGCAATAGAGACTCAAGGACCCTAAAAGCAGTCAGAGAGAAAAGAAATGACAATTAGACTTGCAGGAGACTTCTTAACCATGTTAGAAGCCAGAAGACAGTGAGGATAATATCTCCAAAGTGCTGAGAGAAAACTGTCATCCTAGAGTTTTATACCTTACTAAAATACCATCTAGGATTAAGGACCACCCCCCAAAAGACATTTTTAGACAAAAAGAAAGGTGAGTCTACTACCAACAGATCCTCCTAAAGAAACTTCTAAAGGAAGATAGACATTGAACCCAGAAGGAAAACTTGAGCTGTAAGGAGAAAGAATGATCAACGGAATTGGTAAATATGTGGTTAAATCTAAATAAAGACTGACTGTATACAATATTATTTTTTAGCGAATAAGAATTTTATTTTAATTGGATAAGTGATTTTACCCCTTTTCAGCTATATAAAATCCATCTAGGAGAACAGTATGGAGGTTCCTTAAAAACTAAAAATAGAACTATCATATGATCTAGCAATCCCACTCGTAGGCATATATCCAGAGAAAACCATAATTCAAAAAGATATATGCACCTAATGTTCACTGCAGCACGATTTATAATAGCCAAGACATGGAAGCAAGCTAAATGTCCATCAACAGATGAATGGATAAAGAAGATGTGGTATATATATATATATATATATATATATATATATATATATATATATATATATATATATATATATATATATATATATATATATATATATATATATATATATGAATGATGAACTATTACTCAGCCATACAAAAGAATGAAATAATGTCATTTGCAGCAACATGGATGCTTCACTTCACTTATCATATTAAGTGAAGTAGTTAGAGAAAGACAAATATCATATGATATCATACATATGTGGAATCTTATTTTTTTTTAAATGATACAAATTAACTTATTTACAAAACAGAAACAGACTTATAGATATCAAAAAACAAACTTATGGTTACCAAAGGGGAAAACTGAGGGGGGGGGATAAATCAAGAGCTTGAGATTAACAGACACACACTACTATATATAAGATATATAACCAACAAGGGCCAACTGTATAGCACAGGGAACTCTACTGAATATTATGTGATAACCTTTATGAGAAAAGAATCTGAAAAAGAATGAATATATGTATATATATAACTGAATCACTTTGCTGTACACCTGAAAGTAACACAACATTGTAAATCAAATATAATCCAATAAAATTTTTAAAAAAGAAAAAATCCATCTATGTGGGTACAAAGTTTATTAATTGTTTGGAAGTAGCTCTATTTTGTCTAGCATTTATAATAATTCTACTCTGGTAATATTGATTTAACTTAAAAAATATAATATGTTGGTATTATAGGAAAAAATAGTGATATATTCTGATAGATTGTTGTAAATTGAAGTGCTTCAGTAAGCATTAATTCAATCAACATCTACTTAGTAAGTTGTGCTTACAATAATAAATTTATTAATAACAATAATAAGTCATTTGAGGGATAAGACACAAGTTTGAAGTAAAATACAAAACAACAATTAACATGTAAGTTAAGAGAGGGAGTGACCAGAGTTGTAACATTTTTATACTGTTTTAGGGGGTGGGTGGAGACATTGATTTTTAGATTTTGTCAATCACACATATTAAAATGTTAAGAGTAACTCTAAAAGAATGGAAAGAGATTGTATAAGTCAAATATAGATGTAAAAACTCTATCAATTCTAAAGAAGGGAGGAAAAGAGAAAAGATAAACTAAGCCTAGAGAACTCAAAATAAGATAATAGAAAGAAATTCAAATAAATCAGTAATTACAATAAAAGTAAGTGTACCAAATTTACCATTCAAAAGACATACATTTTCAGTTTTTATTAAAACCAATAAATGTCAACTATATGCTGTCTATAAGAAACAAAACAAAAATACACAGAGAAGTTGAAAGTAAATGACTAAAGATGAACTAGGCAAATACTGACCAGAAGAAATCTTATATAGCTATATTAATATCATATAAAATACACTTTTAGGCAGAAAGCATTATTAGGGGGAAAGAGGCTTGCTCACTATGTAATAATAAAATATACAATTCACTAAGGAGATATAATTGCTTTAAATTTGTATGCCTCTAACAACATAGCCTCAAAATATATAAAGTCGGACTGACTTCATAATGTCATTTTTGAGGATGAAAATACAAATGTGAAAGTGCTTTGTAACACAGGATATCTATTGTTTCTTCTTCTCTGATATCTTGCTTTCTGATAATTGTTCCCTGGAATCTGTATCAGAAATGGAGTATGACTAATAAATATTCTAACATGTGGAACTGGCTAAATGGAGACTGGGTTGAAAACAACGAGGATTTACCTCACATGGGAATAGGGAACTGATAGTCTGGTTCATGTGGTGGCAAAGAAGTTGGATAAACCATTAGCCATTGTCCCTTGGGACTCCAACCCACAGTCCAGAGAGGCTGGAGCTTTAGGCAACTTGGCAATAAAATGTCAGGAAATTAGAGTATATTGAACTATTTCAAATACCTTTAGTGTAAGGGTATCAAAGACAAAGTCTAGGACAAAGTGAGCCCTCCTGAAAGAAGACAGAAAAATAATCATGCAAATGTGTAGCTTTTAAAAAACAGAGGAATCAGTTGTCTATAGCTAAGAATGAGACAGCCAAGGGCCAGATAATCATGTGCCTTGTGGGATGGAAGATGCTGCAAAATTTGCTTTACCCTGTTTTTAAAGCTGTCTAGGAAAATATGGAATCCTGGTAGTTGGAATAGAGATACTGGGGAGGAGTTCTAAGAGTCTGGCCACCCCTCCAAACCTTACCTCTCCCTTGGGATAGCGGTAGCGATATTTATCTTGGTCTCGTAGTGCAAATTCTTCAGGGTAGTGTTCTTGAATTTCTTCGTAGGTCATCTCCTCACAGACACCCTGAGAAAAATTATTTGGGGACAAAAGTATTCATAAGTTGGAATCCCCACAGCCTCTACCATAGTTCTGAAGCCAATGATTGTGGAACGTTAGCACACAAGCACCTGGGTTTCTGTGAACACAGCTCTAGGTCTGTGTCTGTTGTCTGAATGTATGTGTGTATGTATGCACAAGGTGTGTAGCTGTGTGGATGTGAGAATGAGTGCATGTGTATAGGTGTGTTCAGGCTGAGTGTATGGTGGGTATCTGGTGTTTCTCTATGGTTGTCCCAATAGGTTTATAGGTGTGCATTGTATATATGAGTGTGTATTTTTATAAATTTGTGGGGATTTGTGACTGTGTTTATCTGTGTGTGTGCAGCATGCTTATGGTGTGTATTTGTGGTATGTTTAAGGTCCTATGCTGTTGGTTGTGTATTTGTCTCAGCAGATGTATAGTGTATTGGTGTGAGTGTGTGTGTATGCAGACTGTCTGATCATCTAAGAATGTGCCTGCATGGGTGTCTCTGTGGTCTGTCCCTCCATGTGGGTCTCAGTGTGTCTGTGGTATGTGTATCTGTGAGTGTGTATGTCCCTGATTATATGTGTCAGTATCTGTGTACCTATGTCTGAAGTCTGCGTTAATCTGTGGTAATATGATTGAGGTTATGTGTCTGTACTGTTTATATGTCCCCGGTGTGCCTCTATGTGTCTATGTGATGTAGATATATGCAAAGACTGCATGTGTGTCTATAGTGAGTGTGATATGTATCTCTAGGTGTGTCTGTCTGTAAGTATGTATGTGTGTGCATGAATGGTGCAAATATGATTGGTAGATGCATCTAAGAGGGAACTTGTGTTTGACTATTGGGTCCATGTGTCTGTGAAGTGCATGTCTGTGAGTGTAAACATACCTATGGTGGATGTCTGTGACTGTGTAGGCAGGCACATGTGTGTACGCACATCCACAGCAGTGTTTTCTTGTGTTATAGCATTTCCCATCCCTCCTGCCCACACCTCTGCTCCAGGACCTCTGGCAGATAAAGAAACAGGTATCCACAGACTTCTCAGAAGGCAAGAATTAGTAAATTCCTAACAGTTTCAGAGTGGTCCTTGGGGAGATACAATCTCCACACCCAAAGAAGGAATCAAGGGCTCAGATAATGAGTTCCCACTGAGAAATCCACAGAAGTGAGGTGGCTGCTGGTAGAGGTGGGAAGTGATGTTGGGTTTGTAAGATTTCCATCTGGTTGTGTAGATTCCAAGTAGACCTGCCTGTAGGGGAGCAATGTGCTCTGGTTTTTGTCTTTTGAGCTATCAACCAAGCTTCCCTTAGGGTTTAGGTTCAACCCTGCCCCAGCCTACAAGAAGACAGGCAGTGGCAAACCTGCAACTGACACTGTCCATAGGAGAAAGTGCACCCTGTATATACACAAGGTCTTTCCAGATTGTCTTTGACTTTCTATTCTGAGGCATGCTGGGAGCCTGTTGCCTGTTGAAGTGGCCACTGACTTTATTGACAAGGAAAATTGCTTAACTTCTCTGAATTTTATTTTCCTCATCTGCAAAATAAGGATAATTATAACTACCTCATAACAGTAGTTTGAATATTAGAGATAATATATGTAAAAGAGACTAGTACAGAATGTACAAGGCACATTTTAAAAACTCAATCAATGGAATATATTATTATATTAATTAATATTATTTAGATTATATAGTAATTTAAATAGATTAATTTAATCTAATGTTATTAGATTAATATATCTAATTATTAATATATCACTGAATGGAAAAGAAACCAGAAAATTAGACATCATTCTAAATTCTTCCTTCTTCCTTACCCATCCCCTCATAGCTAATTCCTGAGATTCTTCCTCTTAAATTTCTCTCAGATCTATTCCTTTTTCTTCCCTTTCCATCTGCACTGCTATGACCTTAGTAGCTCTACAAACACACACACACACACACACACACACACACACACACACAATTCCCTCTTTGCTTATTCTGCTTTCTCTGCATGACATACTATTCCTGATCCTCTCTCTCTGGCTCACTGTTACTCACCCCTTAGGCTTTAGCTAAGTATCACTTCCTCTAGGCAGATCATGGCTGGGCCAGATGCCTTGCCCCAACATCTGTGTGCCCACATTCTAACCCATCAGAGCCTGTATCACACACATTATTTTGCATTCCTCTGTCTACCTTGGTTTATTTCTGAAAACCCAGTGAAGACAGGAACAAATCTCTGTCTCCAGCACTACTCCAGAGCCTGAAATGGAGTAGGTATCCAATAAATGTTTACACCACATGTGGGCCAGAAACAAACAATAACTGAACAATTATGATGAACTGTTGCTTGCATGTATTTTATAACAAATATATGTGATATGTATAACAATTCTGTATATCCCTTTTCTAAATATGTGTGTCTCTGTACATCTACAGTTAAGCATATATGTATTATGTATACACAAACATACTTCTCTGTATTTATCTAGCAGGCAATCAGGTTAACCTACCTACACACAAGTTATCTACATCTGTGGTGAAGCTTTTACTTTAGTGTCTAACCTGTTGTCAGTGTACCTATGGTGCAGGTGAGACAATGGAGAGGAAACACCTTCTCAAAAAGCTCATGGAAAAACCTGACTCTAAAGAGAGACTGCCATGTCATGAGGGTCAGATGAAATATTTACCAAAATTTTCTTCTTCATTTCATCTCCAATATACATATGGGCCATCACACCCTCACCTCTTGCCTAGACTAATGCAGCCATCTCCATACTGGTATGCATTCTCATTCTGGCCTTCTGCTCACCTCGTCTCCACACATGACCAGAGTGGTCTATTTTTAAGGAAATGTGAATCACATTCAGGCTACTCCTCCTTGACTTAGACCACATCAATGGCTTCCCATTTTTAGGGCAGCATCCAAATCCCTCAACATGGACTATAAAGCCCTATAAGCTGTCTTCCTTTCCAACCTCATCTCCCTTCTCTCCAGACCTCACACTCACTGTCCCAGACTCTCTGCTATTTTTCCTCAGTTACCTAAACATGCCATGCTCTCTTCTCACCTCTGGGCTTTCACATGAACTGTTCCCTATTTCTCGAATTAAAATTATCCCCTCACCCCAGTCCATTTTGCCTGCTTCTTGTCTCATCTCCAGCTTCCTCTAGGAAGCTTTCCTTCTAAATCTTCCACCACTGTCTTGTCAAGAGTACCTTCACCTTCTGAGACTCTATAGTCCCTTGCACTTCCCCTCTCACAAACTTTTGTCACATGCAATGCAATGTCTTATTCACGGTCTGCCTTTGGGCTCCATGAGAATAAATACCTTGTCTGTTCTGGCCTTCACTGGATCCCCAAGGCACAGACAGTGTTTAGCGCAAGAAATGTTTGTTGAATTAATTAGGTTCCCCATATGAGCCAGAGTAGAGGCAATCCAGGGGATAAGCCTAGAGTCAAGCCTCACCATCCACCGGGAAATCCATCCCCCTCCATCTCACCGCATCAATCTCATTCAGGGCCTTCCACTGCTCATAGGGAACACCCAGGGCTTCAGCTGTCTGGATAGTCCTCTTCATGTGGCTGGTCCACACCTTCAGGGAGCTGAGGCCCTGGGACTGAATGAAGTTGGCCAGGGCATAGGCATACTGGGGAGTAGGGGAGCAAAGGGGGAGAGCAGAGGAGAGAGAGAGATGAAAGAAGACAGGGTGACCATGAGAAGAATTTCAGATCTGCCACAAATAATGGAGTGACGATGAACAAGCAAAAGTAGAGTTTAAATGTTCCCAATTTATAAAATGTCATACTCTTGCCCATGTGACTAAGGACCAAGGGAATAGAGAAGAATATGTGTATTCATGTGTGTATATGTGCATATGTGTTTGTGTGCGTTCACTGATGTTTGCTCACAGAACCTCCTACTTGACTGTTCATTCATTCAAACAGCCCACCTCTAACATTTGTGGAGCCTGGGCCAAAAGTACAAATGGAAGCACTCCACTCATAGTCTACTTGCCTCCTTTTCCCATTTTTGCTCCATCCTGCACCCCTAGGTGCCTTGAGTACACGTTTATGGATAATCCAGTCACAGGAACAAGTTCTGTCCACACCATATTTCCACCAATCTCCATGACACACAAACAGTAACCCCTTTGCCACCCCTTTGCCTAGGGGTGAACACTTCTGTGACGTGGCCTTTTCTCAGGTGAACAGACTCTGGGATATGCCCATGTAGGTAATGGAAGCAGACTCTGGGCAGGAAATTCTAGTGTTCTGGGTACTCTGAGTGTGGTCTGGAAGTGTATGGGGGTGGGATGTGGGTACCTTTCTCTTTGACGCTGTGAATTCTCATTGTTTGAGCAGGAGACCTGGTACCCAGGTTCTAAGGGCATTCAAACATTTACTGAGTGTGTGTGGCCATGTGCTGGGTACTGGGGTGCCCTGTTATTAAGACATGGCCAGTCCAGTGAGGGAAACAGTGACAGCACCAAAAGGAACCACTTAGGTTTGTGGGAGCCCAGATGAGCAAGTGGTTCACTTTTCTTCTGCATATAGGCATGTTATTCATCACAGATGGTGTGTGAGGAACATCTGCACAAATGTACAGATACAGGCACACATTTTCATGTACAAATATAGGCATTGTGTACACACATTCTAATTATGGATTATGAGTCAGCAGTCAGTGTGCTCTGGTGGAAGGAGTCCTGACTGGGAGACAGGCGATGGGGGTTATGCCCGTGTGGCCTCGGACGTGTCCCTGGCCATCTCTGGCCTCATATCTCCTGCCTATAAAATGCAAACAGCATTAGCTCACTCAGCCTGGTCTCTGTGAGTGTCACATTGGATAGTGGACAGGGAGCACCCAGAGCATTCCCTGGCACATAGTGATAGCTACTGTGATTGGTGGTGGGTGACAGTTGATGGGAAACTGCTTTGTAAACAATGCATGGTGCACTGTGCCCTTTACCATGAAGGTTGGGGCCAAGCATGTGCATGTACATGCGCACACTTTTGTTCAAGGAGGCATGTTGGGTGGAGATGGCCACGTGTCCAAACTGGGTGCTAAATTGTGCAGGCAAAGCCACGGACAGCCCTAACCAAGAGACCCCTGGCTGTAGGTGGTGCCCCGGGTTAAGGTGGCTCCTCCAGTGGTCTCTGACTCTGCGAGAGAGGCGAGAGTCAGAGGTCACAGTCTACCTCGAGGGGAGGCTACCAGTCTGAAAGTAAGAGAAAATGATCCAGGAGGACCAGGCCTTCCGGTGCGATGCCTTGCCTGTGACACTGCCAGCTCTGCAGTGGGGGAGGCTGAGGAGCAAGCATGAAGGCCTGGTTTTCAGTCCTGGCTCTGTCCTTTACTGGCTGTGTGACCAAGGGCCACTCTCTGTTCCTGTGTGGGCCTCAGCCTCCTCATCCATAAATCAGTGACGGTAATGGCCACTGCACAGAGCTGTTGTGAAGATTAAATGAGGCCACACATGTGGAAGCAGATGGTGCAGTGAATGTGCAGAGGTGTCCAATAAAAGAGGACATTCCCTCCCTCCTGCACCTCATTTCTCACTTTTTCCACCCCAAACCATCCTCCCAGCAAGAACAATAACTGTGGTAACAAGCCCAGGGACAGGGCCAAACATAGGAAAATGTGTCTCTATAATTGGCCAACACCCATAATGTGCAGCTCACTATTCTCAGCTACAAAGAGACTCCCACCGTGAGGGTCAGAGATGGGCCAGAAGTGGGGGGGATGGAGCCCAGGTGACCTGCCTAGGAGGGCAGGAAAGGACAAGGGAGGGCTTCCTGGACCAGCTCATGGAGCAGGAGATGGGTCCTGGAAGGGGTGGAGGAGGGAGGGCAGAAAAGAAGCGGTAACTGGTGGGGGACAAGTGCTGACCCTGTGATGACCTGTAGTGGGGGTTTGGGGGAGTAGCATCGGCCCTGAGTAATGGAGGAGAAGACGGATTCAAAGGTGGGACACTTTAAGGCAGGTATCTGTGCAAATGACGGTCACCAGCTGACAGAGGGGACAGAGGAGGACAGCCTCGGTGGGGAAACTGCACAAGCAAAAGCACAGAGTTGTGAGAAAGATGAGGGGACCAGTCAGGCAGGAGAGAGGGTGCTTATTGTAATGGGGCTGGAGGAGCAGCCAGATCTAGGAAGGGCTGGAGCACCAGGACCAAGCCATCGGACTTGCAGATGCTGTTGGCACTTGGGAGCCATTCAATGGGTCAAAACTGAGTGGCTGATGGGGTGGAAGAGCAAGAGTGACCAGAACCTGCTTTTATCCTGCCACTGAGTCCCCCCATTCTCAGGACCCAGGCAGCAGCCACCCCACCAACCCGCAGCCCACCTGGACCAGCTCAGCCAACACCTCTGAGTGCATGGGGCCATCCCTACCTGCTTGCCCCCAGCTGAGAGGCCAGAGTCACCTCCGATGCGGCCTCTGAGGTTGAGTTCACTCTCACCGTGCCGGCATAGGTAGATGGAGCGGGGTGTGACGTGGATGTTCATGAGATAGTAGACTGTGCGGCTCTGGATATGGTCCTGCACTCGGTTCACCATGTAGCGTGTGCCCACGTCGAAGATCTTGATGTAGGACAGGTGGCTGGGCCAACCCAAGCAGGAGCAAGGGCAGCTCAGGGGCTGATGGTGGAGAGGCTGATCCCAAGAGAAAGCCCCAACCACACACCCTGCCTTCAAGCCTCCTCTATAACCCAGCTCTCACCTACCTTTCCTCTACCTTGCCCTGTTCTGGGTGCCTGTTCTAGAGACTTGGTTCCTGGCCACTCTGAGGAGCTCACCGCCTGCTACCATCTCCTTTTCTCTCCTTTCCTCAATCTCAGTTTGAGCCAGACTGTCGTTTTACTTTCACTCCTCACACTTCAGGCATCTAGGGTTCTCTCTTTTGTGGTTCACACTGCTGACATACTCAGAGAGAAACAGTAATCCTCTGTGTCCCTGACTGTCTCCAACATCTCACAGGCCACTTGCATTTGCTGACCATTTTGTGTGTGTGTATGCATCTGGCAGGGGTGGGGGCTTCAAAGTGCATAAGTCCTCATAACCATCCTAGGAAGCAGAGATTATTATCTCTGATAAGTGAGGAAACTGAAACACAGAGAGAGGAATTGATTTGCCTAATGTCAAACTCTCCAACCATCTCATCTATGACTCTCAGAACCTAAGTAGAAAATATCTGATGTAGCCTTGTTGCCTTGTTCCTGGTACTAGGTCCTGAGTGGCTCTAGGAGAACTTCCAAATTCCGTAGCTTAGTCTGACATTCTAGGTGCATTCATACACTGGTCCTGCTTTGCCTCACCTCAGTGTTCCATGTCCATGCTCATAACTTCTCTGTTTCATTCTAGCCTTAATGCTTTTGCTGAAATATTCTCTGTACTCCTCTACTTTTATTCAGATTTAACTAGGCCATTGCAAGGTACTGTTCTCTTTCCTTGCAAATATGTTAATTGCCTGATTTCCAAAGCTGAGCTCCTATGCATCCATCCTTAAAGAACCAGTACATTCACTCTCTTTAGAAAGTTTTCTTTGAGCCCAGGATCATGTGAAGTCATTTAAAGGTACTTCATATCAAAAGTATTATAGTAGCTAATGCTTACCCCCATCATGTGTAATTTAAAATAAAAATTATAAGCTATATTATAACATGAAAAAGTTCTACTGAGTTCTGGTTATATTTTTTCTGTTTTGACTACCTTGATGCTGTTTTTGAAATACAAGCTATTAAAAGCTTTCAAGATTTTATTTTCTTATTTTTGGTGGACTCTACCTTGCTGGTGCCCTAAACGCATGTCTAGTCCACCTACTGGGTAAACATGTTCTTCCAGAACTTTTCCTCCAAGTTGGACTGGGTCCCCTCTTCTGTGTTCCCCACCACACTTGCTTTACCATCCCCACAATTCTGGTCAACTGCATACTCATTGTCTTCCTCAACCAAGTGGGCATTCTATCAGAACAGAGATAGATAGCCCTTCCCTCTTTGGGTTCCTAGAGTACAGCTTAGGGGTAGGCCTTGATGCATGGATTGTAAATGTCTGTTGATGGAAAAACAATTAGATAAAGCCAACTTTCAGAATCAGTTGCCTTCAGACCCAAACTGATTCATCAAACACCGAGTACCTGCAGCAGTCTAGGCCAAAGGCTAGGGGCTTTCTCAATGTTGTTCTTTCATTTTAGCTCCCCTCCTTCAAACTTCTTCCACTATATGCTACTACCCATACAGTGCCTTTGTGGAAATTTGAAAAAGTTTCCCCTACTCCAGTACACGTCTTGGTGAGAAAAGCAAGTGCACCTGTGACCTGGCACAGTGAACAATATTCACAATTGTACACAAGGTCCTGCCCCTTGTCCTGAGTGTCTAAGCCTCATGTGACACTTTTTATGATATAGGGATGTGGGAGGAGGATAACTATGATGGAAGTTTGAAGACAAGAATTTGAGTATATATTCTTCTACTCACTCATTGTGTGGCCTCAGGTAAGCCCTTGCCCTGCCCTGGGTCTGTTTCCCCATCTAAGAAGTGAGGCAGTAACAATGCTCACCCCTGGGGACTTTGGTTGGACAAAGTTGGAAGGATGCTCTTTAAACTTCTTTGGGTGGTGATGACTGTTAGAAGCCTCCTTATACTTCTTACTTGGGGCCCAAAGGGTCTGAGTGACCAGAGTATCTTCTCATCACAATCAATTTTGAAAGAAAGTGAGGTTCTGGGTATACCCTACATCTAAAACTCACATTTTCCCTGTACTGCCAGCTAACACCTCTCCAATCTTTAGTTGGTATTGTGAATGAAAGTTTCATATTTTTAATGTATCTTCCCATATGTCAAAGCACTATGGAAGCTACCGGAGGATAGAACCTACCTCTCTTGCCCTTATTTACAGCCCCGATGTACACCATAGCCCAAAGAATCCAAATACTTATTGATTGAAGGTACATGCGTGTTGTGAAAACAGACATGATTAAGAGACAGAATATGTGGTTAGAATCCTAGCTCTACCTCCTGACTTGTGGTAGAAGCTTGAGCAAGTGGTTTCAGCTCTCTAAGATGCTATCTCCTCTTCTTGAAAATTTATGATCATAAGACCTATTTCAGCCTCCTTAACAGGGATGCCGAGGGGATTCAATGAAACAAAAATGGTGAACATGTTTGGAAGCTGAAATGTCATCCATGTGTGAAGAATACTTTTGAAAACATAATAGCAACAACCACAGGAGAGAGACATTTTTCCCCCCTGAGATCAGGGTCCTAATATGTCCATATTGTTCAGGAAAACACTACTTCAAGCCCCTTAACAGGGATGCCGAGGGGATTCAATGAAACAAAAATGGTGAACATGTTTGGAAGCTGAAATGTCATCCATGTGTGAAGAATACTTTTGAAAACATAATAGCAACAACCACAGGAGAGAGACATTTTTCCCCCCTGAGATCAGGGTCCTAATATGTCCATATTGTTCAGGAAAACACTACTTCAAGCCCCTTATGAACACCTTACACATCAAGGAATCACCACCTCATGGATAATTAGAGCTGGGAGGGCCCTTGAAGACAAATCAAGTACAGTTTCCTGATGTTACAAATAAAGCTGAGGCCCAGAGAAGGAAGGCATTCCTCCAGGTCCTACAGGACATCAAAACTGGGCTAAGGATCCTGACCTTTACTTTGGGGTTCTGGGTTCTTACCTGTCTAGTTCATCATCCAAGGGTTGGTAGTTGACCTCATAGCACTCGATTCTCTTTAGAAAGTCTTCCAGAACCTTTTCACGGTCACAGTCTTTGTAATCAGGGCTGCCAAGTTTCACTTGCTGGACGAAGGGAGAAAGATGGAAGAACCATGGGAGACAGAGACTCTGACAGTGCCCTTGAGAAGAGCCCTTAGAGATTACTGAGTACAACATTCCTCATCATAAAGATGAGGAAGTTGAGACTTGGAGAAAGGGTCATGCCCAAGTTTAAAAAAATCAGTCAGTTGAAGAGAATCTGAACTGTGTTAACTCCTCATTCCTTATCCCTGTGTGCTCAAACAAGGTCTGTTACATTATATTCAGTTCACACACTGTTTAAGAGAAACATTTATAAGTGGCCTGGAAATTGTGGTGAGAGAAATGGTTGAAGAAAAGGAACAGGAGATCTTGGCCAGGGGTCATAATGGCTTACATGTATTGAGTGTTTACTGGGATAACATGGCATATATTGGCTTTAGATTTCTGAGGGGCTGGCAACTCCTAATCCCTTAATATATCTACCTTCTCCACCCACATTCCCCATTTCATTGAATGTCACTATCATCTACTCAAGTCACCTGAGCATAAAATGAATCTGGGAGTCATCCTAGATGTGTCTCTTTCTATCATCCCCCACCTTTTAGAAGTTACCAAATCTTCCCCACTGTATCTTCTAAATATCTCTCCAGCTGGCCTCCATTCTCTCTTTCCTGGATGCTCACTCTAGCTTTGTGACTGGTTACTCTGTCTATAGTCTAGTTACTTTCCCATACTAGCAGCCAGAAGGATATCTCTAACATGCACATCTGAATATGGAATTCCTCTGCTTGAAACCCTTCACCATTTCCTCACATCTTTTAGGGCAAAGTATGAAATATTTTAGCAGGTGACTCATGGCGTGTTATGATTGGGCCCCAAATGATTTCTTCATCCTCCTCTCCCATTGCTCCTCTAGACCTCCACATACTTTGCTTTAGACAACCTAAGCTATTCCTAGTTCTCCATAGATGCCATACTTAGTATGTGCTATCCCCCTATTTTCCATTCTTTACTTGCCAAATTCCTATGCATTCTTCAAGATGAAGGTCAGCTATTACCTTCATTGAGAAGGCTTCCCATGCAAGGTTAGGTCCTCAACACTGTGCTGCCACAGCCTCATTTGTTTCTTCATCTCACCACTGATCTCACAGAATTATGTCTATAAAATTGTCAGTCTCCCTCACTAGACTGTGAGCTCAAGGGCCAGGCTCTCCCCTATGTATTTCTGTCTCTAGTACCCAGAAAGGTTCAGCCCAGGTGTATGTATTCAATTTATGTTTAATCAACAAATGGATAGATAGGTGGATGGATGAAAAGGAAAGAGAGGACTTGGACATATTCTATGCCTCAAGAGGCAAAATTAGGACCACTGAGTGGAAATTACAGGGAGGCGGATTCAGATTGATTGGACTGCGCTTAATGAAGGCAATGAGCTTCCACACTGGAGGTACAAAGAGAAAATCTACACAAACAATTAGCTAAGATTTAAAGTTTCTGATGAAGTGTTGAAGGAGGTGAGCTTTAAGGTCTCCTCTGTCCCCAAGATACAGTAATTTAATGAAATAGGGAACAATAAATTGTAGTGAGTGATCTAAATCTAGACCACATGCCTAGAAACTGTAGAAAAGAGCAGTGATAGCTCTGATACGAATTGTGGGGCAGAAAAAAAGAGCTTTCAAGGCAGACATCCAGGCTTGAGGTCCAGTCTCAGTTCTACCTCTTCCTGGCTGTATGAACCCTTGACAACTTACTTCTCTTGGAACCTTAGTTTCCTCTCCACTACTTAAAGGAATTCCACAGAATCATTGTATGCCAGGATGGTCAGGGAATACTTCCTATAGGAAGTGGGAGGAGAAGCTCAGGGAAGATACCTCCTTTAACTGCACAGAGGTATTTCTAGGTATGATCTAAATCTGAGACAAAATAAGAAGAAAAGGTGACTGGTGCTCCTTACCCTGATGTTTTCTGCAATGACGTCGGGGTCATTACAAATGGACTCAATGAAAAAGACCTATAAAAGAAACAGAAGAAAGATTTCCAGCAAGGAATTATGTTTGGTAGGAGTCAAACATAGCTTGACTCCTTCTCAATGGCTCTGAGTCATCTTTAGAGGTATCTCTGACAACATAATTTCATACAGTGGTGCTTTCAGGATTCTGAGTTTTATGAGGCAGATTGGCCCTGAATTGTAGTGGTTCTCTCTCCTCCTTCCTCATACCCACCCCCACAGTGTCAGCTTGTCAGCAATTATCTTCCATTGCCGAATGTGGCACCTATTCTTTCCTGTTCTGTTCTGTTCTGCTGTTTCTAACTGTGACCTGAAAAGCCCTACAACTAAATTAGAATTCTGACCCTATGGTAGCTGATTTGGCAACTCTGCCTCCCCTGGGTTGCCTTTCTTTGGTGTTTGTTAAATGAGTAGGCTCTAGATAAGAGTTGGAGAGTTACTCTACCTTGTAACCATGTTCTTTAGCGAACTGCAGAATCAGTGACCGTCGTTCTCTGGTAGTGTTGGTGGCATCAAAAACCTAGAGGCACACGATGAGATTGGTTTGCTCTGAATCTGGCTCTGATAGAATGCCTACTCTTTGACAATCCCTGTGCTAAGTGGAGGGATTCCAGAAGGGGATAAAACTTGAACAGGGTTTTGAAGGATTTGGAAATGGCTTATATCAATTTCTCAAGCACTCTTTGAGCCCTCACTGCCTGCCCAGAAATGTAGCAGACTCTGTAGACATAATAAAGCAAGAGGAAAATGGTGGGGTTTTATTAGGGTTATTTTACAGATAAAGTAGCTGAGGCTTAGAGGAAGGGTTTGCCTTAACCAACGTCACAGAGAGACAAACTGTCACAAACTCTGACAAAGCAGAGTTGGAACTGATTCTCTCAACTCCTAGGTGAAGCTTCTTCCTTCCCTATCACTTTGGAGCTCTTTGAAGCCCTTTTAGAATTTGCAAATCCCAAAGTTCTATGAGATTAAATTGATTAAATGTTTAGCTAAATCTCTAGAACTTAAAAATGTTTGTATTGCAGTCAAATTCTAGTGTAGTCCTGCTGAATTCTTGGGGATGGAGTGGTAGTGTATACTGGTTAAGAAGGTAGATTCTGGGGACTTCCCTGGTGGTCCAGTGGTAAAGAATCAGCCTTCCAATACAGGGGATGCAGATTCGATCCCTGGTCAGGGAACTAAGATCCCACATGCTGCGGGGAAACTAAGCCCATGTGTAACAACTACTGAGCTCACGTGCCTCAACTAGAGATACTGCGTGCCACAAACTACAGAGCCCACACTCTCTGGAATCCGTGTGCCACAACTACAGAGCCCATGCACCCTGGAGCCTGTGCGCCACAACTAGAGAAGAGAAAACCCACATGCCACAATGAGAGAGAAGCCTGTGCACCACAGTGAATAGCCCATGCACCACAATGAAAGATCCTGCGTGGTGCAACAAAAGATCCTGCATGCCTCAATGAAGATCCCATGTGCCGCAACTAAGACCTGACACAGCCAAATATATATATATGTATATAGATAGATAGATAGATAGATAGATAGATTTTTTTTTTAAAGAAAGAAAAAGGAGTGTAGATTCTGGAGCTATACAACCTGTATTCCAGTTCTGGCCTGCCACCTTGGTAAAATATTTAATTATTTAATCTCTCTGCATGACATTCTTCTGGGTTATAAAATGGAGTATAATAACAATACCTATCTCATGGGGGAGCATGGAAATTAAATAAATATGTGCAAAGTGCTTAGAATAATGTTTAGAACATAGTAACTGCTCAATATATATTAGTTCTTCTCCATCCCAGCAGAAACCTAAGAAAAAATGCAAGTTTCTTTACCGCAACATGACCTTCCCCACAGCTGAGATAGTTATGGACATCTTTCAGGGCTGCTAGGGCACATTGCCTGAAAAAGATGAAGAAAGAAACAGAAACAACCATTATACCCAAAATGGGCTCTTCTCTATTTTTCTGCATTATATTTTGCACTATCTCTCAGATGTCCTACATTAAATTATTCATCTGTTGAATATCTACAAAGGGTCTCCTATATTCTAGGTACAAGCACAGAGAGATCACACCGTTGAAAATGGCTCTGTGTAGACATCTTAGGTGCAGGTATAAAGTAACATACCCAGGAAAAGTTGACTAATGACAGAGCCATAATATTAAGGGCTCCAAACCTTAAACTAATAGCGCTCAAGCTGAATTGGTTCTTGAACCCAAGAAGAGCCTGAATATATGGTCTGTGAAGGAGAAGGCATTCCTGGCATATGTAACAGGGCAAGCACAGGTAATAATGTGGAAATGTATTTATGCTTTTGACAAAAATCTATTTAGTGATTACTCTTTACTGAGTTCTATTAAGAGGATATGGATCAATAAATGAGACCCAGGCTCTGTTCTGGAAGTGCTCAGAGTCTTGTAGAGGAGAGACAACTTGAGGTTGAATGGATGAGACTGGAGTGGGCCAAGCTACTGAGACTTTTATTTTAAATTCTAGGCTAAGTTTCCACTCTCTCTTGTCAGAAGTAGGAAACTGTTAAAAGTTCTTAAGCAGGGGATGGATATGACCAGAAATAAGCTTCAGTTAAGATATTAGAAGGGCTGTCCTAACCACCCTTTGAGACTCTAGGTGGACTCTTTGCTAACCCAAGTTGCTCTGCCTTACTCCACCATCATTTGAACAAAGGCCTCCCTCAGCCAGGGGGCAGCACAGGTCTTTAAAATATTAGGTACTCACTTCCTGATAAGTAGGGCCTCCATGTTGTCTGGGAGAAAGAATTCGTAGTTCTTGTAGCTCACTGCCTCTCGTCGATACTGGCCTAAATTAAACACTGAAAGCAGGAGCCCTGGTGAAGAGGTTGGGAAGGTCCCAGTGGCAAAATAATGTCCTTTCTGGGAGGTAGCTCAGAGGTAAAAGAAGGTATAGTTTGTAGCTATATAATATGTTTACAAAGCTTCAAATTATGGCTACCAGCTCATTTACTCCTTACAACACCCCTGAAAAGTAGGAATCATCATTCCCATTTATAAATGAGGAAATCAAGGGAGTAACTCTCATAGTTAATAAGTGGAGAGCTGGGATTCAAACCAAGGACTGTTTGGTTCCAAAGCTGGTGATCTTTCCACTATTCCATTTTATCATAAACTCCAAACATTTTAATGCCCATAGTATCACTATATATTATTACTGTGCTCTGTACATTACTGCACTGGAAAGATAAAGAAATTGGGACCCAGGGAGTAAAATCAGTCATCAAGGGTCAAACATTGAGTCAGCTTGGGACATAACTAGACTGGGCCTCCTGAAACCTAGTCCAAAGTTATTACATTTTCTGTATCAAGACAGAGAGTCTAGATTTATTGCCTTCTTTAGGCCACACTTTCTCGTTTGTAATGGTGAAAAATCAGAGAGGAGGGAAGGGAAGGGGGAAAGAGGGGACAATAGGCAAAGAGGTAATGTAATATTTTCTTCATTTATCCAATAAAGAGTTTCTCATGCCTACTTTCTGAATCAGGACATGAGTCCTGGGGTGTCAGAGATGAACTAGATCTGCATGATGGGGCCCCAAGGAGCTCACAATCTAGCATGTAGAAAAGAGAGTAAACAGTAAACCAGTAAACAGAGAGCTCTCACCCAGTTTGTTAAGTGCTCTGACAGAGCCATGCAAAAGAGCAAGGAGGAAGGAAAGACTAACTAAGCTTGCGGTGATCTCAGATGGTTTCTTGGATAAAGCAGCATTTGTACCAGTCTTTATAGGAAGGCAGGACTTTTATTGGCAGGCATAGGGCGTGGGAGAGGGGAACAAAGACATTCCAGGTAGAGGAAGAGTTTGAGCAAAGGTATAGCATTGGCAGGAGGCAGAACATGAGTCATCCACTGTGACTGAGGCTTGTGAGGCTGTCAGGGGCTGACTGTGAAGGGCCTTGAATGATAGGCTAAGAAGCTTGGATTTAAACCTGCAGGCCAAGGCCTTGGTGGCTATAGATATGGTAAGCTTTGCCTTTGAAACATGACTCTGAGGGCTTCTGTGCAAGTGGAGCAGGTGGGAAGCAGGTGCATTAGAGCAGAGACCCATCTGCCACTGTCCCATGTGCCCCTATGCTCAGCAGAGGCTCCTCAGAGCCTGCAGTCCTACAGGAACTCCTCCTTCTTCCCTTCTCTTCTGCCAATGTTCTACTCCTCCCACGGGACACACCCAGCTCAAATACACCCTATCTGGAAGCTTTCACTGCCTTCCAGTAGGTGATTTCCTCTGTGAGGTCCCTCAGTACCCTGCTCTGGGATTCTTCAGTAACATGTTGTATTCTTATGCATCCCAGCCAGATGGAGAAATCTTCAAGGACAGGTTGTGAATCTCATCCAGTTTTGCATCTCCAGTGCATAGTATGGGTTTTGGCACATGGAAAACCACTGGGCAACTCTTCACCAGTGAATTAGAGAAAGAGAAAGTACATGAAGAGAAAGAAGAAATGGAGAAGGGGGAGGAGAATACTTGCAGAGAGGGAGGGAAGGGGGCAGAGAGATAGGGTGTTGGTATGGTCAAGGGAAATAAGAGGAAGAGCGTGGAGGAGAGCACAGGGCCAATGTGGGTTCTTTCTTCTTCCCATCAGTAGCACCAAGTATCAGACCTGCCACAGTGAGTGTCAGGCTTTGGAATCAACCAGAGGTAGGTTCATATTCTGGTTCCATCACTTAGTGACCATGTGCCTTTAGACAAGACACATCACCTCTTGGGCATTAATTTCATCAACTGTGGAATGGTGATAATACTAGTTCTTCCTACATGGGTGTTTTAGAACTTAAGAATAGAGTCTGTCATACAGAGTGAAGTAAGTCAGAAAGAGAAAAACAAATATCGTTTGCAAACAAATATATATATGGAATCTAAAAAACAAACAAAATAAGGTTCTGAAGAACCTAGGGGCAGGACAGGAATAAAGAGGCAGATGTAGAGAATGGACTTGAGGACACGGGAAGGGGTAAGGGTAAGCTGGGATGAAGTGAGAGAGTGGCATGGACATATATACACTACCAAATATACAATAGATAGCTAGTGGAAAGCAGCTGAATAGCAAGATCAGCTCGGTGGTTTGTAACCACCCAGAGGGGTGGGATAGGGAGGATGGGAAGGAGACGCAAGAGGGAGGGGATATGGGGATATATGTATACGTATAGCTGATTCACTTTGTTATATAGCAGAAACTAACACAACATTGTAAAGCAATTATACTCCAATAAACTTAAAAAAATAGATGTGAGTTCTTTGAGGGCAGGGATCCAACATCCAACATGGGCCTTGGCACAGCTGTGTGCTCAACAAATAATTACTGACTGAGTGAGCAAGTGAATGCCCAAGAAGAAGTGTTTTCTACACTGGGGAGCAGTGCTCCATTCCACAAGAGGGAGAGGCGAAGCACTTGTGTCCCAGTGTACCAGTAAAGGAGGAACACAGTCCCAGTAAAAATTTTTAGCTAAGTTGGTATACGTTAAAAGCATCAATAGTCATTGGGGGATAAATAAAAACTTTTGGTAGACTTTCTTACATTTACTGATTTTATTCTGAATTACATATGATGTAGGGGGCACCCTAACTTTTAGCGTTTAGAGACTCTAAATGTCTTAATTTGGTCCTACTTAAGCAATAGAAATTAATATGATCTAGTCCTCTATCCCAGAGCAGCTCCTGGGGCGAGAGACCCAGACACACAACACACTACAACAACACACTATGTGACTAAGGTTGGCTGGCATAGAGGGGTCTGTAGGAAGCATTGGTTTGGGAGCCCAGAGAAACACAGTCTTCCTAGGGGGAACGGAGGAATCAAATAGGAATGGGGATACAGGGTGGGGGATAGAGAAATCAAATGGAGCATAGAAAAGAATGATTTTTGAATAAGAGGTAGTAAGCAGAAAAGAGTTCACATTGGGGAGAAAGGAAAGCTGGAAGTAGGGAGTGAGGGAGGAGGCTGACAGGCAGGGAAGGCGACCCCTGTGGAGGCGGAAAGAGGCAGGATCACTTCCGGCTGGGGAGGGGGAACAGACAGGCTCAGACCTAAGGAGTTGCTTGGAGAAAGCAGATGCCTTCTGGACAGGAGAGGTGAGCTAAAGTTCCCTGCTTTACTGAAGACCTTGTGGGGGACTCCAGGCTGGGGCTTTGAAGTGCTTGACTCCTCACACGCCTAAAATTTAAAGAAAACCTTAAGGTTGTGAAGAAATGGTAATGCTATTAAGAATCGTATTTTTGGTGTAGAAGTCATAATAAAGGTGATAAAAGTAGTATGTTACTCATAGGGTTTTTTTTTTTGAGGTCTTACAAAAATAGAGGTCCTTGAAAACAGATATTTAATCTTTCTAATTTTCTTATGCTTAGCACCTATCACGGGATTGGGCACAGAATATGTACTTAAGAAACTGTAAAAATTTATGAGGTTAGTGGTGGTGGTGGTGGTGGTGGTGGTGGTGGTAGTATAGTAGTTGTAGTAGTAGTTGTTGTTGTTGTTGTTGTTGTTGTTGTTGTAGTAGTAGTAGAGCAGCAGCAGCAGCAGTAATAGTATTAGTCCTAATACTGGTAATAATAGTTTGAGACATTCCTTTACTCATGGTTTTGCCCTTCTGAGGTCAGCTACCTTACTGTATTTTCCATCATTGGCCTATAGAGGGCTGTAGAACAAAGGGTTTCAGGGACATACCTTTAGTTGGTGTTCCTATCCAGTTGAGATATCGTGTGAGCTTCGTGGAGATGTAGGTCTTTCCTCGAGCTGGTAAACCCACCATTATCACCATCGTGGGGGAATTTGTAAACTGGGGTATGGATGCTGGAAGACAAAGAGAGCCTCAAATCTTATCCTCAGGTTCACATGGTATTCTGGTATCAACTCAGAGATGTAGAATTGGAATGAGCATCTCGCCCACCATTATAACAAGGAAAACAGAAACTGGAAAATTGCAAATTGTCCTCTCTTGAATTCATGAGGAATCTGAGATTGCAGTGCAAAAAGCTAACCCATAATCTGTAGACACAGGCATCTACAGGGAGCAACAGGGCCCAGGTACTTGCTTATCTTTTGCAGATACTACTGAATAATATGTAAAGTCATAAGAAGATAACAGCTAAAATTTGTTAATGAATTGCTAAAAGTTGGTTGTGTGTTAGTGTGAGAATGTGAAACCCCTGGGGGCTGCAGACATAGGTGGTTTTGAATCCTCTTGCAGACTTTCCCCCTAGGAACTCCACCAGGTGCTGGCAGGGAAGAATGAGAAGAATCCGGAGAAAGATATCCTGTAGTTCTGGTTTGGGGAGGGAAACAGAACAGCATCCATTGCTGAAATTGTGCCCAAAGCATTCTGTCTTTATACACCGCGGAACAAAGGCCTTAACCTTCACAGGGAACAGCAATAAAACTGTAGTCTGAGCGCACTGGTGGAAATTCACTGAAGCTAGCCGAGAGGAATACGCAACACCAC
The DNA here is from genome assembly GCF_025265405.1 of Mesoplodon densirostris. NCBI lineage: Eukaryota > Metazoa > Chordata > Mammalia > Artiodactyla > Ziphiidae > Mesoplodon > Mesoplodon densirostris. The sequence goes on from NC_082681.1 coordinate 90,136,695, forward strand.
TGAAACTCTGCCCAGACCAATCTACTCTATCTCCCCTAAGGAAAACAAGCCTTGCTCTGCAGAAGGATGGCAATAGGAATTGAGGGCACAGGTGGAACTCACCACAGGTGAAGGAGAAAATTTGAAAAACTGCTCTAACCCAGGAGGGATAGGAATATGTGCTAGGCTCACAGTTATATTTAGAGGAGGGGCAGGAACATTTGGGAAAGTCACACCTCTATGACTCAGGATAAGCCTGCCTAAGACTGAGACTTAATCAGAATAACATAGTATGTCCCTAGTCCCCTATTCTCCACTACAGGCCTAAAATAAATCAAGTAAAATAATAGCAGACTTTATTTTTAAAGAATGCAAGAAGTAAGTTGCCTCCAGAGAGCAGCACAAAGGGAAGAATCAAGGAAAGAAAAAAACATAGTCTGAAGAGATAAAAAAATCATCAGGACAAGACTCAGTTATGACACATGTTGGAATTTCCGACAGGCAATTTAAAATAGCTGTGATTAATATGTTAAATACTTTTCTATATTGGAAAAGTTAGACAACATGCAAGATCAGATAAGATAGCAGCAAGGGATAAAATTTATAAGAAAGAATCATATGTAAATATAAGAGAAAAAACACATTAACAGATCTGAAGAATGCCTTCAGTGTGCTTATTAGTGAACTAGACACAGCTGAGGAATAAGTGAAATTGAAGCTAGAACAATAGAAATTACACAAACTGAAATGCAGAGAAAAAAATAAAGGGTAAAAAAATAAAAAAGAACAAAATATCCAAGAGCTTTGGGACACTATCAAGTTAGAATACTAGAAGGAGAGGAGAGAGAGAATGGAGAAAAAATATTTGAAGAAATAATTGCTGAAAATTTTCAAAATTAGCAATTGATATAAACCTCAGATCCAAATATCTTAGAGAACACAAAACAGGCTAAACAAAATTTTTAAAAGAGCCACACTACACCCAGACATATCAAATTCAAACTGCAGAAAATCAGGCAAAATAAAATATTGAAGGCAGTCAGGGGAAAAGGGTAGAGGGAACACCTTACTTACAGAGGAACAAGAAAAATTACATGAGACTTTGTATCAGAGTCACATAAGCCAAAAAATAGTGGAATGAAACCTTTAAAATACTGAAAGTAAAAACCCTGCCAATCCAATTCTAAATTCAGCAAAAATGTCCTTCAAAAATAAAGGCAAAATAGAGACTTTTCTTCAAACAAAAATGGAAAATTCATCACCAGCAGATGTGTCTTATAAGAAATATTAAAGGACATTATTTAGGCAGAAGGGATATGATATAGGTCAGAAATTGGATCTACATAATTAAAGTAAGAGCATTGGAAAAGGAATACGTGAAGGCAAAATATATCTTTTTATTTTCCATGTTCTTAATTGTTCTAAAAAATAACTGACTAATGTGGAGAAAAGGGAACCCTCATGCACTGTTGGTGGGATTGTAAACTGGTTCAGCCACTATGGAAACAGTGAGGGTTTCCTCAAAAACTTAAAACTAGAACTATCATATGATCCAGCAATTCCACTTTTTGGTATTTATCTGAAGAAAACAAAAAAACACTAATAACAAAAGATATATGTACCCCCCTGTTCATTGCAGCATTTTTTTTACAATAGCCAAGATATGGAAGCAATCTAAGTGTCCATCAATAGACGAATGGATAAAGAAGATCTGTCATATATATATATATATATATATATAATTTATATTATATGTATACACACACAGTGGAATATTATTCAGCCATAAAAAATGAAATCTTGACCTTTGCGACCACATGGATGGATCTACAAGGTATTATGTGAAGTGAAATAAGTCAGACAGAGAAAGACAAATACCATATGATCTCACTTATATGCAAAATCCAAAAAATAAAAAAAACAAACAAAACAAAATGAAAACAGACCCATAGATGCAGAGAACAAATGGATGGTTGTCAGAGGGGAGGTGGGGGGTGAATAGGTAAAGAGGATTGAGAGGTACAAACCTCCAGTTATAAAATAAATAAGCCACAGGGATGTAATATGCAGCATAAGGAATATGGTCGATAATATTGTAATAATAATAACTTTGTATGGGGACAGATGGTTACTAGACTTATCGTGGTGATCATTTCATAATATATGCAAATGTTAAGTCATTATGTAGTAAACCTGAAGCATAATATTGTATGTCAACTATATTTCCAATTAAAACAAACCAACTGTTTAAAGCAATAATAGTAACAATGTATTGGGTGTTTATAGCAAATGTAAAAATGAAATGATTACAATAGTGACACAAGGGAAGGGAGTAAGATTGGGAATATTCTATTGTAAGGCACTTGGACTACATGCAAAACAATATAGTGTTATTTGAAGATAAACCCAATTATTTTAAACTGTACATTGTAAACCCCAGGGAACCACTAATTTTTTTTAAAAGATATATAAATGATAAGTAAATAGAGGAGATAAAATGGGATCATAAAAATACTCAAATAAAATAAGAAAAGTTGAAAGAGAGAGAGAGAGAATAAAGAACAAATGCAATGAATAGAAAAACAGCAAGATGGTAGATTTTAATCCAACTGTACTAATAATCACTTTGAATGTGAATTTTCTAAACACACCAGTTAAAAGACAGAGATTGTCAGAGTGGACAAAAAAGCAAGAATCAACTAGAAGCCATCTACAAAACACATGCAGCTGGGTCCAGTTCTGGGACCTTCTTTTATCTCTCACTAACTAACTTGAATATAAAACCTTGATAGAATTCATGGACACCTATTTGAAAACTGAAAAGTAAATATAGGCAGATGGATTGGGAAAAAATCAGAGTTTGAAATACCACCTAAACGGTTATGAGTTCAACATTATTTTTTTCCCTCAAGCATCCTAAGCCTGAATTGGACATGATATGAAACCCAGAGGTGAGCATTGTTTAACAGTCAGAGTGCAATACAGGAGAAGCCTTGATGTTATGGCCTAAGGAGTGGAAAAGAGAACTCCTAAGTGTGAGAATGTGAGAAATTCCTCAGGTTTTTATTTACTCTACTTCTGTTTTGGTCCCACAGTGGGAGTAGTGACAACAAATGTAGTTCAGAAGCAAGAGTGGTCCATAAAGGGAACTTCCAGTAATCAAAAATCTCAGGGATAAAGTCCTTTCTCTAGGTGGAGCCATGGCATCAAGGAGACAAAACTAAACTTCATATTATTTTTTCCTCTCTCTCCTGCAACTTGTTTCTGGAAGTGATACTACCAAGAAAGTGGGTGGTTTCTGAACAAAGGACAGAAAATGGGAGCCTAGAGAAATGGAAAGTACTGAAAAACTATGGGAGAGGGAACAGTTTAGAAAAGAAATTGCAGAAAGTGGTTTTGAACAGCTGGGCTCACGTTTGATCTGTGAGTACTTTGATGTGACCCTAATTAGCCTACCAAAGATTTGGAAAGTGAATCATCCCAAGTCCCACACTGACCACTAGGTGGTGCACACACCGTACTGGTCTAAATAGTACTATGAAAGTTTCAAAAACTTAATTGATGTTGGAACCCCAATACACAGAAGGGTAAAACAAAAATATCAACCTCCATAGGATAAAAACAATACTCTTGGTCTTAAATTATATTTACAATGTCCACAATACAAACTAAAATCAATCAAGATACAAATAACTAAGAAATCTCAACTCACATGAAAAAAGACCATCAACAGACATGAATGATCAGATAACACAGACGATGGAATTGTCTAAAAGTATCTGTTATAAAAATTTTTGAATGAGAGACAAGATCAAGATGTCAGGGCAGTAGAATATGAATCTCACCTCCTCCCACAAATACATCAAAAATACACCTTCATGTGGAATGATTCTCACAGAATATCTACTGAATGCTGGCAGACTCAGACCTCAGACTCCTGAAAGGGCAAGAAAATCTCCACGTAACAGGGTAGGACAAAAGAAAAAAGAAAAAAAAAGAAAGAGGGCAAGAAATTGGGGCAGGACCTGCACACCTGGGAGGGAGCTGTGAAAGAGGAAAAGGTCCCACACCCTGAGAAGTCCCCTCACCGGCAGGGAGATCAGCCAGGACAGAGGGAGAGCTTCAGAGCCTTGGAGGAGAGTGCAGCCGCTAGTTTGCAGCAGACAGAACAGAGAGAAACCTGCACAGACGGTATCAGAGCTACCTTGTCACATTATCCCGGGGTGCAGAGACAACAGAGGGAACACTACCCAGTGGGAACACAAAGAGGTATGAGCCAGGCAGAATTGGATGGTTCAACTGCAGGGATTCATTGACCTGCATTCACTAGTGCCTTCAACTACTCTCTAGGATATTTTCCATGATACCTTTCCTTTTCATGAAATGGGCCAGAAAATGTATGCTGTGGAGAACCAAAAGAAATGGTGAAGAGCAAGGGGTGTCACTGAACCTGGTAATGAGAACTCAGTGAACTGCTGGTCTGTTCCTGTCCCTCCAGAAAGATGTACCTTAGAATTGTGTGAAACCACCTGTTCATACCTCAGGGTTCTTCCATAAAAGAAGATTGGTTATGGGGGTTGGAGACAAGATGGTGGAGTAGAAGAACTTGAGCTCACCACCTCTCACAGAAACACCAAAATCACAACTAACTGCTGAACAACCATTAACAAAAATGATAGGAATCTACCAAAAAAGATATTCTACATACAAAGACAAAGAAGAAGCCACAAAAAGATGGTAGGAGAAGCACATTCGCAATGCAGTCAAATCCCATACCCACCAGATGGGTGACCCACAAATTGGAAAATAATTGTATTGCAGAGTTTCTCCCACAGGAGTGAGAGTTTTGAGCCCTGAATCAAGCTTACAAGTCTGGGGGTCTGGCATTGGGAGGAGGAGCCCCCAGAGCATTTGGCTGTGAAGGCCAGTGGGGTTTAATCACAAGAACTCCACAGGACTGGTGGAAACAGAAACTATACTCTTAGAGGGTGCACACAAGTTCTCATGTGCCACAGAACCCAGGGAAAAGCAGTGACTTCAGAGGGGAGCCTGGTTCAGATGTACATTCTCGTCGTTGAAGGTCTCCTGGGGAGTCAGGGAGTGGCTGAGGCTCACTGTGGGAACAAGGACAGTGGAGAAAGAGACTCTGGGGAGTATTCATTGGCATGAGCTCTCCTAGAAGCTGCCATTTTCGCAGAAAGACCTGGCTCTACCCAACATCCTATAGGCTACAGAGCTGGGAGGCCTCAGGCCAAACAACCAACAGGGCAGTAACACAACTCCACCCATCAGCAGACAGGCTGCCTAAAGTCTTCCTGAGCCCACAGCCACCTCTAAATACACCACTTGCCACAGCCTTGCCCACCTGAGGGACAAGATCCAGCCCCAACCAACAGTGGTCAGGCACTAGTCCCTCCCACCAGGAAGCCTGCACAAGCCTCTAGACAAGCCTCACCCAGCAGGAGGCAGACACCAGAAGCAAAAGAAATGACAATCCTGCAGCTCACAGAACAGAGACCACAAACACAGAAAGTTAGACAAAATGAGACAGCAGAGGAATATGTTCCTGATGAAAGAACAAGATAAAACCCCAGAAGAACAACCAAGTGAAGTGGAGATAGGCAAAATACCCAAACAAGAATTCAGAGTAATAATAGTAAAGATAATGCAAGATGTTGGGAAAAGAATGGAGGCACAGACTGAGAAGTTGAAGAAATGTTTAACAGAGAGCTAGAAGATATAAAGAACAAACAGAGTTGAACAATACAATAACTGAAATAAAAAATACACTAGAAGGAATCAATAGCAGAATAAATGAGGCAGAAGAACAGATAAGTGAGCTGGAATACAGAATGGTGGAAATCATTGCTGTGGAACAGAATAAAGAAAAAAGCATGAAAAGAAATGAGGACAGTCACAGAAACCTCTGGGATAACATTAAATGCACAACATTCACATTATAAGAGTCCCAGAAGGAGAAGAGAGAGAGAAAGGACGTGGGAAAATATTGGAAGAGATAGTAGCTGAAAACTTCCTTAACACGGGAAAGGAAACAGTCACCCAAGTCCAGGAAGCACAGAGTCCCATACAGGATAAACCCAAGGAAGAACATACCGAGACACATATTAATCAAACTGACAAAAATTAAAGACAATGAGAAAATATTAAAAGCAACAAATAATATGCAAGGAAATCTCCATAAACTTATCAGCTGATTTTTCAGCAGAAATCATGCAGGCTAGAAAAGAGTGGCAGGATATATTTAAAGTTACAAAAGGGGAAAACCTACAACCAAGTATATTCTACCCAGCAATGCTCTCATTCAGATTCATCAGAGAAATCAAAAGTGTAAAGCAAAAGCTAAGAGAATTCAACACCACCAAACCAGCTTTAACACAAATGCTAAATGAACTTCTCTAGGTGGAAAAGAAAAGGCTACAGCTAGAAACAAGAAAATTACAAATGGAAAAGCTCAACAGTAAAGACAAACATACAGTAAAGGTAGGAAATCATCTGCATACAGATGATATCAAAACCAGAAATCGTGAGGAGAGTATAAATGTAGGATATTGGAAATGCATTTGAAATTAAGAGACCAGCAACTTAAAACTATCTTGTATATAGTATATAGAGAGACTGCTATATCAAAATCTCATGATAACCACAAAACAAAAGCCTACAATAGATACATACACAAAAAAGAAAAAAGAATACAAACACAACACTAAAGATAATTATCAAACCAGAAGAGAAGGGAACAAAAGATGAAGGGAAGAAAAACACTAAAAAAAAAATTCAAAACAATTAACAAAACAGCAATAAGAATGTACATATTGATAATTACCTTGAATTTAAACATATTAAATGCTCCAATCAAAAGACTGGCTGAATTGATACCAAAAAAACAGACCCCTATATATGCTGTCTACAAGAGACCCACTTCAGACTGAAAGTGAGGGGACGGAAAAAGTTATTCCATGCACATGGAAAAAAAAGAAAGCTGGAGTAGCAATACTCATACCAGACAAAATAGACTTTAAAATAAAGATTGTTACAAGAGACAAAGAAGAACACTAAATAATGATCAAGGGATCAATCCAAGAAGACGACATAACAATTGTAAATATATATGCACCCAAAATAGGAGTACCTCAATTTATAAGGCAAATACTAATAGCCATAAAAGGAGAAATTGAAAGTAACACAGTAATAGTGGGGGAATTTAACACCCCACTTTCATCAATGGACAGATCATCCAGACAGAAAATCAATAAGGAAACAGAGGTCTTAAATGACACATTAGACCAGATGGGCTTAATTGATATTTATAGAGCATTCCATCCACAAGCAGCAGAATACACATTCTTTTCAAGTGCACATGGGACATTCTCCAGGATTGATCACATGCTGAGCCACAAAGCAAACCTTGGTAAATTTAAGAAAATTGAAATCATATCAAGCAACTTTTCCAACACAACTCTGTGAGATTAGAAATTAACTACAATTTTTTTAAAAAGCTGTAAAACAAACAAACACATGGAGGTTAAACAATATGTTACTAAACAACCGATGGATCACTGAAGAAATTGAAGAGGGAATCAATAAATACCTAAAGACAAATCAAGAAGATCCAAAACCTATGGGACACAGCAAAAGCAGTTCTAAGAGGGAATTTTATGGCAATACAATCTTCCCTCAGGAAGCATGAAAAATCTCAAATAAACAATGTAATCTTATACTTAAAGCAACTAGATAAAGAAGAACAAACAAAACCCATAGTCAGTAGGAGGAAAGAAATCATAAAGATCAGAGCAGAAATAAATGACTAGGGATAAAAAACAATAGAAAAGATCAATGAAACTAAAAGCTGCTTCTTTGAAAAGATAAACAAAAGGATAAACATTTAGCCAGAGTCAAGAAAAACAGGGAGAGGGCTCAAATCAATAAAATTAGAAATGAAAAAGGAGAAGGTACAACTGACACCACAGAAATAAAAAGGATCATAAGAGACTACTACTAGCAACTAGATGCCAGTAAAATGGACAACCTGGAAGAAATGGACAAATTCTTAGAAAGGTACAATCTCCCAAGACTGAACCAGGAAGAAATAGAAAATATGAACAGAGCAATCACAAGTAATGAAATTGAAACTGTGATTTAAAAACTCCCAACAAACAAAAGCCCAGGACCAGATGGCCTCACAGGCGAATTCTATCAAACATTTAGAGAAGAATTAATGCCTATCCTTCTGAAACTATTCCAAAAAATTGCAGAAGAAAGAACACTCCAAACTCATTCTATGAAGCCACCATCACTCTGATAATAAAACCAGACAAAAATACCACAGGAAAGAAAATTACAGGCCAATGTCACTGATGAACACTGACACAAAAATTCTCAACAAAATACTAGCAAACCAAATCCAACAACACATTAAAAGGATCATACACCATGATCAAGTGAGATTTATCCAAGGGATGTAAGGATTTTTCAATATCTGCAACTCAATCAGTGTGATACATGACATCAGCAAATTGAAGAATAAAAACCATATGATCACCTCAATAGATGCAAAAAAAGCTTCTGACAAAATTCAACAATTTATGATAAAAATTCTCCAGAAATTGGGCATAGAGGGAACCTATCTCAACATAATAAAGGCCATATATGACAAACTTTCAGCTAACATCATATTCAACAGTGAAAAGCTGAAAGCATTTCCTTTAAGATCAGGAACAAGACAAGGATGTCCACTCTCACCACTTTTATTCAACATAATTTTGGAAGTCCTAGCCATGGCTATCAGAGAAGAAAAAGAAATAAAATGAATCCAAATTGGACAAGAAGTAAAACTGTCACTGTTTGCAGACATAATACTATACACAGAAAATCCTAAAGATGCTACCTGAAAACTACTAGAGCTCATTGATGAATTCATTAAAGTTGCAGGATATGAAATAAATATACAAAAATCTGTTGCATTTCTGTACACTAACAGCAAAAGATCAGAAAGAGAAATTGAGGAAAGAATCCCATTTACAATTGCATCAAAAATAATAAAATACATAGGAATAAACCTACCTAAAGAGGCAAAATACCTGTACTCTGAAAATATGGAGAGTAAAAGGAATTAGATTGACTAAAATAATTGCAAGATAAGAACAATTTTGGAGGAAACTTCCTACTTGATATTAAGATTTATTATAAAGGTATAGTGTAGTATGGGCAAAGGATAGACATAAAGATCAAAAGAATTAAATAGAGAAACCAGAAATAGATCCATTCAAATACAGTTAAGTTTTTTTGTCATGCAGAAGCTTTTTAGTTTGATGTAGTTCCACTTGCCTATTTTTGCTTTTGTTGATAGTGCTTTTTGTGTCATATCCAAGAAATCACTGCCTAGACTAATGTCATGAAGCTTTCTCCTTAAGTTTTCTTCTAAGAGTTGTACAGTTTCAGGTCTTATATTTAAATATTTAACGAATTTTGACTTGATTTTTGTGTATGTTGTAAGATAAGGGTCCAATTTCATTCTTTTCCATGTGGATATCCAGTTTCCACACTACAATTTGTTTAAGAGACTATCCTTGAAATCAGGATCATCAAGAAATTATCTGCACTCCCATGTTCATTGAAGCATTATTCACAATAGCCAAGATATAGAAATAACCTAAATATCCATCAACTGATGAATGCATTAAGAAAATATGGTATATACATATAATTGAATATTATTCATCCTTAAAAAATAAGGAAATCCTGTCATATGTGACAACATGGATGAACCTGGAGTACGTTATATTAAGTGAAATAAGCCAGTTCCAGAAGTTCAAATACTGCATGATTACACTTATATGAGATATCTAAAATAGTCAAACTCAAAAGCAGAGGGTAGAATAGTTGTTGCCAGGAAATGAGGAGTTGCTATTCAATGGGTATAGAGTTTGGGTCATACAAGGTGAATAGTTCTAGAGATCTACTGTAATTGTGCCTATAATTAATAATACTTTATTATGCACTTAAAACATTGTTAAGAGGGTAGATCTCATGTTGTGTTCCTGCCACAATATAAAAAAGCAACTACCAATTGTCTAATTTGTGTGTAATATCAAAGAAAAATACAATTATCTAAAACTAAAGGCTATTAGCATATTGCTGTTTTCCCAAGCTACTGTATAGGAGGACAAATTTTCTTCATATATTTCAACCAAGATAACACATTGCAACAGATTGAATGCAGAAGGTACGAAAATACATCTATCTTCTATTAAGCCAGACATAAAAGAGATTTGCAAATTCATAAAACAATTTTTCTTTACCTTCTTTGAGGGGGAATAAAGTTATTTTTATGAAAAATGTGCTATTTATGTTATCATGTAGTAGGTTTATTATTTTCATGTTTAAGTGGGTTAATAAATATATATTATAAAGAAAAAAGAATATACCATGAAATCATTAATTTTAAAAAAGCAAGAGTAGCTGTTACTATCCAGTTAATTAGACTTCAGTGCACAGAAAATTACTACATACAAAAAAGAATTATATAATGATAAAAGATCAATCCCTTAGGAATATATAATAATCCAAAGTGTACACATACCAGACAACAGAGCCTCAAAATAAATGAAGCAAAAACTAAAAGGAGAAATAAGACAAATGCACAAGTATATCCCTGAGGACTCCAACATACACTCTCAGGAATTAATAGAATCATTAGACAGAAAATCAGCAATAATATAGAAGAATTAAACAGCACAATAAATCAGCAGTATCTAATTGACATATATAAAGCACTACACCCAGAAACAACAGAATAAATATTTTTTTCTAGTGCTCATGGTACATTTCCATGTCTTGGGCCATTAAACAATACTCAGTAAATCAAAAGTGATTGACATTAAACATAGTGTATTCTCTGATCCTAATTGAATCAAAGTAAAAATCAACAGGAGAAGGAAGACAGCAAAGTCTCTAAACACTTGGAAATTAAAGAACATACTTCTAAATAATCCATGACTGTAAAAAGAAGTCTCAAAAGAAATTTTGAAAATACACATAGCACTGATATAAAGTTAAAGAACAACTTCTCAAAATATGAGGGGTGCAGCTAAAGCAGTACTGATAGGGGTATTTATAGCACCAAAATGCTTACATCGGAAAAAGGAAAAGTCTCAAATCAGTAATCTAAGTTACCACTTTAAAAATCTAGAAAAATAAGAGCAAAATAAACAAAAGCAAGCAGAAGGAAAGAAATATTAGATAAGAACAGAAATCAATGAAAACAGAAAAACTATAGAGAAAATGAATACAATAAAAAGTTGATTCCTAAAAAAGATCAATGAAATGGATTAACCTTTAGCAAGACTGACAAATATAAAAAGAGAGAAGACACAAATGGCCATTATCAGAAATAAAATAGGTTATATCACTACATATCCTGCAGTCATTTAAAAGCTAATAAGGGAATACTACAAACAATTTTACTCTTATAAATTTGACTACTTAGAATATATAGACCAATTCCTTGAAAACCACAACCTGCCACAACTCAACCAAGATGAAATAGGCAATCTGAATAGTCCTGTAATGATTAAAGTAATTGAATTAAAAATAAAATCTCCAGAAATAGAAATCTCTATGCTCAGATATATTCATGTGAGAAATCTACCACACATTTAAAGAAGAATTAACAGAAATTTTACACAATAACTTCAAGAAAACAAAAAGAGAAGGGAGGATTCCCAGCTAATTTTATGAGGCCAGAATTACCTTGATACCAAAACAAGATGAATAGAGTACCCAAAAAACCCCTATAGGTCAATATCTCTCATGAACTTAAATATAAAAATCATCAAGAAAATGTTGGCAAATAGAATCCAACATTGCATAAAAATAATTATATGCAATAACTGAGTGGGATTCAGTCCAAGTACGCAAGGCTAGATGAACATTCAAAAAAATCAATTAATGTAACCCACAATATTGATAAGCTAAAGAAGAAAAATATGACAATTCATGTAGAAAAAACACTTCATATATTAAACACTAATTAGTGATAAAAATTATTGGCAAGTTATGAATAGAAATGAATTACTTAAACTTGATAAGGAATCTTTACAACAAAAACCTATTGTCATTATTACCCTTAAAAGTGAAAGACTTGGATTTCCCAGGTGGCACAGTGGTTAAGAATCCACCTGCCAATGCAGGGGACATGGGTTCGATCCCTGGTCTGGGAAGATCCCACATGCCATGGAGCAACTAAGCCCGTGTGTCACAACTACTGAGCCTGCGCTCTACAGCCCACAAGCCACAACTACTGAGCCCTCGTGCCACAACTACTGAAGCCCGTGTGCAGAGCCTGTGCTCCACAAGAAGAGAAGCCACTGAAATGAGAAGTCTGTGCACCACAACGAAGAGTATACCCTGCCCTCTGCAACTAGAGAAAGCCTGCATGCAACAATGAAGACCCAATGCAGCCAAAAATAAATAAAATAAAATAAATAAATTTTTAAAAAGTAAAAGACAGTACTTGCCCCCTAAGATCAGAACCAATGTAAAGATGTTCACTCTCTCTACTCTTTGGACATAGTACTGGAAGTTCTAACCTCTGCAATAAGGCAGTAAAAGGAAATAAAAACCATACGGTTTAGAAAAGAATAAATAAAATATTTCCTATTTGTAGATGTCATGATTATCTATATAGAAATTCCCCAAAGGTATAAAAATTCTTAGAACTAACAAGTGAGTTCGGCAAGGATGAAGGAACAAGATCAACACAAAAAAATCAATTGTGAGACTTTTACTTCCATCATTAGGAGCTCTGCGAACCCACTCCCCAGTGAAAAAAGCAAAACTGGCAAATATTATTTAAAAAAATAACCTTTTAAAGTCTCTGAAAAGTATCCTAATGGGATACAGCACATGAAACATTTATTCAAAAAAATCAACCAAAATTCAGTAAGAACAGTGAGAATCTGTGGCATTTTTGCCATGATCCTCACTTCTGCCCCCCAAGTTTAGTTTAATGGAACCTCCACTCCAGGTGTGTGTGTATAGCCAAAAAGATGGGGCTCCCTTCCCACAAAGAGAGTTCACCCAATCAAATGATATGGTACCTCAGTGGGAGGGTCAGACAGTCAGCACCTCACATCCCTTCCAGCTCCAAGTTGCAGTAGCAAATGTAGCTCAGAGGTTGGAGATGCCCTTCCCTCATCCAGTCCCTACCCATAGGATGTTCGTTATACCCCAGGTGCAGTAGGCTGAGAATACTGGGTTCCTGATCACCCTCACTCCAACTTGCTCAGAGGCCAGAAGTACTACACCAGGATAGGCAAACAGAGAAGACCAGAGGACACTTCCCCACCCAGCACCCACAGCAGCAGATCAGAAGGTTTGCCCATGGAGAGAAGCAATCCATAAGACAAGAGCCTAAGGGTGCTCTTGAAAACAATAGGTCCACTTAATTAAGAGCAACAAGCTAAACCATAGACCAGCTAGTTCACCAGAGAGAAAGAGCCAATTAAGAAGAGCCCTCCTGGGGGCTTCCCTGGTGGCGCAGTGGTTGAGAGTCTGCCTGCTAATGCAGGGGACACGGGTTCGAGCCCTGGTCCAGGAAGATCCCACATGCCGCGGAGCAACTAAGCCCGTGCACCACAACTGCTGAGCCTGCGCTCTAGAGCCCGCGAGCCACAACTACTGAGCCCGCGTGCCACAACTTCTGAAGCCCACGCGCCTAGAGCCTGTGCTCCGCAACAAGAGAAGCCACCATAGTGAGAAGCCTGCACAACACAACGAACAGTAGCCCCTGCTCACCGCAACTAGAGAAAGCCCACACACAGCAAGTAAGAGCCAACAATGAAGACCCAATGCAGCCAAAACTAAATAAATCAATCAATAAATTAAAAAAAAAAAGATGAGCCCTCCTCAGGTCAGGGCTAACCTCAAAGACTACTTTTGCCAGAGTTTAATTAGATAACACTGCTGAGCAATGTATGCCTTGGGGCAATATAAAAAATAATAGCAATCAGCTAATAATTAGTGGATCCCAGAGTGTAATACCAGATGAGACTGACAGCTTAGTAGAGTAATCAGGGAAAGAGATACTCAAAGTGAGCCCAAAGTCTATGCCCTCCAAGAAGTAACACCAAAGACTTCACACAGCAGAGAAATAGAATTCACTAAAATAGCCTAACCAAGTCACAAAGCAAAGAGTTATATTAGAGTAAGGAAATGATATAAGAAGTTAATTCAAACCCATAGAAAAAATGAACAGAATCAGACAGTAAATATAAAAAAAAACTTTATAAGTATATATGTGCTCTCCTTAATTTTCTCAGCTTCCTTAAAACATAAAATTATATAAAATAACAATTATAACAATGTATTGTTGGGGTTTTAGCATGTAAATATATGATATGTATGAAATAATAGCACAAAAAAAGAAAATGGAATAGAGATACATAGTGGTAACATTTCTATATCTTATTGGAATTAAGTTAGTAAAAATCTAAAGTAGATTCTAATAGTTAAGATGTATATGGAAAGCCCTAAAGCAACCACTAAGGAAATATCTCAAAAATATACAGTGAAAAAATTATTAAAGGAATTAAATATTAAACTAGGTAACATTAACTTAATGCAGAAGAAAGGAGGAATAGAAGGAAAAAGACATAATCTATATAGAAAATTTAAAAGTAGCACATTTAAATCCAACTACATCAATAATAACATTAAATGTTAATGGATCAAGCAATCCAATCAAAAGGTGGAAAATGTCTAACTGGATTAAAAACAAGATCCAACTATATGATACCTACAGAAAATACATTTTAGATTCAAAGACACAGATAGATGAAAAGTAAAAGAATGTAAAAAATATATCATGCAAAGACCAACCAGAAGAAAGTTGGAGTGGCTATACTAAGATCAGATGAAAGAGATGATAAAAAACATTGCTAGAGGGGCTTCCCTGGTGGCGCAGTGGTTGAGAGTCCGCCTGCCAATGCAGGGGACACGGGTTCGTGCCCTGGTCTGGGAAGATCCCACATGCCGCAGAGCGGCTGGGCCCGTGTGCCATGGCTGCTGAGCCTGCGTATCCGGAGCCTGTGCTCCGCAACGGGAGAGGCCACAACAGTGAGAGGCCCGCGTACTGCAAAAAAAAAATATAAAAAAAATAAAAATAAAAAAAAAAACATTGCTAGAGATATGTAAGGACATTATATAATGACAAAAGGGTCAATCCGTAAGGAATATATTATAATTATATCTAAGAAGAGGGCCCCACAATACATGGAGCAAAAACTGACAGAATTGAAGCAAGCAATAGACAATTTGATAACAATATTTGGAGACTTTAATATGGAACTTTCAATAATGAATAGGACAACTACACAGAAGATAAACAGAGAAACAGAAGACTTGAACAACACTGTACACAAACCAGTCCTAAGAGACATCTATAAAACACTCCACCTCTAAACAACAGAATATACATTCTTCCCAAGTGCGCATCAAAATTATCTAGGATACATCATAGTCGAAGTCATAAAATAAGCTATGGTAAACTTAAAAGTACTGAAATAATATAAAGTTTGTTCTCCAGTCATAATGGAGTGAAATTAGAAATTAACATCAGAGAGAACTTTGGGAAATTCACAAGTATGTGAACCATAAGGAGGGATATTATAATTTCATACAGAATAGAAAAGTATTAAAGAAAATCAACAAACCCCAAACTGGTTCTTTGAAAAGATTAAAAAACTCAACAAACTTTTAGCTAGATTGACCAAGAAAAATAGAGAGAGAGAAAACTCAAAGGAATAAATTCAGGAATGGGGAGGAGCTGCAAGATGGCGGAAGAGTAAGACGCGGAGATCACCTTCCTCCCCACAAATACATCAGAAATACATCTACACGTGGAACAACTCCTACAGAACACCTACTGAACGCTGGCAGGAGACCTCAGACCTCCCAAAAGGCAAGAAACTCCCCACGTACCTGAGTAGGGCAAAAGAAAAAAGAAAAAAGAGAGACAAAAGAATAGGGACGGGACCTGCACCAGTAGGAGGGAGCTGTGAAGGAGGAAAGGTTTCCACACACTAGGAAGCCACTTCACGGGTGGAGACTGCGGGTGGCAGAGGGGGTGGAGCTTCAGAGCCACGGAAGAGAGCACAGCAACAGGGGTGCAGAGGGCAAAGCGGAGAGATTCCTGCACAGAGGACTGGTGCCGAACAGCACTCACCAGCCCGAGAGGCTTGTCTGCTCACCCGCCGGGATGGGTGGGGGCTGGGAGCTGAGGCTCCGGCTTCGGTCAGATCCCAGGGAGAGGACTGGGGTTGGCTGCGTGTACATAGCCTAAAGGGGGCTACTGTGCCACGGCTAGCCAGAAGGGAGTCCGGGAAAAGGTCTGGAACTGCCAAAGAGACAAAAGACTTTTTCTTGCCTCTTTGTTTCCTGGTGCGTGAGGACAGGGAATTAAGAGCACCGCATAAAGGAGCTCCAGAGAGGGGTGCGAGCCGCAGCTATCAGTGTGGACCCCAGAGACAGGCATGAGATGCTAAGACTGCTGCTGCAGCCACCAAGAAGCCTGTGTGCAAGCACAGGTCACTATCCACACCTCCCCTCCCGGGAGCCTGTGCAGCCCATCACTGCCAGGGTCCCATGATCCAGGAACAACTTTCCTGGGAGAACACACAATGTGCCTCAGGCTGATGCAATGTCACGCCAGCCTCTGCCACTGCAGGCTCACCCTGCACTCCATACCCCTCCAGCCCCCAGGCCTGAGTGAGCCAGAGCCCCCTAATCACCTGCTCCTTTAACCGCGTCCTGTCTGAGCGGAAGAACAGATGCCCTCAGGTGACCTACACCCAGAGGCAGGGCCAAATACAAAGCTGAATTCCAGGAGCTGTGCAAACAAATAAGACAAAGAGAAATCTCTCCCAGCAGACTCAGGAAAAGCGGATTAAATCTCCAAAGTCAACTTGATGTACCCTGCATTTGTGGAATACCTGAATAGACAACAAATCATCCCAAATTCAGGAGGTGGACTTTGGGAGCAATGAGATATATATATATATATATATATATATATATACATATATATATATATATATATACATATATATATGCATATATATATGTGTGTATATATGTATATATATACATATATATATGCATATATATATGTATGTATATATGTATATATACATACATATATATATAGTTTTTTTCCTCTTTTTCTGTTTTTGTGAGTGTGTATGTGTATACTTCTGTGTGTGATTGTGTCTGTATAGCTTTGCTTGACCATTTGTCCTAGGGTTCTGTCTGTCCGTTTTTTTATTGTTTGTTTTGGGGTTTTTTTTAATCTCATTTTTTTAGTATAGTTTTCAGCACTTGTTATCATTTGTGGATTTGTTTTTTGGTTTGTTTGTTCTCTTCTTTCTTTTTTTTTAATTCTTAAAAAAAATTTTAATAATTATTTTTTGTTTTTTATTTTATCTTATTTTACTTATTTTATCTTTTTCTTTCTTTCTTCCTTTTTCTCACCCTTTTATTCTGAGCCATGTGGATGAAAAGCTCTTGGTGCTCCAGCCAGGGGTCAGGGCTGTGCGTCTCAAGGGGAAAAGCCAAGTTCAGGACATTGGTCCAACAGAGACCTCCCAGCTCCATGTAATATCAAATGGAGAAAATCTCCGAGAGATCTCCATCTCGACGCCAAGACCCAGCTCCACTTAACAACCAGCAAGCTTCAGTGCTGGACACCCTATGCCAAAAAACTACCAAGACAGGAACACAACCACACCCATTAGCCAAGAGGCTGTCTGAAATCATAATAAGATCACAGACATCCCAAATCACACCACCAGACGTGGGCCTGCCCAGCAGAAAGACAAGATCCAGCCTCATCCACCAGAAGAGAGGCACTAGTCCCCTCCACCAGGAAGCCTACACAACCCACTGAACCAAACTTAGCCACTGGGGGCACACACCAAAAACAACGGGAACTACAAACCTGCAGCATGTGAAAAGGAGACCCCATACACAGTAAGTTAAGCAAAATGAGAAGACAAAGAAACACACAGCAGATGAAGGACCAATGTAAACACCCACCATACCTAAAAAATGAAGAGGAAATAGGCAGTCTACCTGAAAAAGAATTCAGAATAATCATAGTAAAGATGATCCAAAATTTGGAAATAGAATAGAGGAAATACAAGAAACGTTTAACAAGGACCAAGAAGAACTAAAGAGCAAATAAACAATGATGAACAACACAATAAATGAAATTTAACATTCTCTAGAAGGGATCAATAGCAGAATAACTGAGGCAGAAGAACGGATAAGTGACCTGGAAGATAAAATAGTGGAAATAACTACTGCAGAGCAGAATAAAGAAAAAATAATGAAAAGAATTGAGGACAGTCTCAGAGACTTCTGGGATAATATTAAACGCAACAACATGTGAATTATAGGGGTCCCAGAAGAAGAAGTGAAAAAGAAAGGGACTGAGAAAATATTTGAAGAGATTACAGTTGAAAATTTCCCTAATATGGGTAAGGATAATATGGGTAATATGGGTTAATCAAGTCAAGGAAGCACAGAGAGTCCCATACAGGATAAATCCAAGGAGAAACATGTCAAGACACATATTAATCAAACTATCAAAAATTAAACACAAAGAAATCAAATTAAAAGCAGCAAGAGAAAAACAACAAATAACATGCAAGGGAATCCCCATAAGGTTAACAGCTGATCTTTCAGCAGAAACTCTGCAAGCCAGAAGGGAATGGAAGGACATATTTAAAGTGATGAAAGGGAAAAACCTACAATCAAGATTACTCTATCTAGCAAGGATCTCATTCAGATTCAACAGAGAAATTAAAACACTTACAGACAAGCAAAAGCTAAGAGAATTCAACACCACCAAAGCAGCTTTACAAGAAATGCTAAAGGAACTTCTATATGCCGAAAGCACAAGAGAAGGAAAAGACCTACAATAACAAAACCAAAACAATTAAGAAAATGGTAATAGGAACATACATATTGATAATTACCTTAAATGTAAATGGATTAAGTGCTCCAATCAAAAGACATACACTGGCTGAATGGATACAAAAACAAGACATGTACATATGCTGTCTACAAGAGATCCACTTCAGACCTAGGGACACATACAGCCTGAAAGTGAGGTGATGGAAAAAGATATTCCATGTAAATGGAAATCAAAAGAAAGCTGGAGTAGCAATTCTCATATCAGACAAAATAGACTTTAAAACAAAGACTATTACAAGAGACAAAGGACACTACATAATGATCAAGGGATCAATCCAAGAAGAACATATAAAAATTTTAAATATTTATGCACCCAAAATAAGAGCACCTCAATACATAAGGCAAATACTAACAGCCATAAAATGGGAAATTGACAGTAACATAATCATAGTAGGGGAATTTAACAACCCACTTTCACCAATGGACAGATCAACCAAAGTGAAAATAAATAAGGAAACACAAGCTTTAAATGATACATTAAACAAGATGGACTTAATTGATATTTGTAGGACATTCCATCCAAAAACAACAGAATACACTTTCTTCTCAAGTGCTCATGGAACATTCTCCAGGATAGATCATATCTTGGGTCACAAATCAAGCCTTGATAAATTTAAGAGAATTGAAAGTATCTTTTCTGAGTACACTGCTGTGAGACTAGATATCAATTACAGGAAAAAAATCTGTAAAAAATACAAACACATGGAGGCTAAACAATACACGGCTTAATAACCAAGTGATCACTGAAGAAATCAGAGGAAATCAAAAAATACCTTGAAAAAATGACAATGAAAACATGACAACCCAAAAACTATGGGATCCAGCAAAAGCAGTTCTAAGAGGGAATTTTATGGCAATACAATCCTACCTTAAGAAACAAGAAACATCTCAAATAAACAACCTAACTTTACACTTAAAGCAATTAGAGAAAGAAGAACAAAAAGACCCCAAAGGTAGCAGAAGGAAAGAAATCATAAAGACGTGATCAGAAATAAAGGAAAAAGACATGAAGGAAATGATAACAAAGATCACTAAACTAAAAGCTTGTTCTTTAAGAAGATAAACAAAGTTGATAAACCATTAGCTAAACACAACAAGAAGAAAAGGGAGGAGCCTCAAATCAATAGAATAACAAATGAAAAAGGAGAAGTAACACCTGACACTGCAGAAATACAAAGGATCATGAGAGATTACTACAAGCAACTCTATGCTGATAAAATGGAAAACCTGGAAGAAATGGACAAATTCTTAGAAATGCACAACCTTCCGAGACTGAACCAGGAAGAAGTAGAAAATATGAACAGACCAAACACAAGCACTGAAATTGAAACTGTGATTAAAAATCTTCGAACAAAAGCCCAGGACCAGATGGCTTCACAGTCGAATTCTATCAAACGTTTAGAGAAGAGCTAACACCTATCCTTCTCAAACTGTTCTAAAGTATAGCAGAGGGAGGAACACTCCCAAACTGATTCTACAAGGCCACCATCACCCTGACACCAAAGCCAGACAAAGATCATACAAACAATAAAACCACAGACCAACATCACTGATGAAAATAGATGCAAAAATCCTCAGTGAAATACTAGCAAACGGAATCCAACAGCATATTAAAAGGATCATACACCATGATCAAGTGGGGTTTATCCCAGGAATGTAAGGATTCTTCAATAGCTGCAAACCAATCAATGTGATACACCATATTAACAAACTGAAGAATTAAAACCATATGATCATCTCAATAGATGCAGAGAAAGCTTTCAACAAAATTCAACACCCATTTATGATAAAAAAAAAAAAAAACCCTGCAGAGAGTAGGCATAGAGGGAACTTACCTCAACATAATAAAGGCCATATATGACAAACCCACAGCCAACATCATCCTCAATGGTGAAAAACAGAAACAATTTCCACTAAGATCAGGAAAAAAACAATGTTTCCCACTCTCACCATTATTATTCAACATAGTTTTGGGAGTTTTAGCCACAGCAATCAGAGAAGAAAAAGAAATAAAAGGAATCCAAATGGGAAAAGAAGTAAAGCTGTCACTGTTTGCAGATGACATGATAATATACATAGAGAATCCTAAAGATGCTACCAGAAAACTACTAGAGCTAATCAATGAATTTCGTAAAGTACCAGGATACAAAATTAATTCACAGAAATCTCTTGCATTCCTATACACTAATGATGAAAAATCTGAATGTGAAATTAAGAAAAAACTCCCATTTACCATTGCAACAAAAAGAATAACATATCTAGGAATAAAACCTACCTAAGGACAACAAAGACCTGTATGCAGAAAACTATAAGACACTGATGAAAGAAATTAAAGATGATACATAGATGGTGAGATATACCATGTTCTTTGATTGGAAGAATCAACATTGTGAAAATGACTATACTACCCAAAGCAATCTAAAGATTCAATGCAATCCCTATCAAATTACCACTGGCATTTTTTACAGAACTAGAACAAAAAATTTCACAATTTGTATGGAAACAGAAAAGACCCCGAATAGCCAAACAATCTTCAGAAAGAAAAACGGAGCTGGAGGATACAGGCTCCTGGACTTCAGACTATACTAGTAAGCTACAGTAATCA
This sequence comes from Mesoplodon densirostris, assembly GCF_025265405.1. Taxonomy (NCBI): domain Eukaryota; kingdom Metazoa; phylum Chordata; class Mammalia; order Artiodactyla; family Ziphiidae; genus Mesoplodon; species Mesoplodon densirostris. The sequence continues at coordinate 90,158,332 of NC_082681.1, forward strand.
AGAGAGTATGGTACTGGCACAAAAACAGAAATATTTATCAATGGAACAATTTAGAAAGCCCAGAGGTAAAACCACACACATATGGTCACCTTATCTTTGACAAAGGAGGCAAAAATATACAGTGGAGAAAAGACAGCCTCTTCAATATGTGGTGCTGGGAAAACTGGACAGCTACATTAAAAAGAATGAAATTAGAACACTCCCTAACACTATACACAAAATAAACTCAAAATGGATTAAAGACCTAAATGTAAGGCCAGACACTATCAAACTCTAGAGGAAAACATAGGCAGAACTCTCTATGACATAAATCACAGCAAGATACTTTTTGACCCACCTCCTAGAGAAATGGAATTAAAAACAAAAAAATAAATGGGACCAAATGAAACTTCAAATCTTTTGCACAGCATAGGAAACCATAAACAAGACGAATAGAAAACCCTCAGAATGGGAGAAAATATTTGCAAATGAAGCAACTGACAAAGGATTAATTTCCAAAATTTACAAGCAGCTCATGCAGCTCAATATCAAAAAAACAAACAACCCAATCCAAAAATGGGCAGAAGACCTAAATAGATATTTCTCCAAAGGAGATATACAGATTGCCAACAAACACATGAAAGAATGCTCAACATCATTAATCATTAGAGAAATGCAAATCAAAACTACAATGAGATATTATCTCACACCGGTCAGAATGGCCATCATCAAAAAATCTAGAAATAATAAATGCTGGAGAGGTTGTGGAGAAAAGGGAACCCTCATACACTGTTGCTGGGAATGTAAATTGATACAGCCACTGTGGAGAACAGTATGGAGGTTCCTTAAAAAACTAAAAATAGAACTACCATACAAACCAGCAATCTCACTACTGCGCATATACCCTGAAAAAAACGTAATTCAAAAAGTGTCATGTACCACAATGTTCACTGAAGCTCTATTTACAATAGCCAGGACATGGAAGCAACCCGAGTGTCCATCGACAGATGAATGGATAAAGAAGATGTGGCACATATATACAATGGAATATTACTCAGCCATAGAAAGGAACGAAATTGAGTTATTTGTATTGAGGTTGATGGACCTAGAGTCTGTCATACAGAGTGAAGTAAGTCAGAAAGAGAAAGACAAATACCGTATGCTAACACATATATATGGAATCTAAAAAAAAAAAATGGTCATGAAGAACCTAGGGGCAAGACGGGAATAAAGATGCAGACCTACTAGAAAATGGACTTGAAGACATGGGGAGGGGGAAAGGTAAGTTGGGACAAAGTGAGAGAGTGGTAGTATATATATGGACATATATACATTTCCAAATGTAAAATAGATAGCTGGTGGGAAGCAGTCGCATAGTCACGGGGATCAGCTCGGTGTTTTGTGACTAGCTGAAGGGTGGGATAGGGACGGTGGGAGGGCAGGAGACACAAGAGGGAAAAGATAGAGGGATATATGTATAGCTTATTCACTTATTTATAAAGCAGAAACTAACACACCATTGTAAAGCAATTATACTCCAATAAAAACGTTAAAATAAATAAATAAATAAATTCAGGAATGAAAGAGGAGTATTACTACTGACTTTATGGAAATAAAAATAATTATAATGGAGTGCTATGAGCAACTGTATGCCAACACAATACATGACTTAGACGAAATGGACAAATTATTAAAGCAATACAAACTCCCAAAACTGACTCAAGAAGACATCTAGTTGATCTATAGCAAGTAAAGAGATTGAATAAGTAACCAAAATAACTTGTCACAAGGAAAAGTCCAGGATTTGATGGTTTTACTGGAGAATTCTACCAAACATTTAAAGAATTAACACCCATTCTTCAAAAGCTGTTTCATAAAATAGGAGGGAATATTTCCTAACTCATTCCTTGAGTGTTACTGTGATACCAAAGGCAAACAAAGATATCAGAGAGTAATAAAATTATAGCCCAATATTTTATGAATATAGATGCAAAAATCTTCAGCAAGATATTTGCAAATTGAATCCAGAAAAAATAAAAGATTATACACTGTCACCAAGTTAGGTTTATTATAGGAATGCAGTGTTAATTAGACCTCTGAAAATCAAGTACTGTAATACACCACATCACTAGAATAAAGGACCAAAACCACATGATCATCTCAGTGAACATAGAAAAGGCAATTGAAAAATTAAACACTCCTTCATAATAAAACCACACAACAAACTAAGAATACAAGAGAATTTCCTCAGTCAGATAAAGGACATCTATGAAAAACTCATGGCTAATATTGCACTTAATGGTGAAAGATTGTATGTTAATCCACTAAAATCAGAAGCAAGAGAAGGATGTCTATTACCACTTCATCTTTTCAACACTGTACTAGAGGTTGTAGTGAGGGTAATTAGGCAAGAAAAAGAAAAAAAGCCCTCCAGATTGCGGAGGGAGACACAAGAGGGAGGAGATAGGAGGATATATGTATATGTAAAGATGTTAAATAAATAAATAAATAAATAAAATTTTAAAAAAGAAAAGAAATAAAACTATCTTTATTTGCAGATGACATGATCTTACATGTAGAAAATTCCAAGAAATCCATTAAAAATCTATTAGTACTAATAAATGAGTTCAGTGATGTTGCAGGATACATGATCAATATATAAAAAATTATATTTCCATAAAGAAGCAAGAACAAGCAAAATGAAATTAATAAAAACAATTCAATTTACAAGTGTCAAAAATACTTAGGAATACTTAAAAGAAATGCAAAACTTATACTCTGAAAACTTACACTGTTGAAATTAAAGAGGACCTAAATAAATGGAACAACAACCCATGTTCAGGGACCTAAGACTTAATAATGTTAAAGTGTCAGTATTCTCTAATTGGTCTACAGATTCAACACAGCCCTATCAAAATCTCAGCTGACTTCTTTGCAGAAACTGACAAGTTGATCTAAAGTTCATAAGGAAATTCAAGGGGCCTAGAAGAACCAAAATCATCCTGAAAAAGAAGAACAAAGTTGGAGGACTCACACTTCCAATTTCAAAACTTAATTTAAAAAACTATAGTAATAAAGACAGTGTTGTACTGGCATAAGGATATATATATATATATATATATATATATATATATATATAAACCATTGAAACAGGACTGAAAACTCAGACATAAACTCTCTAATTTATGGTCAACTGATTTTCATCAAGGCTGCCCAAACAAGTCAGTGGTAGAAAGAAGTCTTTTCAACAAATGGTGCTGGAACAACTGAATATCCACATGCAGAGAATGCAGTTGGACTCCTACCTCATATCATATGCAAAAATTGACTCAAAATGAGTCAAAGACCTAAATGTAAGAGCTAAAACTATAAAAGTCTTAGAAGAAGAAAACCTAGGCATAAATTTTTGTGACCTCGGATTAGACAATGGCTTCAGGTACATGACACCTAACACAAACAACAAAAGAAAAAATAAGTAAATTGGACTTCATTAAAATTAAGAACTTTTGTGCTTCAAAAAGTGAAAAGATAGCTCACAGAATGGGAATAAATGTTTGCAAACCATATATTTGACAAGAGTCTAGTTCCCAGAATATAAAAAGGAAAAATCAACCCAAATAAAAAGACAAATAACCCAGTTTAAAAACGAGCAAAGAATCTGAATAGACTTTTCTCCAAAGAAGATATACAAATGGCCAATAAGTACATAAAAAGATGCTCAACATCATTAGGCATGAATAAAATGTAAATGGGACTCACAGTGATATATCATTTCATACACACTTAGGATGGCTATAATTTAAAAAAATGTTAGTGAGGATATAGAGAAATTAGAATGCTCATATGTTGCTTTTGGGAATGTAAAATGTGAAGCCACTTTGAAAACCAGTTTATCAGTTCCTCAAAACATTATAGATAGAATTACCAGAGGACTCAGCATTTCCACTCCTAGGTATATATTCAAGAGAAATGAAAACATATGTGCACACAAAAACTTGTGCAAGAATGTTCATGACAGCATTACTCATAATAGCCAAAAGCAGAAACAAACCAAATTTCCATCAATTCATGAATGGGTAAACAAAATGTGGTGTATCTATATAATGGAATATTATTCAGCTATAAAAAGGAATGAAGTACCTACACATGCTACAACATAGGTTAACTTTGAAAATGTTATGCCCAATGGAAGAAGCTATATACAAAATGCCACATATTGTATGATTCCATTAATGTGAAATGTCCAGAATAGGCAAAACTATGGAAACAATAAGTAGATTTTAGTGGTTGCCAGTGGCTGAGGGGAGAGGGGAATCTGGAACGACACTAAAGGGTATGGGGTTTCTTTGGGGGGTGTTGAAATGTTTTGGAATTAGTAATGATGGTATACAACCATGCAAATATACTAAAAGCCACTAAGTTGTACACTTTAAAATGGTGAGTTTTATGGTAGGTGAATTATATCTCTATCAAAAACATTTTTTATACCAGTCAGAATGGCCATCATTAAAAAATCTACACATAATAAATGCTGGAGAGGATGTGGAGAAAAAGGAAACCTCCTATAATGTTGGTGGGAATGTAAATTGGTGCAACTACTGTGGAGAACAGTATGGAGGTTCTTTACAAAGTTAAAAATAGAGCTACCATATGATCCTATAATCCCACTCTTGGGCATATATCCAGAGAAAAATCTAATTTGAAAATATACATGCATTCCAATGTTCATAGCAACACTATTTACAATAGCTAAGACATGGAAGCAGCCTAAATGTCCATCAGCAGATGGATGAATAAAAAAGATGTGGGGAGAGACTTCCGGGGAAGATGGCGGAAGAGTAAGACGCAGAGATCACCTTCCTCCCCACGGATACACCAGAAATACAGCTACACGTGGAACAACTCCTACAGAACACCTACTGAACGCTGGCAGAAGACCCCAGACCTCCCAAAAGGAAAGAAACTCCCCACATACCTGGGTAGGGCAAAGCGGAAAGATTCCCGCACATAGGATCGGTGCCGAGCGGCACTCACCAGCCCGAGAGGCTGTCTGCTCGCCCACCGGGGCGCGCAGCGCTGGAAGCTGAGGCTCGGGCTTCGGTCAGAGCGCAGGGAGAGGACTGGGGCTGGCGGCAAGAACTCAGCCTGAAGGGGGCTAATGCGCCACAGCTAGCCGGGAGGGAGTCCGGGAAAATTCTGGAGCTGCCGAAGAGGCAAGAGACTTTATCTTCCCTCTTGGTTTCCTGGTGTGCGAGGAGAGGGGATTAAGAGCACTACTTAAAGGAGCTCCACAGATGGGCGCGAGTCGCGGCTGAAAGCGCGGAGCCCAGAGACGGGCGTGGGACGCTGGGGCTGCTGCTGCCGCCGCCAAGAAGCCGGTGTGTGAGCGCAGGTCACTGTCCACACCGCCCTTCCGGGAGCCTGTGTAGCCCGCCACTGCCAGGATCCCGGGATCCAGGGGCGGCTTCCCTGGGAGAACGCGATGCGCGCCTCGGGCTGGTGCAACGTCACGCCGGCCTCTGCCGCTGCAGGCTCGCCCCGCACTCCGTGCCCCTCCCTCCCGCCCGGCCTGAGTGAGCCAGAGTCCCCGAAGAGGCTGCTCCTTTAACCCTGTCCTGTCTGAGTGAAGAACAGACGCCCTCCAGCGACCTACACACAGAGGCGGGGCCAAATCCAAAGCTGAGACCCAGGAGCTCTGAGAACAAAGAAGAGAAAGAGAAACCTCTCCCAGCAGCCTCAGAAGCAGCAGATTAAAGCTCCACAATCAACTTGATGTACCCTGCATCTGTGGAATACATGAATAGACAACACATCATCCCAAATTGAGGAGCCAGGAGTCAGTGCTGTGCCTCTGAGGCGGAAGAGCCAACTTCAGGACACTGGTCCACAAGAGACCTCCCAGCTCCACATAATATCAAATGGCGAAAATCTTCCAGAGATCTCCATCTCAACACCAGCACCCAGCTTCACTCAACGACCAGCAAGCTACAGTGCTGGACGCCCTATAACAAACAACTAGCAACACAGGAACACAATGCCACCCATTAGCAGAGAGGCTGCCTAAAATCATAAAAAGTCCACAGACACCCCAAAACACACCACCAGATGTGGACCTGCCCACCAGAAAGACAAGATCCAGCCTCATCCACCAGAACACAGGCACTAGTCCCCTCCACCAGGAAGTCTACACAACCTACTAAATCAACCTTAGCGACTGGGGCAAGACACCAAAAACAACGGGAACTACGAACCTGCAGCCTACAAAAAGGAGACCCCAAACACAGTAACATAAGCAAAATGAGAAGACAGAAAAACACACAGCAGGAGAAGGAGCAAGATAAAAACCCACCAGACCTAACAAATGAAGAGGTAATAGTCAGTCTACCTGAAAAAGAATTCAGAATAATGATAGTAAACATGATCCAAGATTCTATTTCCAAGATCCAAAATCTTGGAAATAGAGTAGACAAAATGCAAGAAACAGTTAACAAGGACCTAGAAGAACTAAAGATGAATCAAGCATTGATTAAAAACACAATAAATGAAATAAAAAATACTCTAGATGGGATCAATAGCAGAATAACTGAGGCAGAAGAACGGATAAGTGAGGTGGAAGATAAAATAGTGGAAATAACTGCTGCAGAGCAAAATAAAGAAAAAAGAATGAAAAGAACAGAGGACAGTCTCAGAGACCTCTGGGACAACATTAAACGCACCAACATTCGAATTATAGGGGTTCCAGAAGAAGAAGAGAAAAAGAAAGGGACTGAGAAAATATTTGAAGAGATTATAGTTGAAAACTTCCCTAATATGGGAAAGGAAATAGTTAATCAAGTCCAGGAGGCACAGAGAGTCCCATACAGAATAAATCCAAGGAGAAATACGCCAAGACACATATTAATCAAACTGTCAAAAATTAAACACAAAGAAATCATATTAAAAGCAGCAAGGCAAAAACAACAAATAACACACAAGGGAATCCCCATCAGAATAACAGCTGATCTCTCAGCAGAAACTCTACAAGCCAGAAGGGAGTGGCGGGACATAATTAAAGTGATGAAGGAGAAAAACCTGCAACCAAGACTACTCTACCCAGCAAGGACCTCATTCAGATTTGATGGAGTAATTAAAACGTTTACAGACAAGCAAAAGCTGAGAGTTCAGCACCCCCAAACCAGCTTTAGAACAAATGCTAAAGGAACTTCTCTAGGCAAGAAAAACAACAGAAGGAAAAGACCTACAATAACAAACCCAAAACAATTAAGAAAATGGGAATAGGAACATACATATCGATAATTACCTTAAATGTAAATGGACTAAATGCTCCCACCAAAAGACACAGATTGGCTGAATGGATACAAAAACAAGACCCATATATATGCTGTCTACAAGAGACCCACTTCAGACCTAGAGACACATACAGACTGAAAGTAAGGGGATGGAAAAAGATATTACATGCAAATGAAAACCAAAACAAAGCTGGAGTAGCAATTCTCATATCAGACAAAATAGACTTTAAAATAAAGACTACTAGAAGAGACAAAGAAGGACACTACATAATGATCAAGGGATCGATCCAAGAAGAAGATATAACAATTGTAAATATTTATGCACCCAACATAGGAGCACCTCAATACATAAGGCAAATACTAACAGCCATAAAAGGAGAAATCGACAGTAACACAATCATAGTAGGGGACTTTAACACCCCACTTTCGCCAATGGACAGATCATCCAAAATGAAAATAAATAAGGAAACACAAGCTTTAAATGATACATTAAACAAGATGGACTTAATTGATATTTATAGGACATTCCATCCAAAAACAACAGAATACACATTTTTCTCAAGTGCTCATGGAACATTCTCCAGGATAGATCATATCTTGGGTCACAAATCAAGCCTTGGTAAATTTAAGAAAATTGAAATTGTATCAAGTATCTTTTCCGACCACAATGCTATGAGACTAGATATCAATTACAGGAAAAGAGCTGTAAAAAATACAAACACATGGAGGCTAAACAATACAGTACTTAATAACGAAGTGATCACTGAAGAAATCAAAGAGGAAATTAAAAAATACCTAGAAACAAATGACAATGGAGACACGACGACCCAAAACCTATGGGATGCAGCAAAAGCAGTTCTAAGAGGGAAGTTTATAGCAATACAATCCCACCTTAAGAAACAGGAAACATCTCCAATAAACAACCTAACCTTGCACCTAAAGCAATTACAGAAAGAACAACAAAAATATCCCAAAGTTAGCAGAAGGAAAGAAATCATAATGACCAGATCAGAAATAAATGTAAAACAAATGAAGGAAATGATAGCAAAGATCAATAAAACAAAAAGTTGGTTCTTTGCGAAGATAAACAAAATTGATAAACCATTAGCCAGACTCATCAAGAAAAAAAGGGAGAAGACTCAAATCAATAGAATTAGAAATGAAAAAGAAGTAACAACTGACATTGCAGAAATACAAAAGATCATGAGAGATTACTACAAGCAACTCTATGCCAATAAAATGGAGAACCTGGAAGAAATGGACAAATTGTTAGAAATGCACAACCTGCCAAGACTGAATCAGGAAGAAATAGAAAATATGAACAGACCAATCACAAGCACTGAAATTGAAACTGTGATCAAAAATCTTCCAACAAACAAAAGCCCAGGACCAGATGGCTTCACAGGCGAATTCTATCAAATATTTAGCGAAGAGCTAACACCCATCCTTCTCAAACTCTTCCAAACAATATCAGAGGAAGGAACACTCCCAAACTCATTCTACGAGGCCACCATCACCTTGATACCAAAACCAGGCAAGGACGTCACAAAGAAAGAAAACTACAGGCCAATATCACTGATGAACATAGATGCAAAAATCCTCAACAAAATACTAGCAAACAGAATCCAACAGCACATTAAAAGGATCATACACCATGATCAAGTGGGGTTTATTCCAGGAATGCAAGGATTCTTCAATATACGCAAATCAATCAACGTGATACACCATATTAACAAATTGAAGGAGAAAAACCATATGATCATCTCAATAGATGCAGAGAAAGCTTTCGACAAAAATCAACACCCATTTATGATAAAAACCCTGCAGAAAGTAGGCATACAGGGAACTTTCCTCAACATAATAAAGGCCATATATGACAAACCCACAGCCAGCATCGTCCTCAATGGTGAAATACTGAAACCATTTCCACTAAGATCAGGAACAAGACAAGGTTGCCCACTCTCACCACTCTTATTCAACATAGTTTTGGAAGTTTTAGCCACAGCAATCAGAGAAGAAAAGGAAATAAAAGGAATCCAAATTGGAAAAGAAGAAGTAAAGCTGTCACTGTTTGCAGATGACATGATACTATACATAGAGAATCCTAAAGATGCTACCAGAAAACTACTAGAGCTACTCAATGAATTTGGTAAAGTAGCAGGATACAAAATTAATGCACATAAATCTCTGGCATTCCTGTACACTAATGATGAAAAATCTGAAAATGAAATCAAGAAAACACTCCCATTTACCATTGCAACAAAGAGAATAAAATATCTAGGAATAAACCTACCTAAGGAGACAAAAGACCTGTATGCAGAAAATTATAAGACACTGATGAAAGATATTAAAGATGATACAAATAGATGGAGAGATATACCATGTTCCTGGATTGGAAGAATCAATATTGTGAAAATGACTCTACTACCCAAAGCAATCTACAGATTCAATGCAATCCCTATCAAACTACCACTGGCATTTTTCACAGAACTAGAACAAAAAAATTCAAAATTTGTTTGGAAAAACAAAAGACCCCGAATAGCCAAAGCAATCTTGAGAACGAAAAACGGAGCTGAAGGAATCAGGCCCCCTGACTTCAGACTATACTACAAAGCTACAGTAATCAAGACAGTGTGGTACTGGCACAAAAACAGAAAGATAGATCAATGGAACAGGATAGAAAGTCCAGAGATAAATCCACGGACATATGGTCACCTTATCTTTGATAAAGGATGAAGGAATGTACAGTGGAGAAAGGACAGTCTCTTCAATAAGTGGTGCTGGGAAAACTGGATAGGGACATGTAAAAGTATGAGATTAGATCACTCCCTAACACCATACACAAAAATATGCTCAAAATGGATTAAAGACCTAAATGTAAGGCCAGACACTATCAAACTCTTAGAGGAAAACATAGGCAGAACACTCTATGACATAAATCACAGCAAGATCCTTTTTGACCCATCTCCTAGAGAAATGGAAATAAAGACAAAAATAAACACATGGGACCTAATGAAACTTAAAAGCTTTTGCACAGCAAAGGAAACCATAAACAAGACCAAAAGACAACCCTTAGAATGGGAGAAAATATTTGCAAATGAAACAACTGACAAAGGATTAATCTCCAAAATTTACAAGCAGCTCATGCAGCTCAATAACAAAAAAAACAAACAACCCAATCCGAAAATGGGCAGAAGACCTAAATAGACATTTCTCCACAGAAGATATACAGACTGCCAACAAACACATGAATGGATGCTCAACGTCTTTACTCATTAGAGAAATGCAAATCAAAACTACAATGAGATATCATCTCACACCAGTCAGAATGGCCATCATCAAAAAATCTAGAAACAATAAATGCTGGAGAGGGTGTGGAAAAAAGGGAACACTCTTGCACTGCTGGTGGCAATGTGAATTGGTACAGCCACTATGGAGAACGGTATGGAGGTTCCTTTAAAAACTACAAATAGAATTACCATATGACCCAGCAATCCCACTACTGGGCATATACCCTGAGAAAACCATAATTCAAAAAGAGACATGTACCAAAATGTTCATAGTAGCCCTATTTACAATAGCCCGGAGATGGAAACAACCTAAGTGTCCATCATCGGATGAATGGGTAAAGAAGATGTGGCACATATATACAATGGAATATTACTCAGCCATAAAAAGAAATGAAATTGAGCTATTTGTAATGAGGTGGATGGGCCTAGAGTCTGTCATACAGAGTGAAGTAAGTCAGAAAGAGAAAGACAAATACCGTATGCTGACACATATATATGGAATTTAAGAAAAAAAAATGTCATGAAGAACATAGGGGTAAGACAGGAATAAAGACACAGACCTACTAGAGAATGGACTTGAGGATATGGGGAGGGGGAAGAGTAAGCTGTGACAAAGTGAAAGAGCGGCATGGACATATATACACTACCAAACATAAGGTAGATAGCTAGTGGGAAGCAGCCGCATAGCACAGGGAGATCATCTCGGTGCTTTGTGACTGCCTGGAGGGGTGGGATAGGGAGGGTGGGAGGGAGATGCAAAAGGGAGGGGATATGGGAACATATGTATATGTATAACTGATTAAATTTGTTATAAAGCAAAAAAAAAATAAAAATAAAAAATTAAAAAAAAGATGTGGTACATATATACAATCAAATATTGCTCTGCCATAAAAAAGAATGAAACAATGCCATTTGCAGCAACATGGATAAACTTAGAGATTATACTGTTAAGTGAAGTAAGTCAGACAGAGAAAGACAAATATCATATGAGATCACTTATAAGTGGAGTCTAAAAAATGATACAAATGAACTTATTTACAAAACAGAAATAGACTCACTAACATAGAAAACAAACATGGTTACCAAAGGGGATAACAGGGGTGAGGGGGAGAGATAAATTAGGAGTTTGGGATTAACATATACAAGCGTATATAAAATAGATAAACATCAAGGGCCTACTGTATAGCACAGGGAACTATATTCAATATCTTGTAATAACCTATAATGGAAAAGAATCTGAAAAAGAATACATATATACATATGCTGAATCACTTTGCTGTACAGTTGAAACTAAAACTAGCAACATTGTAAATTAACTTACTTCAATAAAAATGGTTAAAAACATTTTTAAAAAGTGTAAGAAAGATATACCAGGCAAATATAAAGCTAAATAAAGCAAATATATATACATATATATTAATATCAGGGAAAAAATTGTAGGACAAAATGCCATGATACTAGATTACCAGAAATAATTTCCTTACACATTGATAAATATTCAATATACCAGAAATATACAGCAATTCTAAATTTGGAACTATTTACAAAGCTTCAAAATTGACATAGTTACAAGGCGACATTAACAAATTTTCCATATCAACAAGCAGACAACATCCTGGAAGAATATAGAGCATTTGAGCCAGATTAACAAACATGACTTAATTGAAGTATATAGTACTCTGAACCCAGTTGTAAAATGTGCATTTTTTCAAGTTCTCATGGAATTTTTACCAAAAGTTATCACACGTTCGTCCATAAAGCAAATCTCAATAGATTTCAAACAATTGAAATCATACAAAGTTTGTTCTCTAAGGAGAATGGAATTAAACTGGAAATGGCAAGGGCACTGATCTGTCAAAACAGAAGCTGGCCCAAGGGCTTGGCACCAATTGGTAGAGGCCTCCTTCTGTGTCAGGCATTAACCCTTTAGTTGCTAGATGATAATCTGTAGGTTTTAGCAGTCCTGGGAAAGGGACTGAGGTGGCCAGAGCAACTGGGTAAGTGATGGAGAAACTAAGAAAGCCTGGAGCAGTGCCTATTTACCAAATGGCCTGGAAATATTTTAAAAATTCATATGTCCATACAATTGTGCATCTTTGGAATATCAGCCCTGTTTAGTAGGCCAATTATACAATCAGATGCTTATATTCAAAAGGAAGAAAGTCTGAAAAATAATAAGCTGTGCATCCAACTCCAGAAATTAAAAAAAGAACAACAGAATAAATCCAAGTAAAGTGAAAAGAAAAGAATAATGATAAGGAAAATAGCTAAATAAAAAACAAAGGACATCACAGAAAGAATCAGAAAGCCAAAAGTTGACTATTTTAAAAAACTTATAAAAGTGACAAACTTTTGGCAAGATTGATCAAGAGAAGGTACAAGCAAACAAGGATAAGAGGATATAAATGCAACAGGGATTTTTAAAAAGATGGAGATAAGAAGTTTATGCAAATAAATTTGAAAAATGACATGAAATAGAAAAATTCCTAGAAAACCATAATTTAACAACACTGAGAAGAAGAAATAGCAAACTGGAATGATTCTATAGCTATTTAAAAGGCTGTATCCATTAAAATTTTTCTTACAAGAAGACACCAAGCCCGGATGTTTTTACCTGGAAGTTGTGCTAAATATTTAAAGAACGAATAGTTCCTTGGACAAACTCTGTGAGAAAATAGAATGAAAGGAAATAGTTCCCACTTCATTTTATGACACAAAAGTCAAACAGGGACCTGGAGCTATGAGAATGGAAAATGTACAGGTCACTCTCATTCATAAACAAAATTCCAAATTCCTGAACAAAGTATTAATGAACTAAATCCAGCAGTTTTTATTTATCTTAGGATTTCAAGATAAGTTCCAAACAAGAAAAATCTCTAATGTAATTCACATTAATAGATTAAAATAGAAAATCAACCTGTCATCTCAGTGGATACAGAAAGCATGTTTATAAAATTCAACATCTACTCATCTTTAAAAAATCCTGATAAGTAGGATTACATCAAATTAAAAACTTCTGTATAGCAGAGGAAACAACAAAATGAAAGCCAACCTGTGGAATGGTAGAAAATGTTTGCAAACCTTATATCTGATAAAGAGTTAATATCCAAAATATATAGGGAACTACTACAACCCAACAGCCAAAAACCAAATACCTACTTTAAAAATGGGCAAGAGCCTGAATAGATATTTCTATAAGGAAGACATACAGATGGACAACAGGTATATGAAAAGATGCTCAACATCATCAATTATCAAAGAAATGCAAATCAAAACCACAGTGAGATATCATCTTACACTAGTTAGGATGGCTATCTTAAAAAAATTAAATACAACTGTTGACAAGGATGTGGAAATAAAGGGAAACCTCATACATTGTTGGTAGGAATATTAATCGGTGTTGCTATGGAAAGCAGTATGGTGAATCCTCCAAATGTTAAAAAGAGAACTACTATGTGATCCAGCAATCTCCTTTCTGGGTATATATCCAAAGAAATTGAAATCAGGATCTCAAAGAGATACCTACACTCTCATATTCACCGCAGCATTATTCACAATGGTCAAGATATGGAAGTAACCTAAGTGCCCACTGGTGAATGAATGGATAAAGAAAATGTACATATACATGCATATATGTAATGGAATATTATTCAAGCTTTAAAAAGAAAGAAATCCTGCCATTTGCAACACCATGGATGAAACTGGAGAATATTATACTAAGCGATATAAACCAAGAACAGAATAACAAATACTGCTTGATACCACATATGTGAAGGATCTAAAAATGTCAAACTCATAAAAGCAAAAAATAGAATGGTGGTTGCTAAGGGCTGGGATGGGGCAGGGGAAATGAGAAGGTATTAGTCAAATGGTACAAAGTTTTGGTTATGCAAGAAAAATTCATCTTAGAAATCTACTGTACAGCATACTGCCTATAGTTAATAATATTGTACACATTAAAAATTGCTAAGAAGGTAAATCTTCTGTTAAATAATTATTATTGGATAATAATAATAGTAAATAAAGTAGATAGGAGTAAAAAAATCCTATTGGCAAACTAAGAACAAACTGGAACTTTCTTAACCTGTTAATGGTATCTACAAAAAAAATTATAGCAAACTTACTCAATGGTGAAACTTTAAAAGCATTACCTTTAAAATTAGGTTCAACATAAACATGCACAATACTAACATTTCTATTCGACGTTGCTGTGCATGTATTGAAGGTAGGAGGTCCTAGCAGTGCAGTAATATAAGAAAAGAGATTTAAAAAAATAAGGATTGGAAGGGAAAAAAGAAAACTGTCATTTACATATAAATTATCAAAATTAATAAGAAAGCTTATCAGGTTTGCTAGTTGCAAATACAATATACAAAAAAACCCACAATTATATTTGTACTCATTAGCAATAAATTGGTATAAAATGTAATTTTCTAAAAAGGTATACAATAGCAACAAAATAAGCAAATAAAGTCTTATAATGATGTATAAGCCCTTTTAACTTATAAAACTTCACTCAAATAACATCAAAAAAGTCTAAATAGAAAGGCACACCATGTTTACAGAAGACTCGATATCACAAAATGTTAATTATCCTTAAATTGATATACAGATTGACTGTAATTCCAATCAAAATCCCAAAAGTTGTGTGTGTGTGTATGGGGACAAAAATCCTCATTGCATAATTGTCTATAACCCAAAACGAAACTACCTAAAGGTACATCAATAGTAAGATGGATAAGTAAATCATGGGATATTCACAAAATGTAATATTACACAGTAAGGAGAATAAACAAACTACAACTGCATGCAAAAATATTATACATGGCACAAAAAAACATAACAATGAATGCGAAAAACCAAGTCACAGATGAATATACACAGCTGTTCAAGCACTTTACACACGTTAATGCATTTAATTCTCAAAACAGTCATTAAGTGATTGTGTGCCTCCCCTCCCCCACTGCCCACTGTGGGGGTGGGCAGGTCTTCGAGAGAGGATGCTCCAAGCAGGAATTAATTCAGATCTTTCTGGGGTAAATAGCCTGGCCTCCTCAGCAACGGAGGTGAGGCAGACATTGCCCAGGGCACTATCTAAGTTTATTATATCTGCGGTCTGACATAATTCAGTCAATCACTAATGAGTTACTGTCTTGTATACATAGAGCCCCATGCTTGGCTATGGTGAGTGGTAGAGTGGACGTAGCACAGAGCGACCATTTACTGAGAATTTGCTATGTGCCAGGCTTCAGGCTTGATGCTGGGGATATGATGGGCAAAAAGACCACACACCCACCTTCTTGTTTAAATAATAATAATAATAATAATAATATTTATTGAGTATTTACTATGCACTGGACATTCTTCTAAGCATTTTATATGCTTTAGCTCTCTAATCTTCACAACACTATTACTAACTTCTTTTGACAGATGAGGAAATGGAAGGAGAGGTAAGTTAAGAGAATTGTCCAAGGTCACAGAGGCAGGAGGTGGCAGAGCTGGGACTCAAAGCTAGGCAGTCTGAATCACTGAATCACCTCAACAACATGGGAAAGTAGGTATTAATTCTGTCTTACAGCTGAGGAAAGACGGGCTCAGAAATAAAGTGAGCACATATTTATTTTGCACCCTCTATATGACAAACATTTATATCTATTATTTATCCAACCTGAAAGACAGAGTTCCCAGGAATATAAGGGTCCTAACAATGGAGGACCCAGGTATGCAGAGAGTGGCTTGCCTGCTTGCCAGCTAAACCCAACAGCCCCTTAGAAAGAGTAAAGAGTGGCTTGGTGAGTGAGGGTGGGGTGTAATTCTCAGTCTCATCCAGGCTCCTAGATCACCAGATGAGAGATTGAAACTGCTGGTGGAGAGGAGGAGGAAGAACAGGAGGTTGGTTTTTACCCCTCTCCCTCTATCCACACCCTCCATTCTACATAGTATATTTGACATCCTACATCTTCCTGGATCCTCCCCTCACTAGCCCTGAGCCTGGACCTCCTCTAGCATTAGCATAGTGGAAGCTTGGTCAGCTGGTCCTTGAGATGTCTGGGTCCCACACTCCACAGCTGTCTTATCTCTGCACACCTTATGGCTCCTCAGGCCAAAATTCTTGGGCTGGCAGCACCTTGATCTGCAACTGTACTCTGTTATCTATGGGAAATGGTATATTCTACTTAAAAAATATATTTTACAGGTTTTGTTTGCTTCCCCTTTGAACCTACTCTTTCTTCAATTTTCAAAGTGAACATTACACCAGCAGGCTTTCCCTGAATGTCTTCTCCCTCAACTCCCCAGAGCAGCAAAAGTGTCCATATATGCCAAGAAGGCAATTCAGGAGAAAGGACACCCAGCCTTTCCCAACCCAGTCAGAGGCTTATTAGAAGAGGCCTGAGAAAGGGGAGGAGCAAAACCGACCAATGATACGGTACTGTTGTGTACCCTGCACCTGTCCTCTGAGAAACAATGCCAGGAACCATCACCTTATTTCACCCAAGCACTATCAGACAGTACTAATTTCCAGCCACTTCACTGATGTCACCAAAATAAAACATTTAGGCTAACACTGAACTAGAAACATCAAATTTCAAACAAGAAGTATTCCAGACAAGCTCTGGGTAAGAAAGGAAAAATTCCTAGTCAAAAATCCCTCTGATTAAGATGGTTTTTATATAATCCTCATTCTTTCTCTGTCTTCATCTCTCTCCTTCTGTCTGTCTTTCTCTACCTTTTTGACATTAGCCTCTTGTTATCTATCCTACAGCTATTTCATCCAGCTGCTCATCTATTCCAACTTTCAGGTTGGGGTGGGGGTGGTTGGGGGGCATGTCCTTTGCTCTTCTACATCCACTCTACCACCACCACCTTGAAGCCCACGGAAGCAAACCCCACTTACAGCCCCTCCTGCGTTGCGGCCTGCTGTTGCCACCGTTGTGTGGAATCCAGATCTTCTGCAATCTAGTTTGGGTGAGTTCTCCCATCTCTCGAGACATCTTAGGCGTCGCAGCTAATGACACCACTGTCCTCAAGGTACCGGGCCTCACTTTGTCTTATTAGCTGTCTCTTCTGTTGCTGTGGTCACAGCAGGTGGTAGACAGAGTTGGGACAGGGAGGTGCTGGGGTTCTGAGCCCTCTAGCAGCCTGTCTCCAGCCCCTCTCCTGTCTCCTAGTCATTGCCTGCCTTGTCTGCCTCTGCTCCTGTATGTACCAGTGGGGGCTTGGGTGCAGAGGAGAGGTTAGACAGAGGTCAGCAGAGGCCTCTGAACTCCAAGGGCTGTGTACATAGGAGATAAGTTGGAGCCCAACAAGGAAGGCAGCCAGCAAGACAGCCCATGTCTGGCCAGTCACTTCCCTCCAATGAAGACAGGACTAGTAGAGTATGCAAATAAAAGACCGAAGATCATGTGCTTATATCCTGTGTGGGGTGGGGAGGCAAAGGTGATGCAGGCAGATCTCAGCAGCTTTCATAACTTCAAAATAAAAAACAGGCCCAAGTAGAATGTCAAGTTCCAACCCAGAAACAGATATCTACATCAGAAATGCAAGATTCCCAAGTACAAACACACAAACACAAAGTCCCTACTGAAAAACACAATGTTTTGAGCTAGCAATCTTAGGTCTGAACTGGAAGTGGAAGGTTTACTGCCTCTATGCCCTCCCCCGCAAATGGCATTGCAACCCTTGTCTTCCCTGAATTCTGCTACCTTTCCTACCGAAGGGCCTCTCTCTCCTAAAATGTGCTGCCCAGGACACTCTTGGAGAGATGGGCACTATCTGATCATCTTTATGCTCTCTCCAGCCAAAGTTAAATAAATCAGAGTAAATCGGACACATTGGGAAGAGAAGTGAATGCAGCCATTGCTAGGGGGAGAGATGATAAGAACTGTTCACATGACTGCCAACTGCCATCAGGTCCCTTAGGGAGAAAGGCATTGTGATCTGACCCAGAACCAGACTAAAGTTCTTCATGCCAAGTCATGGGGATGGAGGCTTAAGGGGGAGGCTGCAGTAGGCAGAGTGTGGTGAGTTGGGAGCAATGGCCTCAAAGTAGGACAAGTCCATAGGCCAGAGCCATCCTACCCAGATGTCTCTGCTTTACCCTCCCCCATCCCCCAGTTGTTTTGAAGCTTTTATGTGTAGTACTCATCTAACAGCATAGCTTACCTGGAAGATGTCCAAGTGTGCTCTTACTTCATTGTTTTGCAACCTTCCCACCCCTTGATGAACCTCCAGTGATTGGCTACAAGGAAGCTCAATTTCTTCCACTGAGCTGGGCAACACTGGGGCAATCTCATGGGGATAGCAATCTCCCATCCCTGACCTCCAATGCTCTCAGCTCCACTTTGCCTTTTAAGAAGTTCCCTAAAATACATTCTCAGGATCCTAGTCTACATAAGGGTTAGATTCCCTCCAGTTGTTGTGTATAAATCATACCAAACTTTCAATACATTTCAAAGCCTGCCCTTCTAAATGAATCTACTGAGGCAGTGGATCACAGTGGTTAAAAGCAATGGGCTCTGGAGTCACATTACTGGAGTGGAGTCCCACCTTTGCCCCTTGCTATGACACCCTGGGTAGAAGACAATTTTTCAGTGCTGTGGTGTTTTCATCTCATAAGAGTACCTACTCCCTTAGGGTTGTTGAAGAGTCAATGTGTCAACACATATAAAGTAACCTGGAAAATGTTCATTATATACTACCTAACACTCTGATTCCCTTTGTGAAGTAAAAGATCAGTTACCTCTTTGGCTAATATGCAACTTCTGGTGTAATGCTGAGCATTCAGGAAACGCTCAGTAAAGGAAACTTACAAAATTATGACAAAGGGTTAACATTTATAATAAACAAAGAGCTCATGCCAATCAGTTAGAAAGATGAATTCACTTTTACTTTTTTGGTTTTGTGATACAGAAGTCCCCTAGAAATCATTGCATCCAACCCTCTCAGGTAAGAAGATGGAGGCCTAGAGAGGGAAGTATTTTCCTAAGATCTTATAGTAAATTAAGTCACCAAGTCAGAAATAGAACACTGGGGATCCGATTTCTCCAGTCCAGGATTTTTCTTTGGTTAACTGATCAATCAAGCTTGATTTAAGAATGTGGTCTTCTAGATTAGCTCAGAACATTTAGAGTCTTAGAACTAGAGTTTGGAAGAGATGCGACTCTCTTAATCCTAATAAGTCTCCTAACTGGTATCACTCTGCTAAGGCTAATAATCTGAATTATGTATGTTTTGTATGTATGAACATGTATGTTTTCCATGGCCCACAAAGAAACATATTCCTCATCATAGTTGCTCCTTCCAAACATTCTCACTAACCTCACAGGGAAACTGAAGTCTAGGGAGGGAAAGTGGCTTGTCCGAGGTAATCAATCCAGTCACGTGAACCCCTCTTCTATGTTTACAATTTTGTCCTCATGACCCTGCCAAGAGGCAGAAAGATAAATTTAGCAGCAGGAAATCTGAGATAGGAGCTTAAAGGGCTTTTGACAAGGTCTGAAAGGGTAAACTTGGGGTCCAGGCTTGAAAACCCAACTTAAAACTACCTGGAACTATGTGTGTGTGTGTGTGTGTGTGTGTGTGTGTGTGCGCGCGCGCGTGCGTGTGTGTGTGTTTTAACCACTGTTATCAATTCTGATCCCCAGAAGTAAGAAAACTAAACAAGCTTTATGGGAAGTCCTCAGCCCTGGCTCTTCTCAATCAAACCTGTCTCTCCAGTCATGTCTCTCTTTAGAGCCCTGTGGTTAAATTGTGCCAGCTGGCTCACTAGGCCCCCAAACTTACTGTGTACTTTTTTGCCTCTGGACCTTTGCTCAGCCTGGAATGCCTTCTCTTCCCTTCCATTCTCAGTGAAATCTGACTCACTCTTCAAGGCCAGGCTCAATGCTCACCTCCTCTGAGAAGCCTTGGCTTTGGTTCCCACATTGCCTATATGCTTCTGTTTATCTGAGCAAGTATCCACCTTTTACCGGTCTACTTTCCTACTAGACTGTGAGCTCCTTAAGGATGGGGACTGGATCTCAGTTATCTGTGATCTGTTTCCAGGTGTCCAGCTCAGGCCCTGGCACAGAGGAGACTTCCTCAATCTACATCTCTCTGCCCTAGATGAGATGAACATGTGTACAAATACCCCCCATTCAACAAGGTAAATTTTATAAGAGAGCTATCCAGGGAACTGGGTGGGGGAACTAACTTGGTCTGAAGGTAGAAGGTGGTAGTAGGATCTAGAAAGTTTCTCAACCCTGAACGGGGCAGAATAGAAAGAACAAAAGAATAAAGTCCCCCCACCAAAAGAAAAAGTTCCAATTAACTGGTTATAGAAAAAATTGTTCACTCAGTATCAGAGACTCACTCAAGACCAAGAGCTGAGTCACAAATTCTAATTTGGGGTTAACTCTATGGAGGAAAAGCATAAAGTGTGACTACCTGTGGCCCACAGATCCTGACCATCCTCCCAAAGTATGGAGTATATGGGAGAATCTCATTAAAAGCAGTATCAAGACAGTACTGATGGGTATCAAAATCACAAATTGGTAATTCTTGGAGTGTGTGGGTGTGAATGCATTTGTGTTAGGGTGAGGAGGGGAGATTGCATGCTTACAGGTCAGGTGCCTATATGTGAATATCAGGCCTTCTGTGGCAGCAGCCTAGGATCCACTTCCTTCTTGGCCACTGCCCTGGCCCACCATCCCCCCACTACTTTCAGCCCCATGCCTGGGGCCCAAGGTTTGCTCTATCCTAGTCCTAGGAGTAGCCCTCCACAGACCATAGTCACTCAGGGAGAAAAGCAGCTGGAGGGTTATGGGTGGTATTGCCTGTGGAGGCTACAGAAAAAGTAGGATCACTAAGACAGAGCACGGAAGTCCTGAAATATTTCAGAAGAGCTTTAGTTCCTGTCATCCCACTCCTCTTCACCTTGTGACAGTCCTCTGAGGGAAATAGGAGGGACTTCAATTTCCATTTTGGTGAGGAGGCTATTGAATGAAGCCCAGAGAAGCTAAAAGGCTTGTTTAAAGTGCCACAGCAAACCAGCCCTACTTTATACACCAATTGGGAGGTAAGAGATACAATCTCTATCATCCAGTTCATTCAAAACTGGACTAGACCACGTTAGAGAGACTTCTAAAGTGCTAGGGAACTGCTCTTTGGGCCAGAGTTCCACAAAGACAGGTCAGAATGGATGATAGATAATGAGATATAGAAATCATGTTATCCCCAACTTCCCATACACTTTAGTGAACAGTTTGAGTGACCACCTATTCCAAGAAAACTTTCCAGAGAGCCTAAAGAATGGATTTGGGTTTGTGTTAACTCCTATCTATTTTTCCTTCTGTTTCACCTACCTGTTCTCCTAGAGGTTTTTTCTTCCATCGCTAGTTATCCAACACACGACACACGGCTCTCTTGCATTTAGACCCCCAAAGCAGGTCCAGAGAGTGGCATCAAGCAGGGAGCCTGGAGGCACTCGTTGGTTCCCTGGGAAGGCTGGGGAAGTACCCTTGGTAAGAGGGGGTGTGTGCCCGCTGTTGAAATATCAGCTGCCAAAGAAGTTCCTGAGTCACCCAGAGCCTTTTCTCTTCAGGCCAACCATGTGTTCGCCTTGCCCCAAAGGTCAGAACTAATATTAACAAGCTACTGCAGAATGGGGAAATGAAAACCAACAATGTAAACAGGCAAGATCTGGATTTCCTTGGGGCTGGTTCAGATTGGTCTTCAGTGTAAATCAGCACGATCCCCTACTGGAAAGTGATTTGGCAATATGAAGCAAGAGCAATAAAAATGTTCATTTCCTTTGTCCTAATTATTCCACTCTTGGGACTTAATCCTAAGCCAATAACCACCAAAACATGGAAAAGCTTAAAGCACCAACATCTTAATTTTAATTGCAGGGCTATTTTCTGATGGCAACAACTGGAATGTAACCTTTAAGTCCTCCAGGAGGAAAAGCAGCTCTTTGGGTCTTTTTTGCAGACACTGAGAATGATGGTTTTAAGGCTAGGGAATTCTGGGGGGAAAGTAATTATGCCACAATTCTGGGTGAGGAACCTAAGGATGCGAAGTTATGCTTTTCCCTGGACATTGGGCATGTCTATTATTTCTATGTTACCAAAAACAAGTCACTAACCTGTTGATGCTCTTGCTATTGCCCTTTATTTGTTCATTCATTCAACAAATATTTATTAACTCCTAATATGTGTTGTGCGCTATATTAGGGGATGGGGCTAACAAGATGAATCAGATATGGTCATTGCTCTCAAGCTGTTGGCAGTCTAGTGACAGAAATAGAAATCAGTGGTAGCTGTGCATTGTAAGTGCTGTGACAGAATGGACCATAGGGTGGTGTGGGGGCCCAGAGGAAATTATCTAACTGGGGAGGTTAGAAAAAACTTACTCAGGAAAGTATTCCTTAAGCTGATTAAGACAGGGGTTGAATCCTGGCTCTACTGCTTCTGTGATACTGGGGTGAATTCACTGAACTTCTCTTAGCCTCAATGCCCCTTAGAGTGTTGCCCTGATAATGAAATGAGATAATGCATATGGAAGAGCCATGGGTTATATTGGAAGACAGTGCTGCTCTGGAACTTGGGTAGCCCACTTAAACTCTCTTGGCCTTGATTTTAATCATCTGAGAAATGGAGCAAAGAGAAAGTACCTGTCAGGCCACATCCTAAGGGATGCTATAAGGCCCAAGACAAATAATGACTACAGGGTGGGCTTGATACAGCTTCCCCATCTCCCTCCCCCAGCCCAATAAAGCCAGAGGCCCTCTTCTAAATCTTACTCCATTAGAGTGCTTCTTTTTTCCCCTCATTTTCCCCGTGGTTTATTGAAAAGGTTCAATACTCACTATTTTGCAGCCTGCCACCCCCCAATATGTTTTGGGATCTTTCCATATGACTACACATAGAACATTTCATTATTCCCCCCCTTTAAAAAAATATTTTATATTGGAGTATAGTTGATCTACAGTGTTGTGTTAGTTTCAGGTGTACAGCAAAATCATCATATACTGTTTATTCTTTTTCAGATTCTTTTCCCATACAGGTTATTACAGAGTATTGAGTAGAGTTCCCTGTGCTGTATAGTAGGTCCTTGTTGTTTCTCTATTTTATATATTGTAGTGTGTATATGCATTAAAAAATTGAGGTAAATTTGAACATAAAATTAACAATTTTAAAGTGTATGATTAAGTGGTATTTAGTACATTTTGCAAAGATTTCATTTATATGAAATATCAAAAATAGGTAAACCCACAGGAACAGAAAGCAAATTGAGGCCATAAAGGTGCTGGTGGTGGAGGGCATAGGTACTAACTGCTTAATGCGTAATGGGTATGTATTTCCCTTTGGGGTGATGTTTTGGAACTAGGTAGAGGTGATGGTTCCTCATTCCTTTTATTATTATTTTTTAAATCATGGTAAAATATACATAACATAAACATTTACCATTTTAAACATTTTTAATTAAGATTCTTTTGGCACAAAAGCATATAGATCAATGGAACAGAATAGAAAGCCTGGATATAAACCCACACACCTACTTTCAATTAATCTTGGACAAAGGAGGCAAGAACATACAACGGAGAAAAGACAGTCTCTACAGCAAGTGGTGCTGGGAAAGCTGGACAGCCTTATGTAAATCAGTGAAGTTAGAAGACTCACACCGTACATGAAAATAAATTCAAAATGGTTTAAAGACTTAAATATAAGACGCGACACCATAAAAAAAAAACTCTTAGAAAAAGAACATAGGCAAAACATTCTCAGACATAACTCCTGGTAATATCGTCTTAGATCAGTCTCCCAAGGCAAAAACAATAAAGCAAATAAACAAATGGGACCTAATCAAACTTAAAAGCTTTTGCACAACAAAGGAAACCATAAACAAAGCGAAAAGACGACCTAAGGACTGGGAGAAAGTATTTGCAAACGATGACCGACGACCAGCAAGATCTTAATTTCCAAAATGGAGTGCGTTTCTTTTTTTTTTTTTTTTTTTTTTTTTTTGCGGTATGCGGGCCTCTCACTGTTGTGGCCTCCCCCGTTGCGGAGCACAGGCTCCGGACGCGCAGGCTCCGGACGCGCAGGCTCAGCGGCCATGGCTCACGGGCCCAGCCGCTCCGCGGCATATGGGATCCTCCCAGACTGGGGCACGAACCCGTATCCCCTGCATCGGCAGGCGGACTCTCAACCACTTGCGCCACCAGGGAGGCCCTGGAGTGCGTTTCTTATTGCTCCCTCCTCCGGCCGCAAAGTTCCCTTCGCGCATTCCCCCGCCCACATTTACCAGCGGGGTTACGCCAGCCACGCCGTAGTCGCTGGGTGCCGCAGCCCTCTTCGTACTCAGGGGTGCAGTCTGAACACTGGGGGCGGGGCTTCGGTCGCTGCGCGGTTCCGCCACTTAAAAAGTGATAAAAGCTCGTTTGTAAGTAATCGAAAGCACCAAGGGGACTTTTCAGCAGAGTAGAAACGCAGTCAGACTCAGGCACGTAAGCCAGTGTGGGGTGGTAGGGGAAGGAGCCCAACCACTGGCCTTCCTCTCACTATTCATTGCCCCTAGGCTACCACACCGCCCCCGTCAGCTTCCGCTTCTCCAGCCAATGAAAACTGAAGGGCTTGAATCCCCGCCCCATGTGTGTCCGACCCTTTTGCGGCACGCACAAGAACGCCTGCGCAAATGCGCGCGCGGAAGGCCAGGCCTGGCGGCCATAGGAGTTTTCGGTTTTTGCTCGCGCCTACGTGGGGCGTGGGCTTAAAGGCATTGCAGTTAGCTGTCAGCATGTTGCGCGTGGTGAGCTGGAACATCAATGGGATTCGCAGCCCCGTGCAAGGGGTGGGATACGAGGAGCCCAGCAATTGTACCGCCATGGCCATGGGGCGCATTTTGGACAAGCTGGATGCTGACATCGTCTGTCTTCAGGAGACCAAAGTAACCAGTGAGTGCTCAAGAATTCAGGACCCCTACCACACTTTACCTTTTCCGCTAACTTTTGCTCTGTGCTCCATATCATTTCACTTTCCCATTTCTCTATCCTTAGAGTCCTCCCCTTAGAGCCTGTCTGGAATCCCGATCCCCCCCTCTATATTTCGCATTCCAGCTAGATCTCCTAATTCCGACATCATCTCCTGGCCTCAGCAGAACCATAATTCCCTCCCCCTTGCAATCTCCATCTTCTTTCAGATCCTCTAATTCCTACTCATTCTCCTGACACAGCTCAGTCTCCCAAATTTCCTCCCGCCACACACTTTCCATCTCCCACTCCCAAGTCAGACACCCCCAATTCCCCTTTTCTGTCCCCAGTTCATATCCTTTAATTCTCACACCATCTTTGCCCCCAGTTTAGACTCCCTAATTTCCTCCTTTTTAAACTTCTATCTCAGATCCCCAGTTCCCCTTATCTCTACCGCCATCTCTCCTCCCCAGCTGAGAGCTTCTCATCATTTCTACCTCATGTCCCACCCCAAACTTAGACCCTCTAATTCCCTCTCCCCCACAGCTCAATGCCCTGATTACTTCCCTCTCCCACCCACCTCCCTCTAAGACCCATTACCTACTTTCCCTCCATCCTCAGTTCAAATCCTTGAATTCCCTCTCCTACCTCCTACTCCCAGCTCAGATTCCCAGTTCTCTCTCCCATATGTCCATTTCCCACCCCCAACTTCCTCCAGTCACCTAGTCACCTAGCCTCCTCCCACCTAATTCTTCACCTCCCATTCAGTAGTCTTCCCTTTTCTCGTAATTCTGATAACAATTCCCTCTCTAGTCCCCACCTTTTTAGCTTCTCTTCTTATCATAGGTACTTGACATTCCCTTCTACCCTGGCTCTGATGTGTGCAAGAAATTAGCCTATAGCTGTAATTCCAAGCCTTTCTGTGTCCTGGGTCCTAGTTTTATCTCTGATGTAATCTTACATCTTTTTTTTTCCCCCAGGGGATGTGCTGACAGAGCCCCTGGCTATCATTGAGGGCTATAACTCCTATTTCAGCTTCAGCCGCAACCGTAGTGGCTATTCTGGTAAATGGGGCTTTCTGGGGACTTTAAAGTGATGGAGACAGGTGGGAAAGGGTTTTCAATATTTAATGAGAAGGTAACAAGAAATGTAGGCTTTTCATCCACAGAGCTAAAGCCATATCAGGTTATATGAAGGATAATTTTTATGTATAATATTGGATCTCAGAAACACAGTAGTGTGATGGTTAGTTGTATGAGCTCTCGAGCCAGACTGCCTGAGTTTGGATCCTAGCTCACTTCCTAGCTGCGTACCCTCTGGCAAGCTACTTAACCTCTTTATGCCTCAAGTTCCTCAGCTGGAAAATGGGGATAATGTGTACTTCTTAGGGCTATTACAAGGACTAAACTAATTAACCCACGTGATAATAATAATAGCTAACACTTTCTGAGCACCTACCATGTAAAGCACTTATACTATTAGCTGTTATTAATCTGCAGCTTTTTTAGATGAAGGAACTGAAACTCCAGGGTTTGAGTAGAGGAGTTGCCTCAGGCATCCATGGCCCTTGAGTTGGGGGAGTCATCAAGAGAGCCACACTTGATGAAGATGAGTCGGGTGACCTGTGCAGGGGCAGTAGGCTGTGCAACAGGCTGTTGGCTGCCAGGCCTGCTCAGAGTACCCTCTCTGTCTCCAGGTGTAGCCACCTTCTGTAAGGACAGTGCTACCCCAGTGGCTGCTGAAGAAGGCCTGAGTGGCCTACTTGCCACTCAGAATGGGGACGTGGGTTGCTATGGAAACATGGATGACTTCACTCAAGAGGAGCTTCGAGCTCTGGATAGTGAGGGCCGGGCCCTCCTCACACAACACAAGATCTGGTAATAGCCCACATCCGCCTGTCACCGAGCATTGCTGGTTCAACTCTGTGAATGTGGTGATTCTAAGGCTTGCCTTATAAACATGCATTCACCATGGAAAACTTCCCAAGCTTGCCTTTCCTGGACTTCAGTCCTGGCAAGGCAACCTGCTGTGTGACCCTGGACAAATCATATTCTCTCCTGAGTCTTGAGTTCTCTATTTCTATGGGAGGGGCGGGGGAAGAGGGATCCTGGCCGGGAGGACTAGCTCTCTTTTTTACCACAGGTGCCTCAGAAGCAAGTTAGCCAACTTTACTGCCCCAGGTTGCTCTCTTTCTGTGTCCTGTCTTTGTGAATGGCAGGACCATCGCCTGGTTTACCTGAGTGTCATCCTAGATGTAGTCAGTCCTCGAGTCCTGTGTATGCCAGCTTGTTCATGTCTCTCTATCCCTTTCCTTCACTTCCATCCCACAGACAATCATTAAGTGGAAGCCACATGGTGTGGGGAGGGGAAGGGTGGCTTGAAAGTGACCCCTTTTTGGGGGGCCGGTTCTCTTCTCCCCAGCACATTGGAAGGGAAGGAGAAGACCTTGACCCTAATCAACGTGTACTGCCCCCATGCGGACCCTGGGAAGCCTGAGCGGCTCGCCTTTAAGATGCGCTTCTATCGCTTGCTGCAGATCCGAGCAGAAGCCCTCCTGGCAGCTGGCAGGTACTGCAAACCTGGGCAGCAAGGCTTCCTTGAGCTTGTCCTGGGTGCCCAGCCCCGTGTCGAGGTCCATTGAGAGGGATATGGGATCTTTGTCTTTTGAGTTCATTGACAGCCTAGTTGTAGACACCAGCAGGCCCACCAGAATAGGCCCTGCTGTCTAAGAGCTGTGGGGAGCAGGTAAAGTGACACACATATGGGCTTTGTACTCAGATACCTCTGAGCACCTATCCCAGCTCCTCCTTTTACTCACTGTGAGGCCGAAGGCTAGTGTTGCCTCTGTTTTCTCTTTTGTAAAATAAGTGTATGAATCCCTACCTCAGAGTACAGTTTCAAGGATGAAATGAGATGAGATGAGGAAGGTAACGTACTTGGGAACAAATGAAAAGTCTTATCCCAGGGAGGGACAGGAAAGTGAGGGTAGGTTGGCGTAATCGAGGGATGCTTCCTAGAGGGAGTCGTACCTGATCTCATCTTTGAAGGACCAGAAAGATGCCATTAGGTAGAGATAAGTGAGACAATCATGTCAAACAGGGAACAGGTTTACCTTTGGAGATCAGAATTGGGTTGGCCAGTTGTAAAAGGCATCAAGGTTATACTGAAATTGGAGAGGCAGGCTATTATGACTTGCCGTTGGATCTCACCTTGACCTCTATGTGGCAGGTGGCCTATCTGAGATCTTGGGCCCAGGAGAAAGTAGATGGGCCAGGACTACTGCTTCCCTTTCTGGACATTCATTTTATGTTTTTCAGCCATGTTATCATTCTGGGGGACCTGAATACAGCTCACCGCCGCATTGACCACTGGGATGCAGTCAACCTGGTAAGGCTGCCTCTAGGCCTTTGACCTCACTCCTGACTATGGTTCTGTTTAGCCAGCCAATCAGTGCTGTTTTTTTGGCCCAGGGGCAAGCTTCCTTCATGGAAAAGCAGAGCTTAGTTTGAAATTCTATTCTCAAAGCACTGAGGATTGTGCTGTGGACTCAGTTAGTAGTCAGTTCTGGCTCGGCCCCTCAGAGCTCTCAGCATGGTGGTGGGGTATGGACACATGACCAGTCAATTATAGAATGGTGTCTTCAGGGCTGAGGCAGAGACAGCAGCCCAGGAGGTTAGGAGAGCCCGGAAATAGGATTCAGGCCAGCCAGGATGTCGGGGGAGATATCGTAAAATGGCTGAATCTTAAAAGATGAGTAGAACAGAGCTTTGGGGTGGGAAGCAAAGAATTCTAGCATGATGAGCAAAGGCTGCAAGGTGAGAATTTGGCTGGTGTGCATTGGGAATTACAAGTCCCATTCCTGTTAGGGGGTGACAGGGAAGGAAGGTGAGTAGCAGGAGACGGGGCTGGAGAGTTTCAGTCAGATTTCAAGGGCCTGGAACTCCACATTGCCTTGATCATTTCCCTAATAGACTATGTTTCCTGCTCGTGAACTTTCAACACCTCCCTTTTACCTTTGTGCTGCAGAGAAAACACACAGGCCTGGCATTCAAAACTCTTTCTTGTCTGCACCCAGTCTCCGTTTCCATCCTCCGCACCACTACACACTCCATCCACTCCAGCCAGGTCGTCTCCTCTCTGCCCATTGCAAAAGTTATTCTCATTTTGGCTTTTCTCACTGTCCTCTGAATTGGTAGGCATCCCCTCCCTCTGTCTTCTCTTGTGTGAACCTCTCATCTCTGAGTCCCTCTATGCCAATGGTTCTCAACCCCTGAAAGTACATTAGTACAAGGAGCTTTTACAAAAATGTCAATACATTGGTGCAACCCTAGACCAATTAAATCAGAATCTATTGGGTGTGGAGTCAGGGTAGCAGTATGTTTTGAAAGCTCCCAGGCTGATTTTTTTGTATATTCAGGCTTGAGGACCACTGCCCTAGAATCTCCAAGTCAGTTCTCATCATAGCTTGCCTCCTAAGGGGAGGGATAAGTAACTTATGCTGGCACAGTCCAACTCAGCAGTAGGCTTGGCTCAAAGAAGAGGCTGTAGGAAGATTCCTTGATGAGTTTGCAGAAGAGCCACAGGAACATAAATGTGTCTCCCAGCTTGGAAAATGAGCAGAAATGAGATAATGAGAGACTGGTGGTGGTGGTGGTGGTGGTGGTGGGGGTGGGGAAGGGAGTGTACACTACAAACTGCAAGCCTTCAATCCTCCCTACCTTGTTCCTTATCGGTGTTCACTTAGTCTGTTTTTGCTGCTTCCTGTGATAGTGTCATATACTTTTATGCCTTCTCTTCTTAGTTTAGAAATATCTTAGATATCTCGAGTGCACTTCCTACATTCTTTTTTTCCCAAGGAAAGAGAACTAATAGTACCAGATCACATGAGAAACACAATCTTTCCAAAATAACAGAATACGTCTACTTCCCACAAGACCGGCTCTTCTAGTCTCATCTCCCTAAATAGTACCATCGTCCTCTTGGTTGCTCCAAGCAGAAGCCAGGGAATTGTGTTAGTGTTATTCTTCTTTATCCCCCTTTCCCATTCAATTGGTCAGTGAGTACTGTTGATTCTAGCTCCAAATCATCTCTTAATTTCATTTTGTCCCCTCGGGCACCACCCTAGTCTAAGTGACCATCATCTCTTGATAGTCAGTCTGGTTGCCCCTCAAGTCTTTTGGGTATACTGTCCCCTCCCTCCACAGGCCCATCACAGAAGTTGTTCTCTGAATTTGTAACACCCTCTGCCTGGGTTACTCTTGCTCAGCCTTCACTTCTCAGCTCCAGATCACTTCCTGAAAGGAAGCCTTGTTGGTCCCCAAGACAAGATCATGGTCCCACTTTGTCTCTGGTATCATGCCCGGCACATAATCAGTGTTCTTTGAACATTTGTTGCACTGGATGAGTGGGTGAGTGGATTGGATGGATGATGAATTAGGGATCAGAGCCAAAGGAAGTATTCAGACCTGAAACCCTGGAGCCCCTCAGCTCAGGAAGGTGGGGGGGGCGGGTGGTCAGTGAAGGCTTTGACACACACAACAAGATAAGCCAAATAGTACCAGAGGGTTTACATGAAAAGGCAACAGGCTTCTTAACTCCTAACCTCAGCCCTACTTCCTGGAGGTAACCACTTTTAACTTGCTGTTTTCCATTCTCTTGGTGAGCAGTTCTGAGAATTGCTTTGATTAACTAACAGCAAGCTTTCAGATCTGGGATTTATGGCCCAGTGCAAGGTAGAGGTAGCCTGATGCAGAGGGGGAAAAGAAGCATGGCCTTTTAAATCAGTAAGGGTGGAAAGTGAATACCAGCTCTGCCAGTTCTGGACTGTATGACCTTGAGCATTCTTCTTTGAAACAACCACATTTTCTTGTCTGTAAAATGAAGCAGTTAATCTAAGTTCCTTCCAGTTCTAGGCATCTAGTTCTGCCTCTTTCTTTGTCTCCCTCCCCTTTCCCCAGGAATGCTTTGAAGAGGATCCAGGTCGCAAGTGGATGGACCACTTGCTCAGTAACCTGGGGTGCCAGGCTGGTTCCCATACGGGACCCTTCATTGATAGCTACCGATGCTTCCATCCAAAGCAGAAGGGGGCCTTCACCTGCTGGTCCACAGTCAGTGGCGCCCGCCCTCTGAACTATGGCTCTCGGCTTGACTATGTGCTGGGGGACAGGACCCTGGTCATGGACACCTTTCAGGCCTCCTTCTTGCTGCCTGAGGTGATGGGCTCTGACCACTGCCCCGTGGGTGCAGTCTTAAGCGTGTCTTCTGTGCCGGCAAAACAGTGCCCACCTCTGTGCACCCGCTTCCTCCCTGAGTTTGCAGGCACCCAGCTCAAGATCCTTAGATTCCTAGTTCGTCTCGAACAAGATCCTGTGTTCAGGCAGTCAGCGCTGCAGCTCAGCAATCAAACACCGGTACAGATGCGCCAAAACAAAGCCCGTGTGCGCTCGACCAGGTCTCGGCCAAGTCAAGCTGGTTCCAGTAGAGGCCAAAAAAACCTGATGAGCTACTTCCAGCCATCCTCCAGTCGTCCCCAAGCTTCTCCTAACTTGGAGCTTCCTAGCCTGGACACCCTCGTGACCCCAAAGACCTCAGAAGAGGACGTGATGGCCAATGTGGTGGAGGGGCGGGCCAAGGCTTCAGAGGCCAAGGATGAAAAGGAGGTACGGACCTCATTCTGGAAGTCTCTGCTGGGGGGGCCCTTGCCCATGCCCCTGTGTGGGGGCCATAGGGAGCCGTGTGTAATGCGAACTGTGAAGAAGCCAGGACCCAACCTGGGCCGCCACTTCTACATGTGTGCCAGGCCCCAGGGTCCTCCCACTGACCCCTCCTCCCGCTGCAGCTTCTTCCTCTGGAGCAGGCCCAGCTGAACCAACCCAGGCCTAGGGATGTCTGGCATGGTTAACCTTGTACATGGTCTGAGGCCAGCTTCCTCCTAAGCTACTTCCTCCTTCCTCAAGACCTCCTTCCCACCTCCTCTTCCTCCTCCACCTTCCTCAGGGACCCTTCCCTTTCCTCTTTCTTCTTCCTCCAAGGCCTCCCTTCCTCTCTCTTCTTCCTACCTAGCTCCTCCTCACTGGTGAGCTTCTTTTGCCTTAGTGCTGTGACCCAATCCCCCATCCCACTTCCCACCTTCCTCTCAGAATTACAGAGGAACCAGTTGCCCCAGGAAGTTGTGATTTTAAACCCCTTCCTTCCTTGCTGGGAAATGTATCTGTGCCTAAATAAAGTCCGTGTCTTTGTTGTAGTGCACCATGCCATGTGGACATTTTGGATGTGCTCCATAAAGCTGAGTCGTTATCTCAGTCCCGGGTTTGCCAACTGCCTGTAACCTGATGATTTAACTTCCAGGGAGAGGGGAGGAAGGAGGAGTGGTGCTTACCACTAAGGTGCTCTGTTGAGTTGTTGGGGTTCCCTGCACTGCTGAGGTTGGATCAGCAAGGGAGGTGGGTGTGGTGGGGCAGAAAGCTCAGGTGGGCTATGTAGCTTCAAACCAATGTTTCTCAACTGATGTGTCTCACAGCTGCCACAAATGGGTTACAGGGTGGAAAGAAATGGGTCCCTCAACCCTAGAGTTGCCAGGCACGACCAGGAATTGCAAAAGTGTCAGGAAAGATTGCCTCCTAGACAAGTAATACCATTAATTCACCCAAGCGTGCCATGCAAATGTTTTCAGTGTGTTATGGCCTAGAAAATTTAGGAGCATTGCCTTGAACAAGTTGCTTGCTATAGCCAAGCCTCTTTCTCACCTTGGGAAACAGAACTGATAAGTCTTGTACTATAAGGTGCTGTGAGAAGCAAAGAGGATAATGGTTTGAGGAGGACATCCATTCTCTCTGTTGGAAAATACCTCCAAAGTTTTGGGGAACCAGTCTTTTCCTCCAGGCAGATTGGTTTGGGCTGATTCCACCTCCTAGCTTCAGAGGCTACCTGGGGCCCGAGTTTCTGGGCCTACGCATGAAGAGTCAATCCCTGGATTTTTGTTGAAACCATGGGGAAAGAGCCATTTGATATAAACCTGCCAAATGTCCTGGCTCTTTGTTTAACTCACTGTGTAGTTTTTGGCCTCTTCCTCTTTCTGGATCTCAGTTTCCCTATCAATAAAATGGGACGGTCAGACCAACAGGTGATCAGTTTTTTTCCTCATGGCTCTGCCACTTGTCTGAGGGGGTCAGGTATAATGTAGTTGTCTGTTCTCTGGCAAACAAAGGGCTACAAATGCTACACTTTGCTCTTTATTTTCAGGCTCAAGTCAGCTAGAGGCACACAACAAAGCAGAGGACAGGAGGTGGCCCAGCCCCAAGAGAGGTGCAGGTGCAGTGGGGATCCAAGGCAGCTTGTTTCTCAGGCATAGGTGGTGACATACTGGGGCCCCATGTTCCCAAAGTAGGAACGTTCCCACTCACTCATGAGCTCGAAGTGCACAGGACGGCGACAGAAGTTGCAGGCAGCTATAGATACATCCTGCAGGGGCAGCCCCACCTCAGTCCAGGCTGCCAGCAGCTTCTCTGAAGGTAGTGAGGGGAGGGGAGGGAAATAATTGGTTAGAGTAGGTATTACAGATGTGCCAAGATATTGATCCCCTCAACCCTTTGAGATGTCTCGGAACCAGAAGTATCCTCCTCAGTTTGCTCCACTGTGTGCTATGAATGTTAGCATTTGTGTATGGGTGCTGTGATGTATAAAAGTTTGAGAAGCGCTCATGTGACATAATTTGAAGCTCTACTGGCCTGGCCTGAACCAAGCCCTAAGTACAGGACATGCTGTGGCTCAAGAAGTGAATCCATCTAGTTGGAAGCTCCTAGCCTGGTGAGGAAGATGACACTGACACTACCCACACAGTGTCGTCAGTATTGTGACCTGAGAGCCTGGGGCGGGGGTTTTCCCTAGAGGGAGTGGCAGCCCAGAGGACAGAACCTGACCTTGCCGTCAGAAGTACCTCAGTTGTGTCTTTGTCCCTGACTTTTTTTCATGCCTACTCCCTGTGTGATCTCATCTAGTTTTATGGCTTTAAATACCATCTGTATGCTGATGATTCTGGAATTTTCATCTCTAGCCCAAAGCTCTATCCTGAATTCTAGACTTGTATATCCAATTGCCTTTCTATATCTCCACCTGGATATCTAGTAGACATCTGTAACTTAACATGAGCACAACTGAGCTACTGATCTCCCTACTCTCCACCAAGTCGACCCTACTTTCAGCCTTACCCATCTCAGTTGATGGCAATTCCAGTTGCTCAGTGCAAAAGTGTTTGAGCCATCCTTTATTTTTCTCTTTCTCTCCTACCATACATCCAGTCTATCAGCAAATACCATTGGCTCTACCTTCAAAATCTGACCACTTCTCATCACCTACAGTGCTATTTTCAGGTCTGAGCCACCATCATGTCTTAACCCAGAATATTACAGTAGCCCCCTAATGGATCTCCCTGCTCCCAGTCTTTCTTTCGGTCTATTCTCAACATAGAAGTCAGAGAAATTCTTTTAAAACCTGAATCATATATGTTACTCCTCTGCTTAAATCCTTCAGAAGGCTCTCCATTTCAGAGTTAAAGCCATAACCCTTCCAGTGGCCTATAATACCCTACACAGCCCACATTGCCCCTCCTCAGTGTTCTGTCTCTTTCCCTCTTGCTCACACCACTCCATCCACACTCATCTACTTATTGTTCTTCAAATACAGAAGGAATACTGCTGTGTTAGGGTCTTCCTTGTCTTAGGCTATTCTCTCTGCCTGGGATGCCCTTCTCTTAGATTTCTGCCCAGCTAACTCCTTCACCTCCTTCATATCTTGGCTCAAGTATCACTTTGGTGGTCTCTACCCATAACACTCCATTTAATGCTACAACCCTCCTCCAAGCTAGCCCATGTATCCCCCCAACCAGCACGTTTTTTTCTGCTCTATTTTTTTCCATAGTGCTTAGAACTACCATGCTATTTAATTTGCACTTACTTTTTAAAGTGTTTTTTGACTGTCTCCTTCCACTAGAATGTAAGTTCCAGAAGGATAGGGAATTTGTGTCTGTTTTGTTTACTACTGGATCCCCAGCACCTAGAACAGTGTCTAGCACACAGTAGGTATCCAATAAATATGTGTCGAAAGAATGAAAGGATGCCTGAT
Source organism: Mesoplodon densirostris (assembly GCF_025265405.1). NCBI lineage: Eukaryota > Metazoa > Chordata > Mammalia > Artiodactyla > Ziphiidae > Mesoplodon > Mesoplodon densirostris. The sequence goes on from NC_082681.1 coordinate 90,193,959, forward strand.
TAAGTCTAGAAGATGAAAAGAAGTAAGCCAGAGTAAGGGGTGAGGGAGGGCATTCCAATCAGAAGGGAGCATCATTAGCAAAATCCCAGAGGTAAGAGGCTAGAGCAAAATGAGGGAACTGTAAATCATTCAGTGTAGCTGGAGAAATAAAATAAATGTGGGCAAGAAGTGAGGGCATGGAGATCACCATGTTGAAGGCACTGAATGCCATGCCAAGGAGCTTTGACTGTTCTCCAGGCCAGTTGTCTCCAAGTTGGGGGCTTATACATCCTATTAGTACAAAAGTTGTAGTATGTACCTCCAATGTATGTATTTTTATATACTATATACATATAGCATTGTCACTCTATATATTAGAGATCAATATCAGTCATGCTTAATTTCCTATTTTTTAATGTAAAAAGTAAACATAAAATTCTAATAAATCCCCTTACCCTATGGATCATCTTGCATACCTCACCTTGGAGACCACTGCTCTAGTCTAGACAATAGGGAAAAATGAAGAGGTTTAGGCAAGAGAGCTATATGGTCAGATTTTTAGAAAAATCCCTCTAGTGGTCAATATGGATAAGGGATTAGAAGGAATCAAGAGAGAAGCAGGAAAATCAGTTAGGAAGAAATCACATTGACATGGCTTAAAGAAGTGGCAGTGGAGAAAAGACAGCGATTGTAGAGAACATTTGCAAGATTTCATGATGGGTTGGTTATGACATTGAAGGACTGACTGGTGGAGTCATGGTGGAAGCCTCATATTTCTTTCCTGCAAAAGCCCAGCATAAATGGACACTCAGAGAACTGAGAGTACTGAGAGGTCTATAATTGAAGCCTGGAGCAAGTGAGAGGACTGAGCAAAATGTCCAGAAGTCTAGATCATTAGTTCACAGAGGTAGTATACAGATCTAGTGGTATGAGCATGGATGTAGAAACAGACTCTCCAGTTCAAATCTAATAGCTGTGTGACTTTGGACCAGTTATTATATATTTCTATGCCTCAATTTCTACATGTATAAAATGGAAATACTAATAATACCATCTGTACCCCATGAGGATTAGATGAGTTAATACATGTAAAGTGTTTAGAATAATTCTTAGCACATGGTAAGTACTTAATAAATGTTGGCTAGCATTATTTGATGTTTTTAAATGAATGAATGGTGCCTACCTGTCTTTTCTTCCCGGGACTCTCATTCTGCCTATGCTCCAGACAAACAGAATGACTGTTGCCCATGCCTTCCCTCTGTTTTCCTATCTCTAGGTCCGCGCTCATGGAATTCCCTTATTCTGGAATGTCCTTACGCCATACCACATGTACTTCAAGGTACAGCAGGACTTCCTTACCAATAAAGCCTCTTTAATTTCACCCTTCCTATACCCTCTCTAGCCATAAATGAGCACTCTCATTCCAGTTCCCAGAGTACTGGAACTCATCACACTGGACCAGTACGATCCATGTTTATGTCTGTCTCCTTTGCTATACCATCAACTGCCTATGTGTCTTTCACCCAACAGACCTAGAATGAGAACCTGCTCTATGCCGGGCCCTGCACCCAACAGGAATCCAGTAAACTTTAGGTAAATTGACTAAACTGGCATCTTTCAGAGTGCGGAATCCTAACCACTAGACCACCAGGGAGCATCTAAACTGGCATCTTTCAGGATAAAACCCAAGCTACTCAGCTCTACAAGCCTCTAAACCTTGTGTTGTCTTTGTAGGTTCATAGATAAACACTGCCCTCCACCACTCCATTCTTACTACCCTACATTCCAGTAACACCTGCTTATTGTTCTTGATAAGTCCCAGGCTACTTCTCACCCTCCTCCTTGCCTTTCTTCATGCTCTTCCTTCTGCTAGGAACACCCCTTCTACACCCTCTTTCTTCTCTTCGTCCAATACCACACAGCTTTGTAAGACTCAGCTTAGGTGTCACCTCCACTAGGAAGCCTGTCTTGAATCCCACAGGTTGGGTCAGACCCCTCCTCTCTGCTCCCACAACTCCCCCATACATTGTCTTTGTTGAACTTTGATCAGCCCTTGAAGTCATTGTTTGGGTCTGCTATGATCTCCTCAACCAAACTGAAGCCCTATGAGTATAAGAACTGTTTCTCATTAATTTATGACCCTAGTATAGGGTCTGGCACATAATAGATGTTCCAGGAATATATTTTAAAACTTAATGGCATCCATTCTCAACTTCTTCACATACTGGGGCTGAAGGGAAGGAGAGTACTGTAGGCACCCATGTTGAGGACTTACCCACAAAGTCTTCCATCATCTGAGGGCTGTGGTGGGGGGAGGGTGCCAAGCGCAGCAGCTCTTCACCCCGGGGGACAGTTGGGTAGTTGATGGCTTGCACATAGATGCCATGCTTGGAAAGCAGGAGATCACAGATCCTGCTGTTCAGCGCTGCATCACCCACCTGGGCTCAGGAGAAAAGGCTGTCAGTATCTTCTGCCCTGGCACTGCTATCACTAGCTCCATTAAGTAGGTGGAGGGAACCAGATCAAGGAACACCACTGAATTTTGGGACATATTTTTTCATAAGAGGCCTAGTCAGTGGCAGGTCTAGAATTTCTATCAAGGAGTTGCTCAGAGGCAGCAATCAAATTTGAGATACATGTACCTCAATGTTCATAGCAGCACATACACACACACACACACAGTGGAATATTACTCAGCCATAAAAAGAGTGAAATATTGCCATTTGTAGCAACATGTATGGACCTGGAGAATATTATACTAAATGAAGTAAGACAGAGAAATACAAATATTATATGATATCACTTATATGTGGAGTCTAAAAGATAATACAAATGAATCTATAAAGAAAACACAGAAAACAAACTTATGGATGCCTAAGGGGAAAGGGAGGAAGGGAGGGATAAATTAGATACAAACTACTATACATAAAATACATACGCAACAAGGATTCATTACATAACACAGGGAACTATTGTCACAGGGAACTATTAAATATATAACACAGGGAACTATTACTATCTTGTAATAACCTATAATGGAAAATAATCTGAAAATATATATATATATATAACTGAATCACTTTGCTGTACACCTGAAACTAACACAATATTGTAAGTCAACTATACTGCAATTTAAAAAAAAAGAAAGGAGGTGGAGGTGGCTCTAGGGACCTTGTCTTGAAGCTGTTGGCAGAGCAAGCATACTTAGCTAGTATGTTAATTTGGGGTGCTTCTGGGTAAGAAGATAGCCCCCCCCAAGCCACCTCTGGGGTGCTGTCACTGGGTTAATTAAACATATTTACAAAATCTTTCAAGGGAACATTGGGTTAGCCCAAGAACAGTGACCATTCTCATCAATAAAGGTCACAAAAAATTGTCCTTACCATACCCCAGCTTACCGACACACACAAATCAATGTCATTTAAGAAAGAATTAGTGGTTCATTTTTTTTAACATCTTTATTAGAGTATAATTGCTTTACACTGGTGTGTTAGTTTCTGCCATATAACAAAGTGAACCTGCTATGCATATACATACATCCCCATATCTCCTCCCTCTTGCTTCTCCCTCCCACTCTCCCTATCCCACCCCTCTAGGTGAACACAAAGCACTGAGCTGATCTCCCTGTGCTATGCGGCTGCTTCCCACTAGCTATCTATTTTACATTTGGTAGTGTATATATGTCTATGCTACTCTTTCACTTCATCCCAGCTTACCCTCCCCTCTCCCTATGTCCTCAAGTGCATTCTCAAGGTCTGCGTCTTTATTCCTGTCCTGCCCCTAAGGTTCTTCAGAACCTTTTTTTTTTTTTTTTTTAGATTCCGTATGTATGTGTTAGCACACGGTATTTGTTTTTCTCTTTCTGACTTACTTCACTCTGTATGACAGTCTCTAGGTCCATCAAAAGAGTCATGTACCACAATGTTCATTGCAGCTGTATTTACAATAGCCAGGACATGGAAGCAACCTAAGTGTCCATCGACAGATGAATGGATAAAGAAGGTGTGGCACATACATACAATAGCGGTTCATTTTAAAAGACAATAAACACAAACATAGTTGGGAATCCAAAGTAGCAACTAGCCCCATGGCTTTTGATTTTCTATTTTCTGACTTCAGTTCTCCATTAAGAAATACATTTCACACCATGACCATACTGTACACACATACACATAAACGTGCATATACGCAACTGAAACAAATTTCTCATAAAACGATACCCTTACTATGTGTGATGTGCTCCAACATTTCCGATTCTATTTCTTCTATTTTTTAATGCTAATCATAACCTACTAAACTGACTTTGCGACCCATTAATGGTCTTGATCCACAGTTTGAAAAAACTGAGGGTCAGGACAGTCTAATAAGCATGAGATAATAGCTAATGCAAAATAAGCATGAGAGAATGCAAACAAACAAAAAAAAAAGACTGGTTAATCCAGAATGACTGATAATTTTTCGAAAAAGGCAACAAAACTGGCAATAAGGAGGATGGTTAACAAGAAAGCAGAGTTGACAGGAACAGGTGTCGGTTTGCTGGGTGTGGGAAGGCTCCCAGAAGAGATAGGTGGAGAAGGCAATGGGCAGTGTGGGGCTCTCACCCGAATGGGGATGATGTGGCTGGGGCATGGAATGACAGGAAGGCCTCTGTCCATTAGTAGCTGACGCATGTGCTTGACATTGCGCTGGTGGGCCCGCCTCAGGGCTTGGCCCTCCTCTCCCTTGAGCAGCCGCACGGATTCCAGAGCCCCAGAGAGCACCATGGGAGGCAGTGAAGTGGTGAAGATGAAGCCAGCAGCATAGGAGCGCACCATGTCCACCAAGTCACGGGTGCTGGCGATATAGCCACCCACACAGCCAAAGGCCTTGCCTGGAGACAAGGAGGAGAATGAGGAGGATATGCACAGACCCCATTATCAGTCCCCCAAGGAACAGGGTCATGCACCAGGTAACACAAGGAGGTATACCAAAAGCTGGAGCTCCAGACTCCCTTCACAGGCCTCTGTTCATCTCCCCTGTCCATGACAAGGCAGACAGAGCTGATAATTCTGCTGCTTTGAGATAGGACTTTCAAGGCCTGCCATATGCAATGACTAGATATGCAGGAGCTGGGTGGGACCATCAACTGGTTAGGCCCAAAAGTGGAGCTAAAATGAAGTTTGGCGCTGGGGTTGGGGAGGAGTTTAGAACCACAACTCTCCACTCACTGAGTTGAACTTGGCTATTTGGCCTGGCTCAGGGGTCTTCTCAGAAAACCCTCCCAGACTTTCTCAGCAACTCTGCAGTGGGGTGGGAGTGGGAGGAGAGAATCCCGGAACTCCATAGCCTGGGGCTGTAAATTCTACCCGAATAGCTCGTGCAGTTGTAGGGAGGAGGAAGAAAAGGGTCTTCTAGGGGCTTCCTTTCTGGATTGTATATAAGGGCAACCCAAGGGACTCACTCACCAAGAGTTCCAGAGATGATGTCAATCTTGTGCATAATTCCATCACGCTCCCCAATCCCAGCACCCCGGGACCCATACAGTCCTACAGCATGAACCTCATCCACGAAGGTCAGAGCCCCATACTGGTGGGCCACATCACACAACTCCTCAAGGGGACAGATGGCACCTGAGCAAAAGCCAACAAACAGAGGTAGATCATAACCCTTCCCCAGCTCCATCTCCAGCATGGAATTTGTGACCCATAACTACTTTAGTTTGGGAAAGGAGGTGGGTGTGCACTGTCAGTTGGGGCTATGCCAAACCTCTCTATATGTGTTGACTAATTTCACCCCACACCCACCCAAGCTGTGTGTGTGTGTGTTTTCCCCAACCTGTGATTAAGGCTTACCTCTCTTTCTACTTTTACTTCATTCTGATAATATCTGTCATCTTGTTTATGCTATTTGCCAGCCTCTCTCTGCTTCTTTTTTTTTTCTGTACAAGTCTGTGTATTTCCATCTAGGATTGGCACTAGCCTATATGATGCCTTTGTTTAAATAAATTGAAAAAAAAAAGTAGGGCTTCCCTGGTGACGCAGTGGTTGAGAGTCCGCCTGCCGATGCAGGGGACGCGGGTTCGTTCCTCAGTCCAGGAAGATCCCACGTGCCGCGGAGCGGCTTGGCCCGTGAGCCATGGCCGCTGGGCCTGCACGTCCGGAGCCTGTGCTCCACAGCGGGAGAGGCCACAACAGTGAGAGGCCCACGTACCGCAAAAAATAAAAAAAATAAAAAAAATAAACTTTTGCTCCAGGTTAATGTAGTCCTGATTTTAGATCCTGCTCACCCCCTCAGCCAAGTACTGTTGGCAGCCCTGTCAATGTTGTTATTCTTCACTGGTCCTCCCTATTTCTGTCTTTCTGGCTTTTTGTCACTCTCTCTCTTTTTGTGGTGATTTCCATCTTTGTTTCTCTGTTTTTCTATCTCTGCCTTTGTTTTTCTCTCTCCTCTCCCCTTCCTTCCTCTCTTTGTCAGTGTCTCTCTCACTCCCTCCCTCACCTTCATCTCTCACTTCTCTCTTTCTTACTGTTTGTGTCCCTTTTTTATCTACCTTTCTGACTTCAGACTTTTTTTCTCTATAGCTTTGGCTCTTTCTGAGTTTCTTTGTGCCTCTGTTTCTGTCTTTTCTGTGTCTCTGTGGGGATATATTTCTGTCTCATCTCTGTCAGTGTTGTTACCTGAGGGCCCCCACCCACAGACTCAGTCTCAATATACTGAATGAAGGTGAATTAGAAGTAATCCGTGTGTTCCTGTACATTTTCCATGCAGATTTACCATTTTTCCCTGTTATTCTAGACATCTTCTATGCTGATAGTCATTTATAAGGTCTTCAAATGGCTGTGACTCTCATGTATAGACTCTGTGGCCACTCTACATATACAAGAACCCAAACTTCTGCCATTCCCCATCACTGGAAACTAATGGTACAGGGAGTCGGAATACAGAAGAAACTTCTTCTGGTGGGAACAGGGACTCCAGGCCTGGATAAAAGTATATGAGCTGGGACAACAGGAGGGGAGAAAACCACAGGAGTTGGAGCCCAAGACAAAGAGGACAGTGTGATGGCTCAAGCATCATTTCAGTGGGAGGAATTCAGCCCTATGGTTGACGATTTAGGCAGGGTTTCCACCAAAAGAATAAGGAACCATTCATTTGCAAATGTAAGGAAGTAGAATGGTTCCAACATGGCTTTCACTACAGAAATAATGATTTAGAGGGAATTCCCTAGTGGTCCAGTGGTTAGGACTCTGTGCTCTCACTGCTGAGGGCCCAGGTTTGATTCCTGGTTGGGGAGCTAAGATCCCACAAGACGTGCAGTGTGGCCAAAAAAAAAAAAAGAATGAATTAGAGTAGTCTCAGTGTTAGAAATATAATCATTGTTAGTTGTAGAACTGTGAAAGAGGGCATGACAATAAATTCATTATATAAATGAACTTACTTAAATTCTCGCAGCTACTCTATTATTATCATCTCCATTTTTAAAGGTAAGGCAACTGAGACACAGAGCAATTAAGAAACTTGCCCAAGCTAGTAAGTTGTCATGCTGGGACTTGAACATGGATAGTTTGGTTCAACAGCCTGTGCATCACCATTGCTTGATGTGATGGCACTTACATTGGCTAAATCAGAGAATACAGTGGACTCTCCTTTGTTTCACTTGGAAAAGTGACAAGTTGAAATGGAGTGAGGACTTCTTCCTTTTAATAAATCCAGAAAGTTATGCCTAAAACACACTATTTCTGCTTAAAAGGGACAACAATAGAATGATTCGAGCATTGTTTCATTTGGGGAAAGAAAAGAGGTAGGATGATATTGGACCTTGAAAAATCTCCCAGGCAATTGTTTGTGAAATTTTCTGTTGCAGAAACCAGACACTGGGATGATTGATTTGCACTTCTAATGGAGGGAGTGTCATGTGAAGGAATTGGAATCGTACATCCTAGGGTGCAAGTCCTCACTTTGGCACCAATTTACTGAGCCAACCAAGACAAATTGCAGACTGTCTCTGCACTTTAGTTTCTTAACCTTTGAGATCAGTGTAATAGCTGCCTCCATCCTTTGGCATTTACTGGCTGTGTGACCTAGGGCAAGTCACTTCACTTGTTTATGTCTCAATTTCCTCAAACAGAAATAATGATAGCACCTACCTCATAGAATCGTTGTGAAGATTAAGTGAATTAATACATGTAAAATACTAATAGTTTTGCTTGGCACATAATAAGCACTCTATAAATGTTAGCTGTTATCATTATCATCATAGTTTTTGTGAGACCAATTTTAGTAAACATACACTCACACATATGCTTACCATCCATGGAGTGAACAGTCTCAAAGGCCACAATTTTGGGTGTCTCGGGGTTAGACTTCTTTAGAAGTTTCTTCAGGTGGTCAGGGTCATTGTGCCTGAAGACAAACTTCACTGCTCCACTATTGCGGATACCTTGGATCATCGAAGCATGGTTGCCTGCATCTGAGTAAATCTCGCACCCTGAAGAACCAGATGCATGACGCTTAAGCTTCTGTCCCAGTATTCACACTTCCACCCCAGGATTGACCTGGCAGGGACAGAGAGCCAACCCTTTCCTCCCTTTAAAGACTGCTCTGCTTCTCCATCCTCTGGAAGCCTTTGTAACACCTCTTCCTCTCTTGGAAGAACTCCTCTGCCCTGAAATTCTGACCCCTACACTCTTCCCTCCAGGCATTTCTAACTCTGGTCTGGCCTTTGACTATCTTGGGGTGGAGGAAATTTGAATTTCCCAAGAAGTTCCAGAGTTTCCTGAGGACAGGGCCTAGGTTCCTTCTCCTAGACACCAAGATTAAGCCTTAGAAAGGAGTTTATCCCAGGGAATGTTTGATGATTTGGACTGATGCTAGATTCTTCCTGATCTAGATGAAATCCCACCTCTTCCAGGTAGCATCCCTCTGCTTATAGTTACAGGGTAGTCACTCATCAGACTTTCACAATTTGAATCATAAGCTCATGAGAAGTCAGAGCTGGAAGGGCCATTGGTGACCATGGAATCTAATCCCTTTACTGTACAAGTGAGGAAGCTAAGGTCCAGAGAGGGGAAGACCTTTCTCTAGGACCTGAGGAATGCAGGGCTTTTTACTGGACAATGCTGGGAGAACAGGTAGAGATGGGAAATTGGTGGATGGAGTTGATTCCTGGGCCCCCAAAACTGTACTGACGTCAAGGAACTGTGGCCTTTCATTAGAGTAAGGAATCACTTCTACCTGTGGAAATCAGGCATGACTTCCTGGAGGACCTGCTGTGAAAGATAAGTAGACTGGGAGTTTCTAGGGAGCAGGAGCCATATCTTTTTATCTTTCTGTCTCTGGTACCCAGATTAAGTCTAAGTGTACTTTAGATGTTAAGCAAACCTTTCCTGAATGAATGGATAAAAAACCAAATTACTGATTTTCAAGTGAGTGAGTGAATATATAAATTAATATATTACTGAATGAAAGAGTGAGAGGAGGGGTGTCAAAAGATGAGCCTGAAGAGATAGGTAAAGGCCAGATTATTGAGGGCTTTAGAAGGCATTATAAAGAGTTTGGATTTGGTTCTAAGGGCAGTGGGGATCTATTAAAGGGTTTGGGGCAGGGGAGTAACAAAGATAGGTTTGCATTTTAAAAATATGATCTGATTGTTGTGAAGAATATATTGTAGGAGGGCAAAGGTGAAATCAAGAAAATGATGTTGGTCTAGGTGAGGATGGTGGCAGAGGAAATGGAGAGAAGTTGAATTCTAAAGGCTGAAGAGGGGGTTCACTGAAAACATTCCCAAAGATGTTGGCTTTAGCTGGGGCTATGTGTGATCTCGGAAAAAGTTTCTGAGAAGCAGTGGAGGTGTTTACAGTGTGCTGAAAAATCGACAGGAAGTGAGGAATTGGATAACAAGTGTGGAGACTTCTCTCAAGCAGTTTGGCTGTTATAGGGAGGAGAGAGAAGGGCAGTAGCTAGAGAGTGATGAGGGAAAGTGGTGGGTATTTTTTGAGATGCGAAAGACTTCAACATTTTTAAAGAGAGGGAGAGGCTAAAGATACAGGAGGGAGAGAGAGAACTCATAGATCAAGGTTCCTGAAGAGGTAGAGGACACAGAGCACCAATGTAAGAATTAGTCAACAAGAAAAAGGGCACCTCTTCTACTGTGACAGGAGAGAAGGAGGGAGGAGAGGACCTGGAGGAATGCTCATGAGTTTATAAGTAGTTTGAGGCAAGAAGCTGAGGACATTACTGCGTGGGGTCTTCTATTTTTCGTGTGGTAGGAGGTGAAGTCATTTGCTGTGGTTGAAGGTGAGGTGGAGGTGTAAGAAGGCTGAGGAGAACGGGGTTTGGCAAAGTTACCTTGGAGACTTGGAGAGCTGACTATGAAAACAGGATTGCCAGGCAGCATAGAGGACCTGGTAGACGTTGGGGATAATGAATTTTTAGTGGCTCCCATCTGAGCAAGTATATAAGACCAGGATTGACATAAAGAAGGTGGAGAGGGCTTCCCTGGTGGCGCAGTGGTTGAGAGTCCGCCTGCCGATGCAGGGGACATGGGTTCGTGCCCCGGTCCGGGAGGATCCCACATGCCGTGGAGCGGCTGGGCCCGTGAGCCATGGCCACTGAGCTTTCGCGTCCGGAGCCTGTGCTCCGCAACAGGAGAGGCCACAGCAGTGAGAGGCCCGCGTACCGAAAAAACAAACAAACAAAAAAACAGTGGAGAGTTACATTCATCGAGGGTTGGGCTATGATGGAAGGATGACAGCCATATGAGTTGAAGACATTATTGGCTAGAGAATGGGGGAGTAGGAAGATGGGATTCAGATGGGATCTAGTGTATAAATGAAGGGATTGGCTTTAGGCAGAAGGAGAGATGCGCTTTCAATTTGTAAAAGAAAAAATTAAAGAAGGGTACATGAACAGTCAGATGAATTTGTGGATTTGGTGGCTGTAAGTTAAAGGAGCTCCTGTCTGGTGGCTTCTGTTTTCTTTGTGTTGTAAGATGTGAGGTTATTTGCTAAGACTGAAGGAGGAGGTAGCTACAGGTTTTAGAAGGGGGAAGAAAGTTTGAAAAAGTTGATGTAGGGACATAAAAGGACTGTTTATAAGTGTTAAGAGTAAAGTCGAGTTGGGAAATGATAAATTTATGATGTTACCTTTCTGTGAGGTTGGGATATAGTCATCCAGTGTTGAGGAGATGCAAGGTAGGTAAGAAGGAAGTGTCCTTCTTACCCAGAAGACAGGGAAGGAGTGATGGAGGCAGTAAACCTGGATGCTGTAGTGCAGGATACCACCCCTGAACAAAGCTCAGGCACCAGGCTTACCTGGCAAGATCTTGGCCAAGGTGAAGAGAGTAGAGTCATTGGCCACAAAGCAGGAAGAGAAGAGCAGGGCTGAGTCCTTCTGGTGCAGCTCAGCCAGCTCTTGTTCCAGCTCAACATGAAACCTGCTGGTACCCGAGATGTTGCGGGTGCCACCAGCTCCAGCTCCGTGACGCTGCAGGGTCTCTCTGGCAAGGAGAAAACAGAGGGGGAACAAGGAGAAGAAACTCTTGTCAGTTTCTGAGGAACTGGGTAGGTTTCTCTTCCTTGAAGGGGATCAGTATTGACTTAGTGATTCTCTATGAGCTGTGTCCTATATGACCAAGTAGAGGGCAGGCTGGGGACAATGGGGATAAATGGACCTTCCTTCTCAGGCTGAAAGCACTCAGGGATGAAGGGAGAAGCCAGGTTGAGCTTGATTAGCTTGGAAGACCTTCTAGAGGAGTTTGCACATCATCTCTGGCAATACTCATTCTGCAGCCAGAGTAAGAACTCATAGAGAGTGGGCCTTGCTCGACTTCTCATCCTTTCCTTTGTAGCACTGGACACCAAAGAGTTTGGAAAACATGGCTTGTTGACTTAGTTCATGTCTGAGGATTAGATTTGCTGGAGGACCTTGGACAAAAGGGGTGTTGGGTGGAAACAAGGTTTCCACTGTCAGCTCTGCCTTTTCCTTCCATGCGTGGCTCTGGCTCTTCTCTGGAAGTCTCCCCACAGCTCATGGCTCAGACCCTACTACTCACTGTGTGGCTTGCAAGACCCGAGGGTGCCGGCTCATGCCCAGGTAGTCATTACTACACCAGACAGACACATCCTTTGAAGCCACAGATGCCTCAAAGAAGTGTTCAGCAAAGGGGTATGCATCAGCCCAGCGGTTCACAGTCTTGAAAACACGGTAGGTGTGGTCCTGTTTCTTCTCCATGATCTTGTTCCTAAAAAATTGGTCATAACCAAAGACATGGTTTCCTGCAGGAGTAGAAATGGGGATGAGAAGAATTCATTTTAAATTACTTCCTGGCTAGTCCATATTTTATTCATGCTGTTGATTTGGTGTTCTCCAATTCTCTTTCAATTTATTCATTTATTTGATCAGTCATTAACTTACTGGGTCACATTAACTCTCTACTACTTCATTCAACCATCCCTTTGCTTACTCACTGGCTCATTCACTTAGTAGTTTATTTATACATTCACTCAGGCTTCCTACCCTTGGCATGGCCTCATCTCTTTTCCCAAGGTTAGTATGGCACCCTCCTTACTAGAATCACTACTTCTAGTTTCAGTGGAAGAATCTTGATGGGTCTAGTTTCTAGTCATAGCTCTGCCACTTCCTAGTTGTGTGATCTTGAGCAAGTCGTGAATCCTCTTAGTTTTAATTTCCTCATCTGTAGAATGGGATTAATAATATCTTCCTTGCAGAATTGTGACAATCTGATGACAAACAGAATGTAATACACCCAAACTAGTGTCTGGCACATAGTAGTAGTATTGTGATTATTGTAATATAGTAGTAGTAGTAATAATAATAATAATAATTTTAAATAATATTATTATAGCCAACATTTAATAAGTGCCTATTACATGTAATACCCTCTCTTAGGAGCTTATAGATATTATTTCATTTATTCCTCATAACAACCCTATGTGGAAAGTTCTATTAGTATCTCCATTTTACAAGTGTGGAAACAGAGGCTTATGGAGGTTAGGTAACTTGACCAAGGTCATACAGCACATAAGTGGCCTACAAATAAGTGACCTAGAGTCTACTTCTTTAACCATTACCACTACAAAATGGAGCAACACTACTTTTAGGATAAATTGAAATAATGTATGCCAGTGGGCTTGTTGAACTCCAGAACTCTATCCATGAGACAGAAATCATGATTGTTGCAGATGGCAACTTATATGGTAGGGGTGTAAATTGGAAACATCTTTGCTGCGGGGATGTTTGGAAATATGTACCAAGAGTTTTTAAAATGCAAATGCTGACACACCTAGGGGAATATTTGCAGCATGTTTAACAGAAAAATTGATATCCAGAATTTATTTTTAAGAAACTCTGAACAATTACTATGGAAAATTTTAACCCAATAGAAAAGTGGGCAAAGAATATAAACAGACAATTCAATAAATGTAGAGAAAGATGCTTAATTGGGGGAAATCAAACGGCAAAAACAAATTTTCACTCATCAAATTGATAAAGATTTTAAATGTGATAATACTAAGTGCTGGAGAGCGTGTGAGAATATGGATTCTCTTTGATAACTGGTACACCACTTTGGAGGACTAATTGGCAATATTTATTAATATTGAAAATGTACACACCCTTACGTTCTGAGAATTGTCGCCTCTTAGTGTCTATTCTAGAGGAACACTTACCTATATACATGAGGTACATTCAAGGATGTTTGTTGCACCTCTGTTTGTAATAGGAAAAATTGGAAGCAACCCAATAGAGGAATAGCTAAATACTCTCTAGTACAGCCACACTAAGTCTAAGATAATACTATATATTATCTTTGGATACATTTATATGTATGTAAGGCCAACATACAATGTAGAGTGGAAGAACACACACAAAAAATTGGAAACAATTACCTGAAATATAGATGCTTGGTTAACTAAATGATGTTGCATTCATGCTACAGAACACAGTTCAACCATTAATAATTATTATGCAGCTCTATGTTTAGGGACATGGAATAATGCCCATGACATATTGTTAAGTGAACAAAGCATAATAACAAACTCCAGGTGGAATAAGATCATATTTCTAAAAAAAACATGTGTGTGGAGGGAAGTGTAGTTTTGTGTGTGTGTGTGTGTGTGCATGTGTGTGTGTGCATGTGTGTGTGTGTGTGTGTGTTTAGTCACAGGAAAATATCTGGAAAAAGTATGACAAAAAGCTAATGGTGGATGGTGGAACTCTGAGTGCTTTAAATTTCCCTCTTTATATTATTTTTATATTGGGAAAATAAAACAAATTCTATTATGAAAAATGAATATAAACACATATAAGAGAGGGGGAAAAGGCTCTCTGTGAAGGATGAGAGTTTTTGAGGGAAACATGGAGAAGAAATAATAGGAATACACCTAATATTTAATGAAGCTTCATAACAAGTTAGAAGCACTTCCATAAGTGTAATTTTATTTCCTTCTCATAATAACTTGTTGAGTTATTAAAATCTCACTGGAGGAAAGTGACTTACTTTCTAAAGCATGCAGATACAGCAAGTGCCAGCATTAAAATTTAAACTCAGATTCCCTTTGGCTCTAAAGTGCTTCCTTGACATTGCCTCTACTGTGTCAGAAGCCCTTTCAGCATTCCTTCCATATTCCTACCCCTTTTACTTCCTCCTCAGCAAACTCACCAGCCATGTTGTTCTGAATCAGGTGTGTGACCTTCTCTGAATTTTTCTCTGACTCCTGGGGACTGAAGAATGGCTTCCTCAGGCTGGTTGAGGCCAGGGAGATGGGCAGGTCTGAGAAGGAGTATGGGATTCATTGGCCATGAAAAAAAGGGGGGGAAAAGAAAGCATGTGCTATCTTCTTTAAACGCAATACAACATAAAAATATTCAAGCTTAGGAAGGAGGGAAGCCTTGTACAGAGAGAAGAAATATTCTGCAAACTGAGCCCTTTCTCATCTCCCCAAGTGGAGACTTATATGTCAGGAAACCATCCATAGGCTGAATTACACTTCTCTTCACTAGGACTTTCCCTTGGGTGAGATAACTGGAGCAGCAATGCTGAGTCTTGCACTTGGAAGGTAGATGCAGGGCAGTGTACCTTACTCTTCTTTTCTGAAAGTCATTAAAATTCAATTTTGAAATTTTTACTCTTAATTATATCCCAAAAGGGTCTATGAAAGATGTTGACTGTATGGCCAACTCTCAAGTGTGGCCAACTCTCAAGTATGGCCTTCAGTGGTCTGCACCAATTGAGTTCACCTGGGCTCCATACCCTTCTAAAGTATGTACCTGCTTCCAAAACTCACTCTTTTATGCAAATCCAGATTGTCATAGAGTGGTATTGCTTAAATGTGGGAGCCCAGGCTGTTGGAATCCATTTAGCGACTTGGGAGAGAGGCAGCAGAACTCTAGAGGGCTCATTTTAGACTAATAGCTAAAAGTTACAGAAGCATGTATGTGTGTTGGGGAGGGTGCATTTCAGTGCACAGTCTGTGCTACTGAGTATCATGGTTCCCCTGGAAAAGACTGGACTTCCATCATGAAATGTATACTAGCTGCCCTGAGCTGCCTAGATCAAGACTGTAATAAAGTGAAATCAAGCATTAGGTGTAGAGGTTACATGAGGTGGAACTTAACTCCAACCTGTCTTGAAAGTCTTCACATCCTCCTGGACTTCTGGGGCTGCCTTCTGCACAATTTTACTTTTCCCATCCTGGAGTTCCAACAGCATGAAAGGACAGTGGCTCTTGGCCCAAGATGGAGAGTCTATGCAAAGTTAAGAGAATAAGTGGCAGTGAGCTTCTAGCTGTAAGTTTAACAGTGGCCACTGAGAAGTACTATATCTCTTTTTTTTTTTTTTTTTTTTTTTTTTGCAGTATGTGGGCCTCTCACTGTTGTGGCCTCTCCCGTTGCGGAGCACAGGCTCCGGACGCACAGGCCCAGCGGCCATGGCTCACGGGCCCAGCCGCTCCGCGGCATGTGGGATCCTCCCAGACCGGGGCACGAACCCGTTTCCCCTGCATCGGCAGGCGGACTCTCAACCACTGCGCCACCAGGGAAGCCCAGAAGTACTATATCTCAAAGCTCTATCTCAGGTTATGGTAGAGACACAGAGATGGATGTATCTGGTCCCTAGGGGAGTTCCTGAGTTGTTGGGAATGGCACATACTGAAGACACATTATGAACAGTGCTGGGATGGGAGGGAGGACATGGGCTAGAAGAGGAAAGGGACATGACCCAGAATTGGATTTGGACAGGCTGGAAGTCTAGGTAGGCTTCATAGAGGAGATGATGCCCAAGTTAAATGTTGCATGAGAAGTATGAGATACTCTAGTAAAGATAATGGGAGAGAGTCATTTGACAGGTGCAAAGACACAGAAACTTAAGAAAACAAAGTTAATCCAGACAACTTTAAGTAGTTTCAGCATGACTGGAGTATATAGAATGTGAGGGGCATGAGAGTGAAACTCCTTTTAGAGATACTGCCAGAAGTCAGAGGCCAGTGTATTTTTAGGCAAGCTCATTCTTCCTTGATACTTTTCACATGAACCCTTCCAATTATTAGGTAATGATGATCAGTATGACTTGGAACCTTATCTCTAGGACCCAGACATTCTCCCCCATTTGCCAGCGGTGACTTCTTACCCCCTCCAGCCTTGGTTGCCTTAAGGTGGATTTGAGAACAGGTTGTTCCTTGGGTGGCCAGGATGGGACAGCGTCCGATACCAAACAGGAACTGGTGAGTCTTAATCATCTTGCCCAGGAGGGCTGTGGGGCTCCGGATAAGCACTGGGCAACGCTGTAGCAACATGGCTGCTGCCACCCTCTTGAGCCCGAAGTTCTGCATAAGATGTGGAAGAGATGAGATTCCACCATGAAGACCTGGCTGAAAGCCAAGGGTCATTCTTGTGTTTGATCCTTTGCCTTTAGCTTCTCACCCAATGCTTGCCTCCCTCCCCAGAAATGCCTTTATTGTCATTTCAGGGTAAGAACTTTCCAAATATTAAAATGTACGAATAGGGCATCAGAGAGGAAGAAACAGGAAACTGATCATTAAAAAGAGGTGAAGAAAAGAGTTCCCACTGGAGGTCAGAAAGCCTGAATTCTGATTCAGACTCTGCCACTGACCCCCTCTGTGATGGTAAGGATCATTGAAGTGTGACTGTGTGTGGCAAGATGAGAGTTGACAACCCACCAACCCTTTGATCAACACTTAAGGCTAAGACTCTTTCTAAGAATATTGGCCTCAGCCAAATGAAGATTCAACCTGCTAATGCAGACAGATGTCATTGACCAGGGCTCATGAGGCTTCACTCAGAGTGTTTCCTGAGCAGACCCAGTCAGAGAGACAAGGAGCTTGAGGCCATAGGTACCAGCTTAAGTAGATTCAGGGAATAGAACAAAAGGGTACCATGTGTCACCAGACAGATATTTTACTGTCTTTGGAGTTTCTCCTGGATTTTGGAAAATCAGATAGAGATGCAGGTGAAAGCAAGACCCAAGGGATCTGGGAAACAAATCTATGGGTGAATGAAAGATGCAGAGACTAAGACAGAGGAGAGAATCGGGGTGGGGAGAATATAAGAAAAAAAATACACATAGTAGGCATTCAATAAATATTTGTTGAATTTGGGAGTAAATTAATGAATGAGCAGGGACTCAAATAGAGGAAAGAGAATAGAGAAGAAATCA
The DNA here is from genome assembly GCF_025265405.1 of Mesoplodon densirostris. Lineage (NCBI taxonomy): Eukaryota > Metazoa > Chordata > Mammalia > Artiodactyla > Ziphiidae > Mesoplodon > Mesoplodon densirostris. The sequence continues at coordinate 90,211,609 of NC_082681.1, forward strand.
TAAAGAAAGAAAAATTAGGAAAGATAAAAGGAGGAAGGTAATAGAGGACAAAGGTGCAATGGTAGTAGTGGAGTTACAACAGAAATTGCGGGAGAGAGATCAAAGCCAGAGGAAAGGGGACAGGTAGAGATAAGAACAGGGAGAAGAGGACTGATCCAGAAAAGCAGAGGACAAGAGGATTATGGGAAATACAGAAGGTAGGGAAAGAGACTGAGATGAGAGAGAGAATGAAAGAGAAAAGATGAGAGAAGAGAGAGAGAGAAAAACAGAGCAGACGTAGAGTTAGAGACAGACAGAGGGACAAAAAAAGGGATATGAGGCAAAATCAAGGAGCATGGAGGAATATACAAAGACTCAGAAAACTGAGAACAGGAGAGGAGAGAATCCAGCAGAGGCAGAGAGTCAGTCAGGCACAATGGTAAAGGAGAAATTCTGTCAGAGATTGTGTGGGTGGGGGAGAACAATGAAGAAGAGTTAGGGGAAGAGGGTGTTGGCCCTCCCTACTGAGGGAGATGAGAGTGAGACTGAGTTAGAGCTAAGATCAAAGGATAGGGACAGAGAGATGGCTAAGGTGGGTTGGGGGTTGGGATGAGGGAAGGCTGAGACATATAAAGACAAAGAGAGCTAGAGATAGCATGAGGGAGAAATAGATTAAAAGAAAAAGGACAAACTAGAGATCCAGCATCAGAGGGTGAGACAAGATATGGGACAGGATAATGGGAGAGAGATGGAGGAATGTGGCAAGACTAAGGCCCTCCCACCACCAGGAGAGCTACTTAGTAGGACCTAACAGCACCTCTAGTATTTAAGGCTTTATGTTGTGAGGGAAAAGTGAACAGGAGGAACTCGTGGCCATGTCATCATATGACAACCTCCTTCACCTCTTACAGAGCAATACCCCTCCCTTCTAGATCTCATAGTGCAAACACCCTCCTCCTAACTCACAAAGCAGCCTCTTCCCCTTGTTCCATCCCAGAGCATCCTCCTTCCAACTCTCACAGGCTGTCATAAGAGCATAGGTTGGTATGTGCGGTAGGGTGTGTGGGTCCTGAAATTGGGAAAGGCCAAGGGGTGTTGAAAGGACTAATGAAACTCATGTTAAGACTTTAGGAAAGTGCCTAAAAGAAAATCTTAGCTTTTCTTATTTCATTTCCAGCTCCCCAACTCCTTCTTGGACGTTCTTGGAAAGTCACTTCCCCTCTTTGGGTCTCAACTTTCATCAGCTGTCAAATGTTTATGTCTACCTCATATGGTAGGTAATGAATTGGATCTGATGCCTACCTTATAACTGGAGATATGAGTTTCCCTTCTCCTGCCTTCCTGCGAAGGCTAAAGTGCTTGGGACTGAGCCTGCAGACCACAGATAAGGCTCCCAGTGTTTATCACATTTAGGGTCTGACCACTCCCCAAGCTGAGACCAGGGTGTGGAAGAGAAGAGGAGTTCCTTTCTAGAATCATGTCTATGCATCTGGCTGGGGCTGACCCTAGCTATTGGTGGTGAGGGGGGCGGATGGCCCAGGGAGAGGAGGCAAAGCAGATGGCCAGGTTCCAGGCTCCTGCAAATTCCTTTCCCCAACGTCAACAACAATAATGACAACATTGGGGTATGTAATGTGAAGAAAAACCCCCAAGATTGGAAGCAAAGTCCAGTCCTGCCTGGGGATGATGGTGAATCCCACCCCCAGGTATAAAAACAGAAGTTCAGTACACACATCATCTCTAAGGGTCTTTTAGCCATGATATTCTCAGGGACCTGGGAAAATATAGGCTACTTCTTGGAATTTGTTGAATTATCAAGTTCTTTCAAGCTTCAGTTCCAGTTTCTCTGTTCTGACACTGCTTTCCTGGAATTTTCCCTGCCTCACTCTGCCTGCCCATCTTGGGCTCTGTTTCCATTCTATCTTACTACCTATCATGAGACTGGAGTGAGTAAAATCGAATCAAAGGAGTATTTTAGGCAATTTAGGGTATTAAGAGCACAGCCTCTGGAGCCAGACTACTTGCATTTGAATACTGTTTCTACCACTCACTAGCTCTGGGACATTAGAAAAGTCATGTCTCTGCTCTATGTCTTATATCTTTAAAATGTAGATAATAACAAGGACAATCTACTTCACAGAGATGTTGTGAAGATTCAGTAAGATAATCTATATAAAGTATATAGAAGAGTGCCTATCCTAGAGTAAATGCTGAAAAAGTGTTATCTGCTATTTTTTATATTCTACATTTTCATTGTAGGGAAAGTGAAGGTATAGCCAAGGGAAGTAACATCATGAATACACCAGACCAGGTCTGGAACACTGATTCTTGTCTCAATCCTGATTCTTGTCCTGATTCTGTTACAACTTACTATATGAACTTGGGCTCTGTATTTTCCCTCTCTGGGCCTCAGTTTCTCCTAAAACATTGGACTAGATAGCTCCATAGATTCCATCTGGTTCTAACAGTCAAACACTCACAGAGTTTTCACTGTGCCGTACCTTTTTGTAAATGCTTCATATACATTGACTTATTTAATCTTCATGACAACCCTGTGAGTTATATACTAATATCAACTTTATTTCAAAGATGAGGAAACTGAGGGCCCAAAAGATTAAGTAACCTGTTCAGGTCACAGAGCTACTAAGTAGGAGAACCAGGATTTGAACCTAGTCAATCTGGTTCCAGAGCCTACTAACTTAACCACTATGGATCTATGATTCTAATATTACTACACATTATCCTGATCGAGAGCCTGACTCCAGGCATAAATCCACTCTCCTACACTAACAGCTCCCTTTCTGAGACACTTGATTTTGAGTTGTAACCAATGCCTTTACCACAGGAACAGATTTCTAACTGAAGCGGAATTTCAGGCACTGGTGAACATTCATTCATTCATACACTCATTCATTCCATTATTTAACAACTTATGTACCAATCTTTGCCAGGGTCTTCTTAGAACAATGCTTTTACCCAAGGAGATAACTGTGAAATTTTGGGCCAAGTGATAGAGCATTACTAGAAGATTTTCCCTACACCTTAAAATCCTCTCTCGTGTCAGCAGCCAATCTGCAGTCCCAGAGATCAGAGGGGCCAACCACAGCTCTACCCCAGGAGAGAGCCAGAAACCACTCATTGCAGCGTTCCTTGATCCCTCTCTCCCCTTTGTGGCCTTCTTTGAAAGAATCAGTTAAGTCTGGAGGGGATGTGGTCACTTCTCTTCAGGAGTTGGAAGCATCAGGATTTACTTCCCTTCCTAGCACCCTCTCCTCATCATGGAAGAATCATAAAGAATTTTAGATTCCTGGAATCAGAATCAGAAACTCTTAGAAACAAAAATTTAGAAGATCACAAAATCAAACTTAGAAGAGGCTGTGGAAATCAAAGGCCAAGCCCTTTTTTTCAAAGGGTGAATGATTTGCCTCACAGTGAATTAGGGTGAGAAAACAAATCAATTGACTTTCAGCATAAGGCCCCATTCTTCTCCCACCGTCTCCCCTTATTTCTGCTAATTATTCATCTCTCAATTCCCTCAGATCTCCCCCTTCCCAATTCATCATTCCCACCACCCCACATTCACTTTGTTTTCTCTCCCTACCTCTGGCCCTCTGGGGTCTGACCCATTGAGCTCTGCTGTCAGCCAAGGAGAGAGAAGGAGTCAAAGTGAGGGAGGAATGGAGAATTGCCAAAAAAAATACCAAGACCTCTTCCTGGGAGACAGAGAAGGAATGGAAGAGATAGAAAAACAGCAAGACTGAGAGATACAGAGTAGAAGAAAGAGAAAGGGAAAGAGAGATTTAGAGGAAAAGATACATATAGACCTCAGATGAAGGAAAAATAAGAGAAAGCTAGTGTCAGAGAATGATGAAGTAAAGTGAGTGATCTTGAAAACTAACAGAGGAGAGGAAACAAGGAGGAAAAAAGACAAAGGAAAGCTGAAAACTGGGAAAGACAGGAAGAGACATGGGGGGTGGGGGGGGAAGAAAATGACAGAGTGACAGACTCTAAGGAACAGACAAAGTCAGATCTAGTCAAGCCAGAGAGTCAGCATATACAGCCTTGAGGTGGGCAGGCAGACCAAGAAAGAGGGCACCAGGCTGAAAGCAACACTTACCTGTTGCCCTGCACTGAGGACGAACGAACGACGGGTTGGGTGCTGTGGGTCAGGACCTGGTTTTTATCCCTTCTCCCTTGGCTCAGCTCCACCCACTCCGCCTTCTGCTGGCCTGGCCCTGCATTGGCCCCAAAGGTATCTCAGGCCCTTGCTAGAGATAAAACCCAATGTAGTCCCCTCTTGTCTCCCCCCGTCACCCAGCACCGGCTCTCCCCTCTCTATTTTCTCTCCCTTCTCCCTCTGGAGTAGTCAAATGAGTTTGCTGGGCTTTGGAATTAGACCATCTCTATATGGCTAGGGCACCTTGAGCAAAACCATCTCTCTCTCTGACTCTCATTTTCCTCAACTGTAAAAGGAGGTCAGTAAAAGTCAGAAGCAACTGTAGCACAAGAGGGAAGGGCTCTGTAACAGTTAGCTTCCATAGATGACATCCAGGTCATTGTAACAATTCAATAACATCATGTACAGAAAACACAACACAGTGCCTGGTCCAAAGAAATAACAGCTAATGTTGATTGAGTGCTTACTATGCACCTTTGTTAAGTGCTTTACATGGATAAATTTAGCCCATCCTCATAAGGACCTTATGAGAAAGGTATTATTATTCCCATGTTACAGATGAAGAAACTAGGGCTCAGAGAAGTGAGACAACTTACTGATAATTACCCAGATAGTAAGTTCAGAGTCCAACTATGAACTCAGGCAGTCTGGTTCCAGAACCTATACTCTTTAAGCACTATTCTCCCTTTCAGAATATACAGTTAAAAATTTGAAGTTCTCTATTTCCTCTTTTTATTACCAACTCCTTATCCCTTTGTAATTTTCTTCTCCTCACTCTCTTCTTCTCTTTTCCTTCTCAATCCTAGGGCAGCAGGAATATGTCATAACCAGGCAATTTCATCTGTGGAGCAGATTATCATCATTAATAGTATATTAATATAAATGAGGCTTCCCTGGTGGCGCAGTGGTTGAGAGTCTGCCTGCCGATGCAGGGGACACGGGTTCGTGCCCTGGTCTGGGAAGATCCCACATGCCGCAGAGTGGCTGGGCCCGTGAGCCATGGCCGCTGAGCCTGTGTGTCCAGAGCCTGTGCTCTGCAGCGGGAGAGGCCACAACAGTGAGAGGCCCGTGTACAGCAAAAAAATAAATAAATAAATAAATAAAAATAGTATATTAACATAAATGGAATCATATTCTATAATGATCTGCAATTTCCTTTTTTTCCATTTGACCACATGGCAATATGCCATGTAGTTCTTTCCATATAAATTCTTTCTTTTTTGTGGAGTCATACTATTCAAGAATCTGAATGTTAATTTATTTAAACACTCACTTATTAATGGAAATTTAAGTTACTTCCAGGGATTTCCCCCCTCCATTATGAATAATGTTGCAATAAATATCTTTGGGCTTATGTGAGGATATTTTTATATGGTAGCATCCTAAAAAAATTCCTGGGTCAAAGGATATATAGACATTAAAATTTTTGATACTGCTAATTTGTCCTATACATTTGCTATACATCCCCAATAATGGTGCATAAGAGTGTGTGTGTGTGTCTGTTCTCTCATAAACTTGCCAACACCATTTAAAAATTTAATTAATTACTTAACTGAAATATACTTAATTTACAATATTATAACTAATTTTTATTATTTCCTTCCTTCTGCTAATTTTGGATTTAGTTTGCTATTTTAATTTCCTATTTCCTTAAGGTGTAGAGTTAGGTTATTGGTTTGATATATTGTTTCTTTTTAAAAATATGTTTTTATAGCTATAAATCTCTGAGCACTGCCTTGCTGCATCCCATATGTTTTGTTTAGGTTGTATTTTCATTTTAATCCATCTCTAAGTATTTTCTAATTTTCCTTGTGATGTATTCTTTGACCTACTGATTGTTTAATAGTGTGTTTTTCCATTTCCACATATTTGTGAATTTTCCAGTTTCACTTGTTATTGATTTTCAGTTTCATTCCTTTGTCACCACAAAAGATATTTCGTATGATTTTATTCTTTTTAAATTAACTGAGACTTGGGGCTCAATTTATGGTGTATCCTGGAGAATGCTCCATGTGCACTTGAGAAAAGTATGTATTCTGCTATTGCCAGCAGAGCATTGTGTATATGTTATTTGTTCTAGTTGGTTTATAGTGTTTTGCAAGTTCTTTATTATTGATCTTCTGTTTATGGGTTGTTGTTCTACCCATTACTGACAGTGGAGTATTGAAGTATAGAACTATTATTGCAGAACTATTTCTCCCTTCTGTTTTGCCTGTTTTTGCTTCATATATTTTGTGATGGTCTTGTTAATTGTGTGTATGTTTATAATTATAGCTCCTTGGTGAATTGACCTTTTAATCAATATGTAATGTCCTTTTTTGTACCTTGAAACACATTTTGAATTAAAGTCTGTTTAGTATGATATTTGTATAACTACCCCAGTTCTCTTTTAGTTACTATTTGTGTGGAGTATTCTTTCCATAATTTCACTTTCAACCTACCAGTTTCTTTTGATTAAATTGAGTCTCTTGTAGACAGCATATAGTTTGGTCATAATATTTTCATCCATTCTGCCAATCTATGCCTTTTGATTACAGAGTTTACTCTATTTACATTTAAACTTATTACTGATAAGGAAGTATTTGCTTCAACCATTTTGCTATTTTTTTCTATATGTCTTATAGCTTTTCCTTCCTCATTACCACCATTACTGCCTTCATTTGTGTTTAATTGATTTTTTGTTGTCATGTTCCATTTTGGATCCCTTCTCATTTTCCTTTTTGTATATTTTTGAGTTATTTTCTTCGTGGTTATCCTGGGGATTATAAGTAACATATTGAATTCATAACATTTTAATTTGAATTAATACTAACAACTTCAGTAGCATGCAAAACTCTGCTCTTATACTCCTAGACACCTCTGTCCTTTCCTCTTTATGATGTTATTGTCATAACTTACATCTTTATACAATGTGTATCCACTAGCATTGACTTATAATTATTGTTTTATGAATTTGTCTTTCAAATCATGTAGTAAAAAAGAAAAGTTATAAACCAATAATAAAATAATACTGAATTTTATATTTACCTATTTAATTACCTTTACCGGTGTTCTTTATTTCTGCGTATGGCTATCTAGCATCCTTCTCTTTCAGCCTGAGGGACTCCCTTTTGCATTTCTTGTAGGGCAAGTCTACTGGTGACAAATTCTTCTGATTTTTTTGTTTGGAGCTGTCTTGATTTCTCCTTCAGTTCTGATGAATAGTTTTGGCAGATATAGAATTCTTAATTGACTATTTTTTTTCTTTTCACACTTTAAGTATGCCTTCTGGCCTCCATGGTTTTTGATGAAAAATCAGCCATTAGTTTCTGGGGAAAACTGAAACGCAGGAGAACCCTGCTTCCCCAACATACCCCCCAAAAAGTTCAATGATTGAACAGCTATCCATAAATAAAAACAGCTCTGGAAAACCTCCAGAGTCCACCTAGGAATTTTAGCAACACAGTGGAACAAAAAACTGAGGATTTTTGAGAACCACACAAGCAGAGAAAGAAGACAACTTCATTCCATCTGCAACATCCCATCTCCCAAAGCAACTTGTTCAGCACCAAGAAAGCACTTCCACCAAGAAAGAATTCCTCTCTCTAGGAAAGGAAGAGTAGGGGTGAGCAAACAGCTTATCCAACCTCTTGAGGCATTGCAGAAAGTTCCCACTTTGGTTTCACCCCACCTAGACCAGCAAAGTTGAAATGTATAGAGCCAGCTAGGAACAAGGAAGAAAAGCAGAGGCTATTATTAACAGACATACAGCAGGAGCAATCATAGTTCACAAAGACCTGCTCTGCAGACGAATTCAGCAAATTTCACCACTGAGGAAACCAACAGCCAGTACAGTTGCTGTGGATTGCCTGCATATTTCACCAGCTTTCACTCCACAGGTATTTGCATTTGCTGATGCCAGCCATCTGAGTTCCTTCCAACTCCTTCCCTCCTCCCACCCCTGCCAGAGCCCAGGAACCATACCAACAGCCATCCAGGATCCTGAAGCTATGCAAGTATAAGTTGCTAGCTGCCTGAGTCCCTCCCTGCTACTGCCAGAGCCCAGGAGCCACACACATAGCCATGTTGAGCCTCTGCATCTACATGAGTGCAAAATGACAGCCTAAGCACCCTGGGTGACTTTCATCACTGTGTTTCTGCTTGGGGCCTCCAGCTGTGCATCTACATGGAACTAGCCTGATGCCTCCACTGTAGCTTTCATACCCTAAGGAAGAGCGTGCAGCCACAGTGGGCACACCAAAAGCCAGGGTTCATGGAGCAGCTTCTGATCCCAGATCAGGCGCCATCTTCTGTCACTGTCCAGCACTACCACACCCACCCATAGCTAACCTCTTCAGCTGTGTGCCTGCATGCTTCCAGCCTGGATCCTATCATCAGCCACCAGCTTCCACTGCAGTACACATGCCCGGGGTGAGATGGGCAGGGAGAGTTGGAGCCACAGGTGATCACATGGAACGCCACAGCCCCTGCAGCTGTTTGTGGGCCTGGATTAATCACTGGCTGGCAATATCACATCTACCCATAACTAGCCCTTCTAGCTGTGTACCTGCATGTCCCTAGCCCAACTCCCACCATCAGCCTCCACTGAAGCACACATGCTTAAGGAAAAAGTGTGCAGGCACAGGTGTCTGCAGCTAGCCTCTGCAGCTGAGTGTGTGCACACCACTGACTCTGACCAGCACCACTGACTGCCCTGGTCCCTAGCTGCTAGATCTAGAGGTGCCACTAAGGAATCCAACAGTCTTTGCATCCACTGCGTACCTCCCCCACACACTGTGTTGTGCTCACCAAGGACCACATAGTTGTCAGTGCTGTGGACCAAATTGGCCTAAACTGAAGAGACATCATGCTTCCCAGACGCAGTGCCACCACAAGCCCCCATACTTGGCGCCCTGGACCACTACACACAGGTCACAGCATGATACAATGTGCCTCTATTCATAGGTGAAATGCTTCTGTTACTGAAGTCAGTCCATAAGGTCTAGAAGAGTTGACTACTCCTTCAAATGTGCAGATACATAGTCAAGGCTACAGGAATCATGAAAAAATCAGGAAAATACATCTCTACCAAAGGAATACAAAAAACCGCCAGCAACTGTCCCCAGAGAAATAGAGCTCAAGGAAGTGTTCAACAAAGAATTCAAAATAATTATTCTACAGATGCTCAGAAAGCTACAAGAGAACACAGATAAACAATTTAATGATGTCAGGGAAACAGTGCAAGAACAAAAGAAGTTCAATAAAGAGATAGAAAGCATAAAAAAATAACCAAACAGAAGTTTTGGAGCTAAATACAATCACTGAATGGAAGAATCCAATAGAGAACTCCAACAGCACACTTTAACAAACAGAAGAGAGAATCAGTGAGCAAGAAGGCAGATCAATTGAAATTATCCAATCAGAGAAACAAACAAACAAAAATGAATGAAAAGGAATGAAGAAAGCCTATGGAAATTATGAAATACCATCAAAAGAAATGTTATACTTAACTGGAGTCCCAGAAGAAGAGATGGAGAAATGGCTGAAAGCTTATTTGAAAAAATAATGGCTGACAAACTTCTATAAAGATACACCACAAATACAGATACATGTGGAACAACTCTTACAGAACACCTACTGAATGCTGGCAGAAGACCTCAGACCTCCCAAAAGGCAAGAAACTCCCCACATACCTGGGTAGGGCAAAGCAGAGAGAGTCCCGCACAGAGAATCAGTGCCGACCTGCACTCACCAGACCAAGAGGCTTGTCTGCTCGCCCGCCGGGGCAGGCAGCACTGGAAGCTGAGGCTCGGGCTTCGGTCAGAGCGCAGGGAGAGGACTGGGGCTGGCGGCGAGAACTCAGCCTGAAGGGGGCTAATGCACCACAGGTAGCCAGTAGGGAGTCCGGGAAAACTCTGGAGCTGCCGAAGAGGCAAGAGACTTTTTCTTCCCTCTTGGTTTCCTGGTGCGTGAGGAGCAGGGATTAAGAGCCCTGCATAAAGGAGCTCCACAGACGGGTGCGAGCCGCGGCTGAAAGCATGAAGCCCAGAGACAGGCATGGGATGCTGGGGCTGCTGCTGCCGCCGCCAAGAAGCCTGTGTGTGAGCGCAGGTCACTGTCCACGCCGCCCTTCCGGGAGCCTGTGCATCCCGTGACTGCCGGGGTCCCGGGATCCAGGGACGACTTCCCTGGGAGAACGCACGGTGCGCCTCGGGCTGGCGCAATGTCACGCCAGCCTCTGCCACTGCAGGATCGCCCCGCACTCTGTGCCCCTCCCTCCCGCCGGGCCTGAGTGAGCCAGAGTCCCCGAAGTGGCTGCTCCTTTAACCCTGTCCTGTCTGAGCGAAGAACAGATGCCCTCCGATGACATACACGCAGAGGCGGGGCCAAATCCAAAGCTAAGACCCGGGAGCTGTGAGAACAAAGAAGAGAAAGGGAAATCTCTCCCAGCAGCCTCAGTAGCAGCGGATTAAAGCTCCACAATCAACTTGATGTACCTTGTGTCTATGGAATACATAAATAGACAACAAATCATCCCAAATTGAGGAGCCAGGAGTCAGTGCTGTGCCTCTGAGGTGGGAGAGCCAACTTCAGGACACTGGTCCACAAGAGACCTCCCAGCTCCACATAATATCAAACAGCGAAAATCTTCCAGAGATCTCCATCTCAACACCAGCACCCAGCTTCACTCAACGACCAGCAAGCTACAGTGCTGGACGCCCTATGACAAACAACTAGCAAGACAGGAACACAACCCCAACCATTAGCGGAGAGGCTGCCTAAAATCATAAAAAGTCCACAGACACCCCAAAACACACCACCAGACGTGAACCTGCCCACCAGAAAGACAAGATCCAGCCTCATCCACCAGAACACAGGCACTAGTCCCCTCCACCAGGAAGCCTACACAACCCACTAAACCAACCTTAGCCACTGGGGCAAGACACCAAAAACAATGGGAACTATGAACCTGCAGCCTGCAAAAAGGAGACCCCAAACACAGTAACATAAGCAAAATGAGAAGACAGAAAAATACACAGCAGGTGAAGGAGCAAGATAAAAACCCACCAGACCTAACAAATGAAGAGGTAATAGGCAGTCTACTGGAAACAGAATTCAGAATAATGATAGTAAAGATGATCCAAGATTCTATTTCCAAGATCCAAAATCTTAGAAATAGAATAGACAAAATACAAGAAACAGTTAACAAGGACCTAGAAGAACTAAAGATGAATCAAGCATCGATTAAAAACACAATAAATGAAATGAAAAATACTCCAGATGGGATCAATAGCAGAATAACTGAGGCAGAAGAACGGATAAGTGAGGTGGAAGATAAAATAGTGGAAATAACTGCTGCAGAGCAAAATAAAGAAAAAAGAATGAAAAGAACAGAGGACAGTCTCAGAGACCTCTGGAACAACATTAAATGCACCAACATTCGAATTATAGGGGTTCCAGAAGAAGAAGAGAAAAAGAAAGGGAATGAGAAAATATTTGAAGAGATTATAGTTGAAAACTTCCCTAATATGGAAAACGAAATAGTTAATCAAGTCCAGGAGGCACAGAGAGTCCCATACAGAATAAATCCAAGGAGAAATACGCCAAGACACATATTAATCAAACTGTCAAAAATTAAACACAAAGGAATCATATTAAAAGCAGCAAGGCAAAAACAACAAATAACACATAAGGGAATCCCCATCAGGATAACAGCTGATCTCTCAGCAGAAACTCTACAAGCCAGAAGGGAGTGGCAGGACATATTAAAAGTGAAGAAGGAGAAAAACCTGCAACCAAGATTACTCTAACCAGCAAGGATCTCATTCAGATTTGATGGAGTAATTAAAACGTTTACAGACAAGCAAAAGCTGAGAGAGATCAGCACCACCAAACCAGCTATACAACAAATGCTAAAGGAACTTCTCTAGGCAAGAAACACAACAGAAGGAAAAGACCTACAATAACGAACCCAAAACAATTAAGAAAATGGGAATAGGAACATACATATCGATAATTACCTTAAATGTAAATGGACTAAATGCTCCCACCAAAAGACACAGACTGGCTGAATGGATACAAAAACAAGACCCATATATATGCTGTCTACAAGAGACCCACTTCAGACCTAGAGACACATACAGACTGAAAGTAAGGGGATGGAAAAAGATATTCCATGCAAATGGAAACCAAAAGAAAGCTGGAGTAGCAATTCTCATATCAGACAAAATAGACTTTAAAATAAAGACTCCAAGAAGAGACAAAGAAGGACACTACACAATGATCAAGGTATCAATCCAAGAAGAAGATATAACAATTGTAAATATTTATGCACCCAACATAGGAGCACCTCAATACATAAGGCAAATACTAACAGCCATAAAAGGAGAAATCGACAGTAACACACTCATAGTAGGGGACTTTAACACCCCACTTTCACCAATGGACAGATCATCCAAAATGAAAATAAATAAGGAAACACAAGCTTTAAATGATACATTAAACAAGATGGACTTAATTGATATTTATAGGACATTCCATCCAAAAACAACAGAATACACATTCTTCTCATGTGCCAATAGAACATTCTCCAGGATAGATCATATCTTGGGTCACAAAGCAAGCCTTGGTAAATTTAAGAAAATTGAAATTGTATCAAGTATCTTTTCCGACCACAATGCTATGAGACTAGACATCAATTACAGGAAAAGAGCTGTAAAAAATACAAACTCAGGGCCTCCCTGGTGGCGCAGTGGTTGAGAGTCCGCCTGCCGATGCAGGGGATACGGGTTCGTGCCCCGGTCTGGGAGTATCCCATATGCCGCGGAGCGGCTGGGCCCGTGAGCCGTGGCCGCTGAGCCTGCGCGTCCAGAGCCTGTGCTCCGCAATGGGAGAGGCCACAACAGTGAGAGGCCCGCATACCGCAAAAAAAAACAAAACAAAACAAATACAAACTCATGGAGGCTAAACAATACACTACTTAATAATGAAGTGATCACTGAAGAAATCAAAAAGGAAATTAAAAAATACCTAGACACAAATGACAATGGAGACACGACGACCCAAAACCTATGGGATGCAGCAAAAGCAGTTCTAAGGGGGAAGTTTATAGCAATACAATCCTACCTTAAGAAACAGGAAACATCTCGAATAAACAACCTAACCTTGCGCCTAAAGCAATTAGAGAAAGAAGAACAAAAACATCCTAAAGTTAGCAGAAGGAAAGAAATCATAAAAATCAGATTGGAAAGAAATGAAAAAGAAATGAAGGAAACGATAGCAAAGATCAATAAAACTAAAAGCTGGTTCTTTGAGAAGATAAACAAAATTGATAAACCATTAGCCAGACTCATCAAGAAAAAAAGGGAGAAGACTCAAATCAATAGAATTAGAAATGAAAAAGGAGAAGTAACAACTGACATTGCAGAAATACAAAAGATCATGAGAGATTACTACTAGCAACTCTATGCCAATAAAATGGACAACCTGGAAGAAATGGACAAATTGTTAGAAATGCACAACCTGCCAAGACTGAATCAGGAAGAAATAGAAAATATGAACAGACCAATCACAAGCACTGAAATTGAAACTGTGATAAAAAATCTTCCAGCACACAAAAGCCCAGGACCAGATGGCTTCACAGGCGAATTGTATCAAGCATTTAGAGAAGAGCTAACACCTATCCTTCTCAAACTCTTCCAAAATATAGCAGAGGGAGGAACACTCCCAAACTCATTCTACGAGGCCACCATCACCTTGATACCAAAAAAAGACAAGGATGTCACAAAGAAACAAAACTACAGGCCAATATCACTGATGAACATAGATGCAAAAATCCTCAACAAAATACTAGCAAACAGAATCCAACAGCACATTAAAAGGATCATACACCCTGATCAAGTGGGGTTTATTCCAGGAATGCAAGGATTCTTCAATATACGCAAATCAATCAACGTGATACACCATATTAACAAATTGAAGGAGAAAAACCATATGATCATCTCAATAGATGCAGAGAAAGCTTTCGACAAAATTCAACACCCATTTATGATAAAAACCCTGCAGAATATAAGCATAGAGGGAACTTTCCTCAACATAATAAAGGCCATATATGACAAACTCACAGCCAGCATCGTCCTTAATGGTGAAAAACTGAAACCATTTCCACTAAGATCAGGAACAAGACAAGGTTGCCCACTCTCACCACTCTTATTCAACCTCGTTTTGGAAGTTTTAGCCACAGCAATCAGAGAAGAAAAGGAAATAAAAGGAATCCAAATTGGAAAAGAAGAAGTAAATCTGTCACTGTTTTCAGATGACATGATACTCTACATAGAGAATCCTAAAGATGCTACCAGAAAACTACTAGAGCTAATCAGTGAATTTGGTAAAGTAGCAGGATACAAAATTAATGCACAGAAATATCTGCCATTCCTATATACTAATGATGAAAAATCTGAAAGTGAAATCAAGGAAACACTCCCATTTACCATTGCAACAAAAAGAATAAAATATCTGGGAATAAACCTACCTAAGGAGACAAAAGACCTGTATTCAGAAAATTATAAGACACTGATGAAAGAAATTAATGATGATACAAATAGATGGAGAGATATACCATGTTCTTGGATTGGAAGAATCAACATTGTTAAAATGACTCTACTACCCAAAGCAATCTACAGATTCAATGCAATCCCTATCAAACTACCACTGGCATTTTTCGCAGAACTAGAACAAAAATTTTCACAATTTGTATGGAAACACAGAAGACCCTGAATAGCCAAAGCAATCTTGAGAACGAAAAACGGAGCTGGAGGAATCAGGCTCCCTGACTTCAGACTATACTACAAAGCTACAGTAATCAAGACAGTATGGTACTGGCACCAAAACAGAAAGATAGATCAATGGAACAGGATAGAAAGCCCAGAGATAAACCCACGCATATATGGTCACCGTATCTTTGATAAAGGAGGCAGGAATGTACAGTGGAGAAAGGACAGTCTCTTCAATAAGTGGTGCTGGGAAAACTGGACAGGGACATGTAAAAGTATGAGATTAGATCATTCCCTAACACCATACACAAAAATAAGCTCAAAATGGATTAAAGACCTAAATGTAAGGCCAGACACTATCAAACTCTTAGGGGAAAACATAGGCAGAACACTCTATGACATAAATCACAGCAAGATCCTTTTGGACCCACCTCCTAGAGAAATGGAAATAAAGACAAAAATAAACACATGGGACCTAATGAAACTTCAAAGCTTTTGCACAGCAAAGGAAACCATAAAGAAGACCAAAAGACAACCCTCAGAATGGGAGAAAATAATTGCAAATGAAGCAACTGACAAAGGATTAATCTCCAAAATTTATAAGCAGCTCATGCAGCTCAATAACAAAAAAACAAACAACCCAATCCAAAAATGGGCAGAAGACCTAAATAGACATTTCTCCACAGAAGATATACAGACTGCCAACAAACACAGGAAAGAATGATCAACATCTTTACTCATTAGAGAAATGCAAATCAAAACTACAATGAGATATCATCTCACACCAGTCAGAATGGCCATCATCAAAAAACCTAGAAACAATAAATGCTGGAGAGGGTGTGGAAAAAAGGGAACACTCTTGCACTGCTCGTGGGAATGTGAATTGGTACAGCCACTATGGAGAATGGTATGGGGGTTCCTTAAAAATCTACAAATAGAACTACCGTATGACCCAGCAATCCCACTACTGGGCATATACCCTGAGAAAACCATAATTCAAAAATAGTCATGTACCAAAATGTTCATAGCAGCCCTATTTACAATAACCCATAGATGGAAACAACCTAAGTGTCCATCATCGGATGAATGGATAAAGAAGATGTGGCACATATATACAATGGAATATTACTCAGCCATAAAAGGAAACGAAATTGAGCTATTTGTAATGAGCTGGATGGACCTAGAGTCTGTCATACAGAGTGAAGTAAGTCAGAAAGAGAAAGACAAATACTGTATGCTGACACATATATATGGAATTTAAGAAAAAAAATGTCATGAAGAACATAGGGGTAAGACAGGAATAAAGACACAGACCTACTAGAGAATGGACTTGAGGATATGTAGAGGGGGAAGGGTAAGCTGTGACAAAGCGAAAGAGTGGCATGGACATATATACACTACCAAACGTAGGGTAGATAGCTAGTGGGAAGCAGCCGCATAGCACAGGGAGATCAGCTAGGTGCTTTGTGACCACCTAGAGGGGTGGAATAGGGATGGTTGGAGGGAGATGCGAGAGGGAGGGGATATGGGGATATATATATATACGTATAGCTGATTCACTTTGTTATACAACAGAAACACAATATTGTAAAGCAATTATACTCCAATAAAGATGTTAAAAACAACAACATGCTCAGCAGCAATTGATGGGTCAAAGAAGAAATTAAAAGCGAGATCAAGAAATATCTTGAAACTAAAATTGAAACACATCAAAACCCATGTGTTTCTACAAAAGCTGTTACAAGAGGGAAATTTATACTGATAAATGCCTATATCAAGAATCAAGAGAGGGGAGGAGTCAAGATGGTTGAATAGGAGAATTCATTGCTCCTCACAAGTATATCAGGAATACAGCTACAGACGTAACAGTTCTCATAGAGCACCTTCTGAACATTAGCGGAAGACTTTGGACACCTAAGAGGACAAGAAACATCCCCTCACAACTTGCTAGGATTGTAGAAAGAAGAAAAAAATAAAAGAGGAATCAAAAAAGGGACTAGCGGGCCTCCCTGGTGGTGCAAGTGGTTGAGAGTCCGCCTGCCGATGCAGGGGATACGGGTTCGTGCCCCGGTCTGGGAGGATCCCATATGCCGCGGAGCGGCTGGGCCCGTGAGCCATGGCCGCTGAGCCTGCGCGTCCGGAGCCTGTGCTCCGCAATGGGGGAGGCCACAACAGTGAGAGGCCCGCATACCGCAAAAAAAAAAAAAAAAAAAAAAAAAGGGACTAGTAACCCTGGTGGGAAGCTGAAGGTGAGGGGAGGTCCTCATACCCAGAAAACCTCTCTCATGCTGGGGAAATCAGCTGGGACAGAAAAGGACCTTCAGGGGATCAAAGGAGAATGCAGTGGACAGTCTTTGGAAGGCAGTAAAAAGTAAGAATTGCATGGTCTACACTGCAGCTCTGCACATTCCAGCCTGAGTCATGAGTCACCTGTTGCGAAGGGAGGCTGGGTGCTGCAAATTGGGGTTTGGAGCACGGACCCAGGGAGGGGACAGCTGTTGGGTGTGAAAAGGTAGCCTGAAAGGACAAGAGCAAGGAGCTGCACAACCGGGAAAGTCTGCAGAAAAAACTTGGGACACCATAAAAGCAAGGCGTCATTTTTGAGTGGCGTACAAGGGACAGAACTGCCATTATAACCCCTTTCCCCACCTGCCGGCTTCTTCAGCCTCCATGGGCATTGGGAAGGGTTCCCATCTGAGTGGGCACACCCATCCCTCGGTCCAGGGTTTCCTCTGCCCATGTGGGCTCCAGGGGCCTGAGTGGTGCCCATCCCAAAGCCTCCTTGGGAATCAGCCCTGGGTTCCCCTGCCTGGAATGAGAGTCTGCCAATGCTGGCTGGGCTGAGTGCTAAAGCGTGGGGTTGGGAGAAGAGATCTGGGCAGAGGAGTGCTGTAAGCTGTGCGGATATAGCAGTGGGGACAGGAGTGAGGGGATGCACAGCTGGGAATGCACCTAGAGGAAGCATGCACTGCCTGGAAAGTGGGGCACCATTGTTGAGAGGTGTGAGGGGGGCGGGGCCACCACTGCCCCCACATGCCAGCTCCTGCCACTGCAGGCACTGTCAGGCACTCCCACCAGGGTGAGCATGCCCCAGTCTGTTGCAACTGCCTGCTGGTCCCCGCTGCTGCAGGCAACTCATGAACACCCCAATTGTGGCTGCCATACCCCTCCCTGGTCTGAGTAAGTGTGCCCCAAGCAGCTGCTGCTTTCACTCACTCACACCTGGGCAAGGAACAGATGCCTGAGGGTGGCACACATGCAGAGGTGGGGTCAAAATGAGAACTGAACCCCAGGGACCATGTGACTAAGGAAGAGGAATGGAAGTCTTTCCATGCAGCTGCACAAGCCATGGATTAAATCCTCAAGATTGGCTTAGTAAATCCAGCCTCTGTGGAATACCTGAATAGACAATGAGTGTTCCCACAATTGAGACGGATCTAGCCTTCACAGCACTGGAGTTTGAGGGAACATACATGTGGGAGTTAAGCCAGGTCAGAGTCTGAGCTGGCCCCACAGTGCCCACAGCAGGTCCAGAGACCTACCTAGAGTTATTGGAGGTCCTCCTGGGAAGGTGGGGATTGGCTGTGGCTCACTGAGAGAGCAAGGACACTGACAGAGGAGGGCCCAGGAAAATATTCTTAATTCTATTATTCTTTTTGTTTGTTTCATTTTGTTCAGTTGTTGGTGTTGTTCCTTTTATTATTTTTTATCATTTATTTTTATTTTAAAAATACATATATGTATTATATTTTTACTTTATTTGTTTCTTTTCTTGTTTTGTTCTTTCTTTTTATTTTTTCTTTAGTTTTTTGATTGTTTATATTTTATGTTTTCTTCACTTTTCTTGTTTGTTTGCTGTTTTTGTTTTATTTTTCATTTTTAATTTTTGTTCGTTAAGGCCTTATTGACTGTTCTCATGTTTGAATTCTTTTGTTTGTTTGTTCTCTTGGTTTTTAAAATTATTTTATTTTATTTTATTCTGTGTGTGTGTGTTGTGTTGTTGTTGCTGCTGTTTGTTTGTTGTTGTTTTTGCTCTTTGCCTTGGGTTTCTTTTCTGTTCTTTCTTTTATCTCTGGCTACATTGGGTGGCTTGTGGGCACTTGGTTCCCCATCCAGGGGTCAGGCCTGGGCCTCTGGGGTGGTAGTGACAAGTCCAGGACACTGGACTGACAGAGAATACCTGGGCCCAGGGAATATTAATCGGTGTGCATACTTCCAGAGGTATCCATATCAACACCAAGATGCAGCCCCATACAACAGCCTGCAGGCTCCAGTGCTGGGCACCTCACACCAAGCAACCAGCAAGAGAGGAACACAGCCTCACCCATCATCGGATAGGCTGCCTAAAGTCATACTAAGATCACAGACACCCCAAAACACACCACTTGATGTGGCCCTGCCTTTCAGAGGGAAAAGACTCAGCTCCACACCCCCAAGCACAGGCACCAGTCCCTCCCACTGGGAAGCCTACACAAGCCCCTGGACCAACCTCACTGACTGGGAGCAGACAACAAAAGCAAGAGGAACTGCACACACTGAAGCCTAAGGAAAGGAGACCATAACAGTAGGTTAGACAAAATGAGATGACAGAGAAATATATTACAGAAGAAGGAGCAAGGTAAAACCCCACAAGATCAAATAAATGAAGAGGAAATAGGCAATCTACCTGAAAAAGAATTCAGAGTAATCATAGTAAAGATGAACCAGGACATCGAAAATAGAATGGAGGCACAGATTGAGAAGATACAAGAAATATTTAACAAAGACCTAGAAGAACTAAAGAACAAACAATAAGTGATGGTGAACACAAAACTGAAATGGAAAATACACTAGAAGGAATCAATAGGAGAATAACTGAGGCAGAAGAACGAATAAGTGACATGGAAGATAGAATGGTGGAAATAACTACTGCAGAGCAGAATAAAGAAATAAGAATGATGGGCTTCCCTGGTGGCGCAGTGGTTGAGAGTCCGCCTGCCGATGCAGGGGACACGGGTTCGTGCCCCGGTCTGGGAAGATCCCACATGCCGCGGAGAGGCTGGGCCCGTGAGCCCTGGCCGCTGGGCCTGTGCGTCCGGAGCCTGTGCTCCGCAATGGGGGAGGCCACAACAGTGAGAGGCCCGCGTACAGCAAAAAAAAAAAAAAAAAAAAAAAAAAAAAAAAAAAAAGAAATAAGAATGAAAAGAATTGAGGACAGTCTCAGAGACCTCTGGGACAACATTAAACGCACCAACATTCGAACTATAGGGGTCCCAGAAGAAGAAGAGAAAAGGAAAGGTACTGAAAACTATTTGAAGAGATTATAGTTGAAAACTTCCTTAATATGGGAAAGGAAACAGCCAACCAAGTCCAGGAAGCACAGAGAGTCCCATTCCTACAGGAAAAATTCAGGGAGAAACACACTAAGACACATATTAATCAAACTATCAAAAATTAAATACAAAGAAAAATCCAAGATTTTGGATCATTTTTACTATTATTACTCTGAATTCTTTTTCAAGTAGACTGCCTATTTCCTCTTCATTTGTTTGGTCTGGTGGGTTTTTACATTGCTCCTTCATCTGCTGTGTGTTTGTTTGTCTTCTCATTTTGCTTAACTTACCGTGTTTGGGGTCTACTTTTCACAGGCTGCAGGTTGGTAGTTCCCGTTGTTTTTGGTGTCTGCCCCCAGTGGCTAAGTTTGGTTCAGTGTGTTGTGTAGGCTTTCTGATGGAGGGGACTAGTGCCTATGTTCTGGTGGATGAGGCTGGATCTTGTCTTTCTAGTGGGTGGGGTTGTGTTCCTGTCTTGCTAGTTGTTTGGCATAGGGTGTCCAGCACTGTAGTTTGCTGGTCGTTGAGTGGAGATGGGTCTTAGCATTGAGATGGAGATCTCTGGGAGATTTTCACTGTTTGATATTACATGGAGCCAGGAGATATCTGGTGGACCAATGTCCTGAACTCAGCTCTCCCACCTATGAGGCTCAGGCCTGATACCCAGATGGAGCACCAAGACCCTGTCAGCCACATGACTCAGAAGAAAAGGGAGAAATAAAAGAAAGAAAAAGAATTACGTTATTAAAACTAAAAAAGTATTATTAAAAATTTTTTAAAGTAAAAGAAAATGAGAGCAACCAAACCAATAAACAAATCCACCAATGATAAGAAGTGCTAAATCTATGCTAAGATAAACATAAAAATCAGAAACTACTGTTTGCATACAGCAAACCCCAAGTCTGCAGTTGCTCCCCAAGTCCACCACCTCAATTTTGGCATGATTTGTTGTCTATTCAGTTATTCCACAGATGCAGGGTACATCAAGTTGCTTGTGGGTATATAATCCGCTGCTCCTGAGGCTGCATGGAGAAATTTCCCTTTCTCTTCTTTGTTTGCACAGCTCCTAGGGTTCAGCATTGGATTTGGCCCTGCTTCTGCATGTAGGTCACCTGACGGCATCTGTTTTTTGCCCAGAATGGAGGGGGTTAAAGAAGCGGCTGATTAGTGGGCTCTGGCTCACTCAGGCTGGGGGGAGGGAGGGGTACGGAATGTGGAGTGAGCCTGTGAGGGCAGAGGCCGGTGTGCCATTGCAACAGCCTAAGGCATGCCGTGTGTTCTCCTGGAGAAATTGTCCCTGGATCACAGGACCCTGGCAGTGGTGGGTTGCACAGGCTCCAGCGGGGAGGTGTGGATAGTGACCTATGATTGCACACAGGATTCTTGGTGGCTGTAGCAGCAGCCTTAGCATTTCATGTCTCACTCTCTCCTGAACTGCAAGGTTTCTACTGAGAAATCTAGAATCTTATAGAGTTTCTCTTGTATGGAATGAATCACTTTTCTCTTGGTGAATTCAAAATTCTCTTTGTCTTTGATTATTTACAGTTTGATTGTAATGTGTCTTGGTGAAATTCAGTTTGAGTTGAACCTCTTTGGGCACCTTTGACCTTCATGTTCCTGGATATCCATAAATAGCTCTTTCAAGATTTGGAATGTTTTCAGCCATTATTTCTTTAGGTAAGCTTTACATCTCTTTCTTGCTCTCTTCTTCTTCTGAGCTTCTCATAATCTGTATATTAGTTCCCTCATGGTGTCTGATGAATCCTGTAGGCTATCTTTGATCCTTTCTCTCTTTGTTGTCCTCTGACATGATAATTTCAAATGACCTGTCTTTGAGTTCAGATTTTTCTTCTGCATGATGAAGTCTATTTTTGGTGTTCTCTGTGGAATTTTTCTTTATTCGATGTTTTCTTCAGCTCTAGAATTTCTCTTTGTTTCTTTTTCATTATTTCTATTTCTTTATTGAAATTCTAATTTTGTTCATATATGGTTTTCCTGATTTTGCTGAGTTATCTGTGTTCTCTTGTAGCTCACCAGCTTCCTTAAAACAACTGTTTTGAATTTTTGTCAGACAATTCATAGTTCTTCATTTCTTTGGGGTCAGTTATTGGAATATTATTATGTTCCTTTGGTAGTATCATGCTTTCTTGATTTTCCATTAACCTTGAAGTCCTGTGTTGCTGTTTTCACATTTGAAGCTGTAGTCACCTCCCACAGTTCTTACTGACTGGCTATAGGAGAGAAACACCTTCACCAGTCAGCCCAGCTATGGATTTTGAGGCACTTTCAGACCATTTCTATGGATGCACCAATTCTGCACTTCTTGTTCCCTCTTAGGAGGAGGGAATTCCTAAGATTTTATGTCTCTCTTGATCCCACAATACCAGGCAAGGTGCTGAGAGCCTCCTGTTTGTTTACCATAGTGCAGTTCCCTGAAATGCTCAAGGTTGTGTGCCTTCTCCCAATTTTGCAGAGTTGAGATGGCCGTTGGCATGTTTTCTCAAGCCGTCTGCAGAGGATCATACTTGCCATCTGTGGGGTCAAGCAATGAGAGCCGGCCACAGGGGAGGCTGAATAGAGCTGTGTTTTGGGAATTCCTGTGGGCCACTTGGGGGAGGGAGTGTTCTGAAGGTGAGACACACCGAGTGACTCATGGGTGTGCCTCCTGTTGCAGTCTGTGAAGCTGACAATAGGATCTATGGCCCATTATTGAATTCTGAGCCCTGGTTGTTGTGAGTCCCCACTTCTTCTCCCTGCACCCAAACTCTTCCACCTACCTCAGTATTCTGGGTGGGGCAAGAAAGAAGTGGACTTCTTGCTGAGGAAGCCATGAGTTCACTCACTATGTTTTCACTCTCCCTTGTGGGAGAAATTGTGTTGAGGGGATCTCTCTTGGCACTGAGCTGTGCTGCCTTGGGGGAAGGGTGATGTGGGTCAGGTGAAACTGTGCTTCTTACCCTCTTCAGTGTGTCTATTCTTGGATTTTTTTGCTCCATTGTTGTGCTGGAACTTCTCTGGATTCCAGGACTTCCACAAAGGTACTCTTATGCTGGGGTGATTATGAAAATCTATACCTCTGTGGGAAGAGGATGGTAGAAATGATGGTATTCCACCATCTTGCTGAATGTGATATCAATGGTAGGTTTTTGTAGATGAACTTGTCAAATTGAGGAAGTTCCCATGTTCCTACTTTGCTGAATGGGCATTGGATTTTGTTCAATCCAACTTCTGCATATATACATATATATATATATATATATATATATATATATATATATATATATATTCATTCATATATATTCATATATATTCATGCAATTATCTTCTTCAGACTGTTGACAGGATAGATTACATCAATTGATTTTCAAATTCTGAACCACTTTTGCATACTTGAATAAATTCAAGACCAGCATGTAGGTCTGGCCCAGGCTCCTACAAAGTCACTGCTTTTGCCCTGGGTCCCGGTGCAAATGAGACCGTGTGTTCACCCTCCAATATTGGAGTCTCTGTTTCCCCCACTCTTCTGGAGCTCCTGCAAACAGGACCTGGTGGCCTTCAAAGCCAAATGCTCTTAGGGCTCCTCATCCTGTAGCCAGACACCCAGCCTGGGGAGCGTGACATGGGGTTCAAAACTCACACTCCCATGGGAGAATTTCTGTGACATAATTATTCTCCAGTTTCTGGGTCACCCACCAGGGGGTATGAGATTTGATTATATTGTGAGTGCACCCCTCTTACCATCTCATTGTGATTTATTCTTTGTCTTCGGTAGGTTCCAGTCTTCTTTATTGTTGATTGTTCAGTTTGTTGTGATTTTGATGTTCTCGTGGGAGGAGGTGAACTCAAAATCTTCTACTCCACCATCTTGTCTTCTGAAACAGAGTCATGCCAGACACCCCTGCCAGCATGGCACTGTGAGCTGTGTGGTAATAAAAATTTTATTTTGATTGCATACAAAAACTCTATACTTTTACTTTACCATCACATTTATGTTTTTGATGTCACGATTTATATTGTTTTACTTAGTGTACCCATTATCAAATTATTTAGCTAAAGTTATTTTAAATTTATTTTTTTGTGTGTGTCTTTTAACCTTTACACTCGAGTTAAATGTGATTTACACACTGCCATTAAAGTTTTGGAGTATTTTCAGTTTGACTATATGCTTACATTTACCAGTGAGTTTTATACTTTTACAGGTTTACATGTTACTAATTAGCATCATTTTGGTTCAGCTTGAAGACTCCCTTTAGGATTTCTTCTAAAGGCAGGTTTAGTGGTGATTAATTACCTCATTTTTTGTTTGGCTGGCAAAGTTTTATCTCTCCTTTATATGCAAAGGACAGCTTTGCTGAGTAAAGTATTCTTGGAAGGCTTTTTTTTTTCTTTCAGCATTTTGAATACATCATTCTCTCTCCTGACCTGCAAGGTTTCTACTGAGAAACCCAGTCTTATGGAGTTTCTTTTGTAGGGAATGAGTCACTTTTCTCTTGGTAAATTCAAAATCTCACATGTTCATAATATATGCACTGTTCTTATAAATTATAGTATTTGATTTACTACTATTTTATTAAGGATTTTGCCTTTGTGTTAATGAAAGATATTGATGTGTATTTTTCTTACAATGCTTTTGCCTGGTCTTGGTATTAGGACAAGGCTGGCCTCATAAAATGAGTTAGGAAGTATTCTGCCTTGTTCTATCTCCTGGAGTAGCTTTTACAGAACTGGTAAAATTCCTTCTTCAAATATTTGTTAGAATTCAATGGCCAACCCATCTTGGCCTGTGGTTTTCTGCTTTGGAAGGTATTAATCATTAATTCAACTCCTTTAATAAATAGAAGCCTATTCAGATTGTCTATTTCTTCTTGTGGGAGTATTGGATAATTGCGTCTTTTTAGGAATTGGTCAGGGTTATCAAGTTTGTGGGCATAGAGTTGTTCATTATATACTGTTACCCTTTCAGTGCCTATGGGATGTGTAGTGATCTCTTCTCTTTCATTTCTTATATTAACAACTTATATCTTCTTTTTTTCTTAGCTATCCTGGATAGAATCTTGTCAATTATATTGGTCTTTTCAAAGTATTTGCTTTTGGTTTTCAGATTTTCTCCAACGATTTCTTATGATGCCTTTTTACAGTAAATTTTAAACTGAGAATCAGAAAGGTTAGATTTTTCACCAAATTAAGAAACAATATTGCAACTCTTTGGGCCTTGTGTTACATCTCAATGCCTGAATATTAATTTCCAAACATAAATTTCCTTTGAGGCTAGGTCCATATTGCAATATTCTGATGAATAACAACATGAAATGACTTGTTATTTCTCCTGTACAGTCAGGGCAATTTGGCAGTTTATTTAATGAAATTAGCTATTTAGTGCTGGGCTTTCATAGTGGAGGCTGAGAACATAGCAGTCCTAATCCTCATTATCATTGTTAGTTTAAATATTAGTCTAAATATTGGTTGAGCACATGTCTGTTAGCAATTGAACACATTTTATACCACTATACCTTCAGAACTTTCCTAGAATGTAGATATTCTTGTTCCCATTTTACAATGAAGAAACGGAAGGGTCAAGAAGTTGACTTGTCCCAAATTGAGTGACAAACCTAACTTTGCTAGATTTTCTCCTTTTGATATTGTGTCAGTGACTAATCCTCAGTTTCTTATTCAATAAAATGGGAACGTTCCTATATGATCTGCCTCTTCTGTTCTTAGGTTAAATAGAACATACTGCTTCACTGTCTGTGTGGATCAAAGGAGATCACACATGTAAGGCAATTTGGGCATCAGTTGAACAGAGTAAAATGCTCAACAAATCATATTAATTCTAGTCAGTACTATGGTTATGAGTAGGTCCACTACTGTAAAAATTTCCAGACTGTGGTCGACTGATGGTGAAAAATACACTGCATTTCTATGGAGGATAAGCTTTCTTTTAAAAACGTTCTTTTTTTAAAAAAAATGTTCTTTAAAATGCATCTTGATAGTAGTGACATCAACAAAAATGTCAGAGTAGGGAATTCCAAAGGACCATCCCTCTACAAAAACACTGGTAAAATCAACGTCAAAATCAACTGTTCAGATGTCTGGAAAACAGTCAAAGGTTTATAGCAACAAATCAAATGCTTAAACAAGAAAAAAGTGACTAAAACCTGGTAGGAGTTCATTGTGACATTTTAACTTACTTTCGTCCCACCCCACCTCCTGGGTTTGATGTCAACCCATGTTCCCAGTGAGGTTTCCTGGTGCTGGTGAAAGCAGCAGATCCTTGTTCTCAAAGAATTGTGATTGTCCGTTTGGAAATGTCTGGTGGATCCATGAAGGTCTAATGCAATGGACTTACCTTTTTTTCACCTAATTCAGATCTCTCTCATGTCAGAGAAGTGACCTCAGGGAGAGTGTTCCTCAAAAACCTTTACATGCAAATTGTGATAGTTAATATTTTTTGTCAACATGCCTGGCTATGGTGCCCAGTTGTTTGGCCAAACACCAGTCTGGATGTTGCTGTGAAGATATTTTTAGATGTGATTAATATTTACAGTTAGTAGACTTGGAGTAAAGCAGATTACTCTTCATTATTTGGGTGGGCATCAGCCAAGGTGAAGCTCTAAGGACAAAGTCTAAGGTTTCCTGAACAAGCTTTTTTTCTTCCTCAAGTCTGCTGCATAGAAATCCTGCCTGAGTTTCCTATCTGATGGCCTTTCCTGCAGATTTCAGACTCAAGACTGTAAAATCATCTTTCACCTGAATTTTCAGCCTGCTGTTCTTTCTTACAAGTTATATGCTTCAATTCCTTATACTAAATTCTTCTCTCTCTCTCTCTCTCTTTTTACGTATGTGCAGTGTGTGTGTGTGTGTGTGTGTGTGTGTGTATAAACAAGAAATGAAGGTGAACACATAGTTGTAATCTGCCTAGGTAAGTGTTGAAGTTGTGCCCAAATGCACACACATAGCCTACCTGAAAAGACTGAGTTGTTTTTTTTTTTTAATCCAGACATTTAAAGGGTTCTCTGTGAAAACACTGGCTAATGAAATAAAAGCTAATGAACAAATAAATGAACTAATAAAAGCTAATGAACAAAGGTAATGAGATAGAGTCATCAATGACCACATATAGCAAAGGATAGAGTCTCTCAAAAATAATTTTTAAAAGTCCATAAAAATACAAACAACAATAAACTCAAGAAAGGGAGGAGAATCTCATTTCCAGAGTTGCCTCTTTATAACATTCCAAATGTAGTTTTCAACAAAAATTTCAAAGCATGAGAAGAGATAAGAACCTATGTACTGTCAACTGAAAAACAATTGCACAAGCTAACAGTTGAGAAATATGTTTTATTCAGTAGACATAATGAGGACTTAAGCCTGGGAGACAGCCTCTCAGCAATCAGGGACAACTCCAGCAAGGTAAGGAAGGAGCCGGGATATATAGGAGTTTCTGCCAAAAATCACTAGGTAGTTGGAAGGAAAAACCAGACATCTCAAGTTAATGAATTAGGCACTTTTCTATGTATGGGAAGATGCAAGAGTTGGGGTTCATTGAAGTCATTCCTTTGATGTGCACCTTAACTGTCTAGGGGCAGTATCTTGTTTTCTCCATCCTGAATCCCCTCAGGGTACACCTTCAGGGTGGGGGGCATCTGCAGTGGCTGATGGCTTGATGGCTGCAGCACCCTTTGTTTACTGATATGGCAGGTGACATTCTTTGTCCACAGTACAATTTACAAAATAAATAATTAGTGGAAACGGTCCCTGAGGAAGAACAGATATTGGAACTACTAGAAAAGGCATTTAAATACCTGCTTTAAATATGCTCAAAAAGATAAAGGAAACTATAAATAAAGAATTAAAGGAAATCAGGAGAACAATGTCTCACAAAATAGAAAATTGTAATAAATAGATTGAAACTGTGAAAAGTCATCAATAAAATTCTGGAGCTGGAATGTCAGATAACAAATGAAAAATTCACTACATCACAGAAATTAACTAAAATAGATTGTAGGCCTAAATGTAAAACTGTAAAACTCATAGAAGATAACGTAAGAAAAAAAGTCTAGAAGACTTTGGATACAGCAGTGACTTTTTAGATACAACAGCAAAGGCACAATCCGTTAAAAACAATTGATAAGTTGGACCTAATTAAAATTTAAAACATCTTCTCTGCAATAGACACTATCAGGAGAATGATAACACAAACCATGGACTGAGAGAATATATTTACAAAAGCATATCTGATAAAGGACTGTTATACAAAATATACAAACACTTAAAACCCAACAATAAAAACCCAAAAAACTCAATCAAAAAAATTGGCCAAAGACCTTCACAAACATCTCACCTCAGAAGATATGCAGATGGAAAATAAAGGTAAGAAGAGATGCTCCACATCATATGTTATCAGGAAAATTCCAATTAAAACAATGAAATACCACTACACACCTATTAGAATGGACAAAATCTGGAATACTGACAAGAACAAATGCTGGTGAGAATGTACAGCAACGGGACTTCTCATTCATTGCTGGTGGAAATACAAATGGTATAGCCAACTTTTTAAGACAGTTTGGCAATCTCTTATGAAACTAAACACACTCTAACATATTATCCAGGAATCACACCCCTTGGTATTTACCCAAAGAATTTTAAAACTTATGTCCACAAAAAATCATGCACATGTATGTTCATAGCAGCTTTATTCATGTTTGCCAAAATTTGAAGGCAACCTCCAAGTTCAACCTTCAGTAGGTATAATGGAAACATAAACTGTGGTACATCCAGACAATGGAATATTATTCAGTGCTTAAAAGAAATGAAGTGTCAAACCATGAGAAGACAATGAGGAACCTTAAATGCATATTACTAAGTGAAAGAAACCAATCTGAAAAAGCTACACACCTGTAAGATTTCAGCTTCACAATATTTTGGAAAAGGCAAAACTATGGAGACAATAAGAAGATCAGTGGTTTCTAGGGTTTCAGGTGGGGAGGCATGAATAGGTGGAACACAGAGGAATTTTAGGGCAGTGAAAACTCTCTATATGGTTCTATAATGATGGATACATGTCATTTATACATTTTTCCAAACCCATAGAATGCACAGTACCGAGTGAACCTTCATATAAACTATGGACTTTGGGTGCTTATGATGGATGTGACAATGTGAGTTCACCAACCGTAACAGATGTGCCACTCTGGTGAGGCATGTTGATAATGCAGGAAGCTATGCATATGTAGAGGCAGGGAGTAATTGGGAAATTTTTATACTTTTCTCTTAATTTTGCTGTGAAACCAAAATTGCTCCTAAAAATAAATAAACATGCACACCACACACACACACACAGGAACACATAACAGGAGCCACACAGGTAATTTTAAACGTTCTTGTGGCCACATTAAGAAAAGTAAAAAGAGGTGAAAGAATTATTTTTTAAAATTCAGTAGAGGTGTTCAACAGCAGATTTAAAATCATAGAAGAATCAGTAAATTTGAAGGCCAGGCACTTGAGATCATCCATTCTGACTCTCAGAAGGAGAAAATAATGAAGCAAAATGAAAAGAGACCAAGAGAACTATGGTGCGCCATCTTTAGAGCCAATGCATGAATTACAGAAATCCCAGAAGGAGGAGAGAGAGAAAGTGGCAGAAAGAATATTTGAAGAAATAATGGAAAGAGCTGTATTTTGTACACTACTGAAGCTAAGTAGGCATTAAATAATTTGTCCTAGCAAATTGACCCTCAGCCCTGGTACCATCCAGACCTGCTGTCTACGTGAACAGCTTCCCCAAGAGCAGAAAAGAGAGAAGAGTCATCAAGGGAAAATTAGACAAATCAAAGTCCTCTGAGCAACTGATAAAACAACTGTTGATAAATAGAATATCAAAAGTAATATTGTAGATCTGAAAATACAGTCAACTAAAACACGATCTAATTGACATATATAGAACACTCCAGTCAATAACAGGCAGAATACATTTTTTTCAAGTACCTACAGAACATTCACCAACATAGACCTTTATCCTGGGCCATGAAACAAACCTTAACAAGTTGAAAAAAAATGATATCATTCCTACAGAGTGGGTCCTCTGACCATAATGGAACAACATGAGAAATCAATAATGGAAAGACAACAGGAAAAATCTCTGAACACATTGAAATGAAACAACATATTTATAAATAGTCCATGAGTCAAGAAGGAGATCATAAAGGAAATAAAATATACATGGAACAGAATAAAAATGAAGTCGCTGGAACAGTGATGACAGGGAAATTTATAGCACTAAATGCTTATATTAGAAAAGAGAAAAGGTCTCAAGTAAACGTTTCTATCCCAAGAAACTAGGAAAAAAGAGAAAAATAAACCAAAAGAAATCGCAAGAAAGGAAATAATCAACACCAGAATGGAAATCAAATTGAAAATAGGAAAACAACAGAGACTATCAAAGAAATTATTAGTTTTTCAAAACTGTCACTGAAATTGACAACCCTCTAGCAAGACTGACAAAAATACCAGAGATGACACAAATCACCAGTGCCAGGAGTTAAACAGAGGATATGGTTCCAGAGTCTGCAGCTATTACAAAGTATAATATGGGAATACTATGAATATGCTCATAAACTCAACAATTTAGAAGGAAAGGACCAATTCCTCGAAAACCAAAAAGTATCAAAACTCAAAGAAGAGTAAATAAATAATCTGAATAGCACTAAACCTATTCAAGAAAAAAAACCTTGAATTTTTAATTTAAAAAAAATTCCAAAAAAATTTTCCATGCCCAGATGATTTAAATAGAAAATTATATGAATCAGTTAAAGAAGTCACACCTCTGTCAAAAATTAAAAGGAGGAAAATCTTCCCAACTCATTTGATGAGGCCAATATTAACCAGACACCAAAACTAGACAAAGACAATACCAAAAAAGCCATTATGTATCAAATCCTTCATGAATGTAAGCACAAAAATTGTTAACAAAATATTAGCAAGACAAATCTAACACTGTATAAAAAAATTATACATCATGACCAAGTGAGAGTTTTTCCAGGTTTGCAGTGTTGTTTCAACATTCAAAAAATCAATTAATGTAGTCCACAAGGGCTAAACAAGAAAAATAATGATTACATCCAGGAACAGAGAAGATTATTGACAAAATCCAACACCAATTCATGATAACAAATTTTCAGAACATTAGGGATAGTGATGAATTACCTAAGCTTGGTAAAGAACATCGACAAAAACCCTACAGCTAACTTCATACTTAATAGTGAGAGACTGAATGGTTACCACTAAGATTGGGAACAAGGAAGGGATGACCAACCTCTCCACTATTATTCAAAAAAAGGAAGTTCTAGCCCTTAAAATAAGATAAGAAAAAGAAATGAAAAACATATAGACGGGAAATGAAGAAATAAAACTGTCCATATCTGCACATGACACTGCCTACATAGAATATAGCAAGAAAACTACAAAAAAGAACCTAAACAAAAAACAAAAAAAGCAAAACAAAACAAAAAAAACACACTCCCAAGCACCCACAAAACCCCAAAGCAAAAAACAAAAATTGAGTTAAATCAGGTCTGTGGATACAAAATCAGCACTCAAAAGTCAATTGTGGCTTGGAGCCTAGGCCAGCACTTCCTGGTCAAGAGCCCTCAGAACCCTCAGAACTTAGATAGGATTGTAACTGGTCCCAGTGGCCCTGCTCCCTGCCCCACACCTTTGCCTCTGTTCCAGGGCACTGCACAGGGTGGGCGGGACAGAGCCAAGAGGGTGTGAGGGGTTCCTGCCTCTCCCTGGGGCAGTCACCTGGGGTCCAGGGCTGCTGGTCCTGTGGCGGTGACCTCATGGCACATCTGGTCGGGCCCCCAGCACCTGGGAAGCCCAGCACCAGCCAGAGCAGCTATGTCTGGGGTGGTGTCCAGAAGTGGCTGCAGGGTCATTCCTCCACATTCAGGGGGATGCAACCAGGTGGAGATGACCTGCTGGGAAAAGTATAGCTAAGAGGAAATGCACTGCCTTCCTCCACATTTGTGCCAGTGACTTGGAACTTATGCTCCGGGCATTGTGGTGTAGCAAAATGAAATGCAAGGAATCAAAAGTAAGGTAATTGAAGGCAGTGAAGTTGAAATAAAACATAAACATCATCAGAAAGACCCACTGGAGAAAGCAAAGTATGGAAAATAAAATAAAGCAGTGTTTTATCATATGTATTTCAGCAGGCCTTTTGAAATTTAGAAAACATGACTACTTTTTCTTTAGAGGACTGCTCTTTTCACTGCCACTTCAATCAAACCAACCAGCCCCTAGATGTCAGCTGTTTGCTATTCTTGATTTTACTTGGGAACATATTGTTAAATATCTTCCAACTAGGAATGAGAAGAAAAAAAACACATAACAGAATTTTACAGGTTCTTTTTGTTTGTTTGTTTTCTTTTCTTTTTTCTTGCATCTCACTAGCATTCATCTTTTATTTTTGGTAAACATTTCCATGCTATCCTACTTCCTGGAGTCTTGTACTTTTTGGCATTAGGTTTACTAAGTACCACATCTGCCGATTTAGTCAAATTATTTCCTTTACTTATGGCTTTTTCTATTATAGAGTTTTCCTGAGTTTGTACAAATTATTACCTGAATCTCTCCAAAACTGCCAAGCTTCCATTTAATCGTCAAAAATGATTTTATTTCTTCACAGTAATTTGAATTTATATTTCAGTCCTTGCTTATCTTTTGGGAGATGCAGCTATCTACCAAAGCCTGAAGGCACAGAATGTTTATTCTTTTCAATGTCCTTTCTACTTCAATGTTCAGTTACTGTCTGTCATTTTTCATGGTGATGATTTTATCTGTGGCTTTTATAACCTCTTGGTCAGAAGTCATTACCTTGGTACAGGCTATTAGGATAACTTCCTATATGAATGAGACTATCCTATATTTTCCCTTTCATTCTGCTAGTTACACTGTGAGCTCTAAACAAGTATTCCTGACCAAGCTAGTATCTGTTTTCTTGGTACCCGGTTGCCATTTGCACTACTTCAAGTAACCATCCTTTTACTTAAAGTACACATTCCAGCCTACACTGAGATGAACATTCCCTGGTTGTATTTTCTCAATAGTTTTCTCATTGCTGCAGTTTATTGGTTTGATTGCCACAAGCTTAATTTGGGAGATACCGCATTACCTGTAGATCCACTTATCAACTGGAAATGCTGCGTCATTCCACTTACAATTCATAATCTTGAGCAAACTGAAAAGCCTACACCCAAAATAATTTATTATATGCCGTTTATATTTCAATAAAGCTGGGAAAAATTAATTTGTTAATATGTTGTCATGTTAAAACTAATCAAAATTTACAACTACAATAAGAATCATACTTTTACAAACAGGAAAGAATGACAACTGAGACGTGAAAAAATGGAACTGAAGCTTCCTCTCCCCTAATTTTCATAACTTCTCAGAATGTACCTTTTGGGGCTATGATATTATTTGTTAAATAGTGATTTTAAAAGCAAAACAAAATACTTCCAGTGTTTATACCTGCTCAGTAACACTTTATATTACAAATATTAGTTTGTTATTAACACTAAAGTGAAAAGAATTAACCTTTTGGCCATGTTGATGTTTCTGTTACCCAAAACACTGCTAGTTGCAAACTGTGCTGTAAATCTGAGATTCACTGCCATCTTTAAAATATGACCTTAAATAAACATTTTTATCAAGGTTAAAAAATAATTGCATTTCTATACGCTAAAAATGATTGGAGAAAACCAAAATTAAACCCACATTACCGTTTAAAATCACTGCAAAAAAATGAAACACTTACCTATACACTTGATAAAACATATGCAGGATCCACATGATGACAATCATAACATATTGACAAATGACACTAAAGAAGACCTAAACAGAGAGACCTACCGTGTTCATGGATTGGAAGGTTCTACTAGAAAAGAGGTCAAGGCTCTCCAAACAGACTTATAGGTTTAATGTGATTCCTATCGAAATCTCAGGAAGGATGTTTTGTAGATATAGATGAATCTATTCTAAAATCTATATGGAAATTCAGAGGCCCAAGGACAGCTAAAATAATCTTGATTAAGAGTAAAGTAGGTGTTATATTAAGACTTACTACTTAACAACAGTAATCCAGACAGTGTGATACTTGCTGAGGGATAGATACACATGTGAGTGGAATAGATAGAGAGTCCAGAAATAGAACCACACAAATACACTGAATTGAGAAGGGTACAAAAGGAATCCAATGGAAGAAGGATAGCCTTTTCAATAAATGATTCTAGAGCAATCAGACATCCATAGGCTCAAGAAATGAATCTGGACCTAAACTTCACACATTATATAAAAGTTAATTCAAAATAGAATATGGATATAAAAGTAAAACATAAAACAATAAAAATATTTCAAATACATAGAAAAATCTTTGAGGTCTAGGGCTAGGAAAAGAGTTCTTAGGCTTAACACCAAAAGCATGATACATAAAAGGAAAAATGATAAATTGAACCTCATCAAAATTAAAAACTTTTGCTCTGAGAAAACTCATGTGAATATGATGAAAAGACAAGCTACAGACTGGGAGAAAATATTTGCAAGCCACATATTTGAAGAAGGATTAGTATTTAGAGTACATAAAGAATTCTTTAAAAAACAAAGTTAAAAAGTAAACCCAATAGAAAATAGACAAAAGATATGAATGGCTATTTCACTGTAGAAGATATAAAATGGCAAACACACACACACACACACACACACACACACACATGAAAATATATTACGCACCGTTAGCAACGAGAAAAGCAAATGAAAATGACAAGGAGATAGCCCTACACACTTATCGGACTGGCCAAAATAAAAACTAGTGACAATCCAAACACTGGTAAAGATGTGGATAATCTGGATTGCTTGTTCTCGTACATTTTCCATAGGAGTGTAAAATGATACCGCCACTCTGCAATACAGGTTGGCTGTTTCTTCAAAACTAATTATGCAATTTCCAGGGGTCCTAGCAATTTTATTCTCGGGCATTTACCCCAGAAAAATAAAGGTTTATGGTTACACAAAAATCTGTTATACAAATGTTCATAGCAGTGTTATTTGTAATAGCCCCAAACTAGAAACAACCCAGATGTCCTTCAACAGGTGAATGGTTAAACAAACTGTGATACATCTATTTCACAGTGTACTACTCAGAAATAAAAAAGAACAAACTCTTGATACACTCAACAACTTGGATTAATCTTCAGGGAATTATGCTGAAGGAAAAGAAGAAAAAGACAACTCCAAAGATTACATTCTGTATGATTTCATTATTGCATCATTTTTGAAATGAGGACATTTTAGAAATGTAGAACATATTTGTAGCTGCCAGGTTAAGGGGTTTCAGGTTGGTAGGGTGGGGAAATGTGTGTCATTATCGAAGAATCATAGGTGGAATCCTTGTGATGAAGGAACACTTCAGTATGTTTATTGTGGTGTTGGATACACAAACCTACACATGTGATAAGATTGTATAGCACAAAGTACACACACACACATGCACAAACGAGTACAACTGGGAAATTTGAATAAGATCAGTGGACTGCACCCATATCAATTGGTGACGTTGTACTGTAGTTTTACAAAATCTTCTCGGTATTACTTCTTCCAACTGCATGTGAATTTACAACTGTTGCAATAAAATCTCAAAATAAAAAATAGAAAGGCAAGAATCAAAGTAAAAGCAGGACCAAGTTCAAGTAGAGGTGGTGAATGTGGATTGAAAAACAGGATAATAATAAAAGGGAAGGGGACCTCCCTGGTGGTGCAGTGGTTAAGAATCCGCCTAACACACCATTGTGAATCAATTATACTCCAATAAATTTGTAAAATAATAATAATAATAATAAAATAAATTTAAAAAAGAAGAATCCGCCTGCCAATGCAGGGGACACGGGTTTGAACCCTGGTCTGGGAATATCCCACATGCCGCAGAGCAACTAAGTCCGTGTGCCACAACTGGCCACATCTACTGAGCCTGTGTTCTAGAGCCCACGAGACACAACTACTGAGCCCGTGTGCCACGACTACTGAAGCCTTGCTCCTAGAGACTGTGCTCAGCAACAGGAGAAGCCCGCGCACCGCAATGAAGAGTGGCCCCGCTCGCTGCAACTAGAGAGGGCCTGCACGCAACAACAAAGACCCAATTCAGCCAAAAATAAATAAATACATATATTTTTTTAAAAAAAGAGGGAAGGATTCTTGTAATGCATGGTGCATTTTCATAGTACTTCGCATTTAAACAGGCTTAGGTGGATAACTGTCTCTATCACTGTCTGGGTATATAATGCTGAGTGAATGAATTAACCTCTCTGATCCTCAGTTATCTCATCTGTAAATGTGAGTAGTAATATTATATTACTCCCTCTGTGAAGCTGTTCCCGACCACCCGGATTACATGGTTCTTCTCTGTGTTCTGAGAGTCCCTAGCTCACTCCTGCCACGGCTCTCATCACATTTATTTTTCAAATATTTAATTTGTGGCTGTCTGATTACTAGACTATGAGCTATTCAAACACTGTTTCCCTGCAAGAATCATCCCTGTGTCTCAAGATCCTGCCTGACCCAGTGCCTGGAGCCTGGTACCCAGCAGGTGAGTGATGGTGAAACATGCTACTCACCCAAAACACTATAGCTATTATTATAGGTTCAATTTGTTCATAAGAAATAATATATTGAAAATGAGTGAACATAGAAAGTCTCTGTTTAAATTTATGTTCATGAGAATGGGGTTGGGGGTGGTAGTGGTTGGTGATGGCTTGTATCCCCATATTTTGTCCAGAATACTCTGATACCATTGTATTCTCCACATTTTCCCCTTCATAAACCTAAATACAAAATGACTGATGAACAGAGTTGGGCTTCAATAAATACTTGTTTGGGGCTTCCCTGGTGGCGCAGTGGTTGAGAGTCCGCCTGCCGATGCAGGGGAAATGGGTTCGTGCCCCAGTCTGGGAAGATCCCACATGCCGTAGAGCGGCTGGGCCCGTGAGCCATGGCCGCTGGGCCTGTGCGTCCAGAGCCTGTGCTCCGCAACGGGAGAGGCCACAACAGTGAGAGGCCCACATACCGCAAAAAAAAAATAAAAATAAATAAATAAATAAATACTTGTTTGATGAATATAACACTGCCATCAGGTTACTTTAGTTCTTCAGTGAGTGGTTGTAGATGTCACTCGGCTTACAGCAGCATAATCAAGGACATGACCTCAGTGGTCAGTGACCTTGGATGAGTGCAGGTGAGCTCTTTCACACTCAAAACGAAACTTTGCTCTTTGTCTTGCTCCTGCTTCTTTGGCCACAACTTCTGTGTGTGTTTTCTTACAGGGTCCCCTTCCCCTGTGTCCTTTCTTTGCACTTCCACTGCTTTTCTTTTTATATGTTTGTCTGCCCCAAGTGATTGTGAGATCCCAGATGCCAAGGACTAGGATCTATTCTTCTTTCATTTCCCACTTCTAGAATATCCCTGGAACATGGTGGGCATAACTATTTGCTTACATTACAAAGAGAAATTTATCTTTGTGATGGCTCTGATAGAAAGAATACCTCATTTTTTCTGTAAATTCTAATGTAGATATTATCTGTGTAGGTCCTAGGTGCTAGAGAGACTCCTGTATTGAGTTGTGAATATGTTGTATGGCTACAACTTTGACCTTTTTTGGCCATCTCACACAGAGAGAATCACAGTTTTCAGTACCCAGAATAGCTTAGGGCCGCATATACCAGGCTTTGGTAATTTAAAATCCACCTTCACTCATAAGTAACTGCAAAACCTTTCTGCTCAGAAAAACTGTGCTTTGTTTTAGCAATGTACAATGTCATTACAGATGACTTCCCAGGTCAACCGTAGGCTTATTGAAGACAGTGACCACAATGCATTACTCTTATGTACCTCTGACATCCAGTTAAGTGGATGTAGGCACATTGTAGGTACTCAAGCAGCACCGATTGACTCACTTATCTGGGCTTTCTGTTTGTCTTTAAAAATCGACCCTTTGGAGATTCTCCTTCCAGGAATGGTGGTATGAGGAGTTTGCACAATTCATGCTCACAGAACACAAGTAAAAGCCTGGGCAAAATTATTGAAAACGACCATTTCATGGCACTGACAGACAATAACCTGAGAAGTGTTTCTTTATGAAATACTGCTACTGTGTTGGGTAAGAAGGTGACTTTGTGGCCTTTTTCCTGGGGGTGGTCTCATCCTTACACTCCAGCTCAGAAGGTAAAAATCCACACCTTTACTGTATAGAGGTGGTGTACTCAATCTGGGGATGTTGGCAGGCCAGATAGAAATTTTACAGGGAGAGTTTGGAAGTGAAGAGTCATGAAAGGGCCAAGAAGTTAAATTCTCCACCCCTCTGACTGCTAAAATATGCATGCATGTGGGAAACCGCAGGGAGCCAGGCAAAAATTGAAAGTCTGGGACAGCTTGTGAGAGGTGGATGTTGCTGTGCATTTGGATGTATTCCTCAACCCTCACACCATTTGTGAGGCAGAGAGAGATGATCTTATGGCTTGAGTAGGGTTGCAAGATTTAGCAAATAAAAATAGAGAATGCCCAGTTAAATTTGAATTTTAAAGATATTAAAATATTATTCACTGCTTATCTGAAATCCAAATTTAATGGGTCATCTGGTATATTAATCTGGCAACCCTAGTAGGATTGAACTGTATGAACATAAACCCTATCCAGATGATTGGCTGAATACAAAACTACACAGGTGAAGGGGAAACTGCCAAGTAGAAATATCACTGCCCACACAGGATGTGGGAGACAGTTTTAGCAGT
This sequence comes from Mesoplodon densirostris, assembly GCF_025265405.1. NCBI lineage: Eukaryota > Metazoa > Chordata > Mammalia > Artiodactyla > Ziphiidae > Mesoplodon > Mesoplodon densirostris. The sequence continues at coordinate 90,250,664 of NC_082681.1, forward strand.
ATGAGCCCAGGTGAGGTCACGATAATTATCCATTACTACAAAACAAAAAAAGCCAACAACGTTCAGAAAAACAAAACAAAGTCACTAGAACATATTATCTATAACGTTCATCTTTCAAAAAATTAACTAGAATAGTGAAAAAAACTGGAAGGTATAATCCATTGTCAAGAAAATAAATGAGTCAATAGAATCTGACTGTGTGAGACTAGATTTTGAATTTAGCAGATAGCATCTTCAATGCAGTTATTACAAATATGTCAAACCAATTTAAGAAATAAATGTTTAAAAAATCAAGGAAAACAATTGTGGATCTGGGTCAAAAATCGGGAATATCAACAAAGAAATAAAAACCTATGAGAGAAAAACAATTGAAATTCTAGAGGTGCACGGTGTAATAACTGAAATGAAAAAAAAAACACTAGATTTGCTCAGGAGCATAACTGCGATGGCAAAAGAAACAATCACAATCACTTTGCTGTACACCTGAAACTGACACAACATTGTAAATCCACTATACTTCAATAAAACAAACAGACAAACAAAAGAAACAATCACAAAACTTGAAGATAGATCAATAGAAACTATTCAATCTGAAGAACGGAGATTAAAGAGTGAACAAGGCCTCAGAGATCTGTTGGAAAATATCAGACATCCCAACATATGTGCAATTGTAATACAGGAAGGACAGGAGGAACAGAAGGGGCAGAAGAGGTTTTTTGAAAAAAAATGGCCAAAAAATTCCCAAATTTGGTAAAAGGATTAAATTACTGATCAAGGAAACTAAATAACTCTAAACAGGAGAAACAAAGAAAAGCACAAGCTGAAAGCCAAAGCATGAGAGGAAAATTTGAAAGCATCAATAGAAAAATAACACATCAGAGAAACAGAAAATTGAAAAGCCTTATGAAGGAAACAAGTTTGGAATGATGAAGGAACCAAGTCTGGAATGATGAAGGAACAGTTAAAGATCAGTGTGGCTAGATTGTACTGAATGAGGGGAGAGGTTGAAGAGGTAGGCAGAAACCAGAAAGTGTAGGGTTTGGCAGGCCGCACTAAGGAGAATGGATCTCATTCAAAGGAAAATGGCAATTCCTTGTAGAATGGTGGTAGCAATAGCTGCCCTCAGGATATATTTTGAATATAGAATCAAGAGGACTTGTTGATGGATATTAGTAAAAAACAAACAATATACAACAAACCCAAGAGATCTGTTTCAGACATGTTGAGTCAACCAAACAGGGAAGTCGGGTAGGTTAGACAAGTCTGGGTCTCAAGATATACATTTGGATGGATTCCATGTTTTGATTCTTTACCACAGTTCATCTATTTTACCTACTTTTCTGATTCCTAAGGTACATACATGCTTCGTGTATTTGTCTAGAGTCTTTAGTTGTAATCAGCAGGAGAGATAGGCAGTAGTGGGCTTACTCCATGGTAGCCAGAAGCAGAATCTCCTCATGGGAGTTTAGGGAGGATAAAGCTCAATTGTAAGTTGTGTCAAGCTGGTGGTCTGAATACAGTTTGGGATTCTAGATTCTATCTGAAGTTATAAAATACTAAGATGGTGAGTGGATTATTTTAAATTAGTGTGTCCTAAAACTCACTAAATCCTTCCTAGATTCCACTGAAGGTCAGAACCTAGGAGCAGTGACTCAAACATGGGAAAAAAAGATATAATCTGAGTGAATGACTAAACCAAACCCAAAACCAGGCATTGGACAGAAGAAGTGCCTTCAGAGGCAGGCAGGTGGTACACTCTCCCCGCAGTGGGAATCAGAGATTCCTCCCCACAATGGTGAACAATGGCATGTTGTGGCTCCTGCTCCTGTTAGCTGAGAAACTTCAGACACAAGTCCTCATGCCTGGATGTTCCCCTGTGGAATGAAATGAATAGAATTGTCACACTGGCTTCATAGATACTAGAGCATGTGCATATACATTAGCTTATAGATGTGTATCTCTACTTCTCATAATGCATAATGGATTATATTGATTAACTGGTTTTCTGTAGCGTCCTCTGATAGGCACTCAGCCCAGATCACAATATTCTTCTGATGGGCAACTAGATTGGCACAGAGAACTTCTTCCTGGTGAACACCAATGATTATTACTTTAAGCCTAAAAGCAAATATAAAACATATAAATTAACAGGGACTGGAAAGCACCCTTGTGACCTCATCAGAGAAACTAGGAATTTAAGTGTCCAGCGATCCACCCATGCCTGCATGATATCATGACTCCATCTATCTATTATCCATCCAAAAACTATGCTTTGAGATCCGCTATAGGCCATGAACTGAACTACAGTCCACATGGCACTAAAAAGCTTCAGCATCATCCTATGAGGGACCCTTTGAAAGGACTTTTTCCCTAATTTTGAAATTCTGATCCTCTGTGGTCTCTTCTGGGCCCATTGCCTCCTTTGAGTTTTCTGTGACATATTTGTCTCCAGCTCACAAACAAAAGATTTCAGATGCAAACAGGCTTTTTACACATCTTTCCAGGTGGTAAATCACTGGGCTTCCTCCTACTGACCAAGAGCAAATAACTAGAAAGTCCCTAGTACCACATGACCTAAGAGCCACATATCCACGTGAACGTTGCTTTTCAACTCATATGCATCCTGGAGCAGGAAGTGCAACATCTAAAGCCGTGTTCAAAAAGGTACAATTTGGGGTTCAGTTTTTTTTTTTTTTTTGAAGCATAGGTTAAGTCTGCTGCTGTATTGAACAACCGTCTCACCATCAATTTGCTCATTCGGTTTATCACTAGGTAAATTCCAGCCTGATTTATCTGAAGAGAGGATATGTTTGCTTTTTCTGTTCCTAAGCTGTTTGGAAGAGGGCTGCACTTTCTTTTAGATGAGGTTTGTTTAGTGTAGAGTTTTCTCTAAATAAATAGTTGTAAATAATTGTAGATAAGACTCTGAACCTAATGCAACGTCAACGTAAGCCTTGGTGGACATCCACATGCCAAAAAAAAAAAAAATCTAGACACAGACTTTACAACTTTCACAAGAATTAACTTTAAATGGATCACAGGCCTAAATGTAAAATGCAAATCTATAAAACTCCTAGAAGACAACGTAGGAGAAAATCTAGGTGACTTTGGGTTGGCAATGAATGATCTTTTAAAAACAACACCAAAAGCACAACCCACAAAAGAAAAAATTGATAAATTGGACTTTGTTAAAATTAAATATTTCTGTTCTGTGAAGGACACTGTTTAGAGAATGAAGTGACAAGCCACAGGCTGGGAGAAAATATTTGTAAAAAATATGTGATAAAGGACTGGTATCCCGAAATATACAAAGAACTCTTAAAACTCAAAAATGAGGAAACAACACGATTTTAAAATGGGCAAAAGATCTGAACACACACCTCACCAAATAAGATGTACAGATGGCAAATAAGCCTACGAAATGACATTCAGTATTATGTATCATTAGGGAACTACAAATTAAGACGACAGTGAGATACCACTACACACCTATTTGAATGGCTAAATCCAACACACTGAATATATCAAATGGTGGTTGAAGATGTGGGTTAACAGGAACTCTCATTCATTGCTGGTGGCAATGCAAAATGGTACAGACACTTTGGAAGACAGTTTGGCAGTTTCTTACAACATTAAACATCCACTTACCATATGATCCAAAAGTTGTGCTCCTCGATATTTACTCAAATGAGTTTAAAATTTTGTCCACACAAGAACCTGCACATGAATGTTTATCTAGCTTTAGTCATAATTGCCAAAGCTTGGAAGTAACCAAGATGTCCTTCAGTTAGTGAATGGATAGACACTGTGGTACAGCCATACAATAATATAGTATTCAGTGATAAACAGAAATGAGCCATCATGACACAGAAACACATGGATGACCCATAAGTGCATATTACTATGTAAAAAACACTAATCTGAAAAGGTTTTACAACATATCAATGCAACTCTGACTTTCAGGAAAAGGCAAAATTACAGCAAAACGATCAGTGGTTGTCAGAGGTTTTTAGCAAGAAAGAGGCAGGGATGAATAGGAGTAGCCCAGTGGATTTTTAGGTCAGTAAAATTATACTGTATGATGCTATGATGGTGGATACATGTCATTATACATTATACATTTGTCAAAACCCAGAGAGTGCAAGTCAAAGAGTGAAACCAAATATAAAATATACACTTTAGCTAGTAATAAGGTATCAACATTGGTTCATCCCTTGTAACAGATGTACCACACTAATGCAAGATGTTCCTAATAGAGGAAACTGGTTATGGAGGTGAGGGTGGGAGGATTTGGGAATCATCTGTACTTCTTGCTCATTTTTCTGTAACTCTAAAAGAAATAAAGAAATAAAGTCTATTATTTTTTTAAATATTGAGATAAATGGTAGGCAATAATTTCAAAGGATAGGTAGTGCCTCCTCCTCCTCTCTCAAGATTTGGCTTTTGCCTCCATTCCTGCCCCGTTGCCTCCCCCTTGCGAACCTTATGCCACAGTCACTGTGCTGCTCTGGGCTGGAGGGAGTGCTCGTGAGTACACATGTTTGTGCACGCACAGGACACTGGGGAGAAGCACATCTATTGAGAATCACAATTCCATGTCTGTGCGTGGCCTCCCCCAACACATCCTGTGCCTTAGTTTCCGCTCTTTTGTTGGTTTCTTTTTCTCTTGAGTCAGATGGATTAAGCTTCAGTTTCCCTGGTAACCAACACCCGTGTTTTATCTCAGCCTCTGGTCACAGAAAGAGAGAAAGATGGAGAGAAGAATTTCCCGTTGGTCCTGGCCCTTCCAGCAGGGCTGTTGCCTGAGATGAGTGATCCAGTGAGGATGAGCAGAAGAATGTTGCCAAGACAACAGAATCCCACACTCCTGTCCAGCACTGAGGCACTTCTCCCTCCCCCTCCCTGCATGCTTGGATCTCACCTGAGAATGGGAAATGTGCTTTGGCTAAGAGTGAAGAGATAGATGCATGGTAGAGAATTTAGGGAGAGAGGTGAAATCTTGGGAGCCTTCAGAAGGGACTGGGGGAGGTGCGGGAGTCACAAAGAAAGCATTCTGTACAGCACTGCGATCTTGGGAGACAATGAAGACTATGAAAGCACAGTGGCTCTAACGTGTGGTTCTGTGATTTTCTCCAGCAGTACACAGTGTTACAACCATTTTCTGAAGCCAAGCTCCATGCCTCAGGCCTTGGAAAATGGTGCCTGTGTTGTTTGTTAAAGGAGAATGGAGCCTGACATCACTTATGGAGGGCAAGGATGGCCTTGAGGAGGCGCTGCTCACATCAGTGACAACTCTCATCTGTTACTCCACTCTGTGTGTCTGTCTGGTCCGTTCTTCCTTCTGTGCTCCCTTTTTTTTTGGGGGGGGTGTCTCTTTATGGGATGTGAAACATTGTCCTCAGTTAAAGGGGAATATGAGGCGAGGGTGCCCCAATCTTCTCAAACATGGACCGATGAGATGCTGGGCAGAGGAGGAGTTGGTGGGGATGGTGTGCTGAAATCAGACTCATTCGCACTCCTCAGATGGCATGGGGACTTTGGTTAAGTTATTCTCTCTGGCCGATCTGATCTGATCTTTATCATGAGTGCCCACTCTCTGGAGTGGATAGTAAGTGGCAAAAAAAAACCCACTGAATTTATATCTAATCTGGTAAGTGCAATCTGATGCTATCATGTGAATGGTTAGTTTAAAATAATGCTGTCCGTTTTGGTGAAATGCTCAGTCTCTCAGATTTCCACCCCACTTCCCTGCTCCTTTCCAAGGTGGGGAAGGCGTATGTATGGTTCACAAATCTCCTGGGTGATGTGGGAAGGGGTGGGGTCTATGAAATTCTTACGCTGCTCACAGTATCCTTGGTGGTTTCTGAGGGAAGGATGACTCTCCTCTCCCGGGTCCAGCTGGTGATGCTGACCTGCACCGCCCATGGGTGGGACTGATGAAACTTGCATTTTTGTCTCTCTCCTCTTGGTCGGGTCCTGGTGCTCCCTGGCCAACTCAGCCTCAGCTCACTCTGCTGGCATCTGCAGACCCCTCTGAATCTGGGTCGCATCCTCCATCCCACCCCTGCACAGGGTGTCGACTCCACAGCTTCAGCTGCAGGGTCATCTAAGCCCCTTAGACAGGTTAGGTTTCCTTCATGGTAGAACCCTTGGCTCTGGATTCAACCAATTTCCACATTCCCACTATAGGGAATGAAGGCCCTAGGGGTATCACCACCACAGCAGGAACCAGGATCAGTTCCAGAAGGCTAAATTCCTAAACTCCAGCCATCCTTTTGCCCACTTTGTAGATGATGGAATGATCCAGAAGAAATGGGGAACGTGACGAATCAGGAAAAAGGGGTGATCTTTGCAAAGACCCACTCCTCGAGAAGGAGGAAGGATATGGGATCCAGGTGAGCGGCTTGGCCTCAAATGGGATCTGGCCACTTCCTCCAGAGGGACAGCAGAGTGACAGGGCAGAAACAGGCAGTTTGGAAAGTTTGAGAAACCCCACGGGATTGCTTCAGTCTTCTCCATGAATTATTGGGGGTGGGGGCGGGGGGGAGACTGGTGGTCATTAGCACGGAAGAGGGTTGCCAGTGTGTAATGTAGTATTGCAGGTGAGAGTGAAAGTGAAAAGCAATTCTCCCCTGGTCATGGATTTAAGATAAAACAATTCCGTAAAGTTTCAGAGTTTCATCCTCAGTGCTGAGGTGCTCAGATACAGGCAGGGGGTGAGTAGGGAGGAGGGTGCAAGGAGCACAGGAGGTGTGTTTGAGGGGGACAGTTTCCAGACCTGGGTCCGCGGAGAAAGGAGGGGCCTGGCGGATGGTGTGGAAGGGTGTGTGGTCGGTGAGCTGGCGGTTTCCAGGAGGTTGGGGCTATCAATGCAGGGGCACTAGAGCGAGGGAGCAGGAGGACAGGACGTCGTCTTGGGGGTGATGAGAGGGAGGAATGCTATACACCATGTGGGCCGCGGTCTTCCTGATACCCAGGGCGTGACCGTGGGCAGGGGGATGCTCGGGTGGGGAGGAGAAGAACATCGCTGAGGTCGGAGAGGCTCCGGGGTGACCGGCTGAGCCTCGCGGGCACTGAGGTCGCCGGGGTGGATCAGAAGAGTGAGGGCTGACAGGCGCACGGTGAATGTCCCACGGGACGAGCGCGTTTACAGGCCGGGGGTGGGCGGGAGGAGAATGACCAGGGGATTGGTACCAGAACCCGCCCACCAGCGCGCAGCCCCGCCCCCTGGGCTCGCGACTTTCCGGGACTTCCTGCCCCTGTTGCTATGGTTCCGGGGGCGAGACTAAGGAAGGCTGCCGTGCCGGGAAGATTTGTCTGGGCAAAGGTGGAGTGTACCGGTCCATCTCTGGTCCTCACCATCATACCGCTCTGCTTCTTCGGCCAATATCGCCAGGGCCGCTTCGGCTGGTACTAGTATGTTCTCTGATCCTAAATATGAATGTAGGGGCCCAATTACGGACATGCTTTTGGAATTAGGAACGCAGTCACTGGACAATAAGCGGTATGTACGAACGAAGTCTGAACTGATTGCAATGGTCTTTCTCTTACCAAGTCCAGCTAACATTTCTGAAGGTTCCTTGGCATGCTCATACATCTGAAAAAAGAGCACATATTTTCTACCAAAAAAAGTTTTCTTAACAGAACTGCACACAACTTATCTGAATTAATTTATCCTGACAATTTCGTTATCATAAGGACATCGTTTGACTGGACGTGCAGTTCTTTACTAAAGTTTTCCTCCTGTAGGGCTTTGTGGAGGGCCTTGGGCCAGGGCTCAAGAGAACTTCCCTTGCAGTTCCAGCTCTACCAGCCTTTTATTTTACTCTGATTCACTTTGCTTCTTTGGGCCTGCTGTTTCCTCAGTTTTAAGAAGAGTCAGGCTAAGCTAATGGGTAGCACAGGGAGGGGGATCCAGGGGAGGGTGTGGTTAAAGAGCCTGAGTTCTCAGTGCAGTGATTCCTCTTTTTTCTCTTATTTTTTGCTGTTTTTTTTTTGTTTGTTTGCATGTTTGTTTTGTTAAGAAAGGAGTTTCTTTTACTTTAACAAAGAGTTTGAAATCATTGGTTTATGGGATCAGTACTCAGTCTCCCAGAGATGGGAGAAAGATTGAAGAGAAATGAAATTATAAAAATGGGTAGACTCAGCCATCCTTAGGGGTACCATAAACTTAAAAGTACTCTAAGTAGATGGCTTGGAAGAATGTCTGTTCAATTATAGGGTGTCTGCAAGAACTGTATTGTCAAATGCTGCAAGCTGATTACTTACTGAGAGGGGAATTGGGGCTGAAGATGTAATCTTACCAACGGTGAGGATATGGGGAGGGGGAAGGGTAAGCTGTGACAAAGTGAGAGAGTGGCATGGACATATATACACTACCAAACGTAAAATAGATAGCTAGTGAGAAGCAGCTGCATAGCACAGAGAGATCAGCTCAGTACTTTGTGACCACCTAGAGGGGTGGGATAGGGAGGGTGGGAGGGAGGGAGATGCAAGAGGGAAGAGATATGGGAAAATATGTATATGTATAACTGAGTCACTTTGTTATAAAGCAGAAACTAACACACCATTGTAAAGCAATTATACTCCAATAAAGATGTTAAAAGAAAAACATTTTTGAGAGGCCATATTTCAAGTTAGTAATCAGTCACAATCTCATGATGACAATCTAGTGAAGTAACCATTATATCGTAATAGTAGTTGCTATAGCAACAATAACTGGCTAACAGCACACTTGGAGAGTCTCTCCATTTTCTGTCCCTATACCACTTTCACAGGAGCATTAACAGTAAATAGACACAGGCAGCCACACCTGTCTTAAGTGTTATGTAGGAGGGGTTAAAAATCACTTAACCTGGAATTGTAAGTTCAGGAAATTAAGACAATGGACCTACTGAGGTAGATGTTGAAAATGTAGCTATTAAATTCTTCCTGTTCTTACTTTATTCCCAAGAGTCATTTAAAATTATGAAGCTAATGTTTAGAAATTAAATTTACAGCTTGACTTTTCAACTTAGAGTTCCTGTTTCATATTTTCCTTCTTCGTGCCAGGTGATGTGTTCTTCCGACTTTATATTATTGGAGTAGCAGATGATGACTTGTATTTTCTCTGACAAGATTTCACATATATGTATGCCACTGGCTCGCAAATTAAGGGTCCAAAAGATCAATTGTTGGGTGATATTTTCTCCTCTCTCTTGTGTTTTATTTTCAGGAAAAGAAGAATGAATCATAATAAAGAGGACAATCACCATTCTCCCCAGTCCAAAAGAAGTAAGAGACACCCTGTCTTTCAGGAGTTTCAGGATGCAGAGGTAGGAATATAGTCAGATAGCCTCTCTCTAGTTCATCCACTGCCTAAGTTACATTATCCAATTGGTGCCCTGCAATTTAAAAAAATGTATCATTCCAAGAAACCTTCAAAAATGTATTCTTACTTGATTGCAGTGGCTTTTGAGCTGGAGCCCTTAGCCATGGTATGCAGTATCTCACAGAAGGTGGTAAGGAAGCACAGAAAAAGACTTAGTGAAAATGTAATCAGGAAAAGCTAGGTCCTAGACTTTTCTCCAGTCATAGGAGCAGGGAATAATCATCTTACGCCCCTCCCTTATTTTTAGATGGATAATAAATTTTCATAAGTATAATGATGTGTTATTGGCTAGAAGGAGATTCTTAATTTCTGGCTAGGAAAAGTGAAAATGAAATTGAGGATGGGGGAGTCTGGTGATTTTGCAAAGCTTTAATGGTGCTTGAATGGAAGAGCTTGAATTTTAATAACTTGTGGCATTAGCATAGTATTGTTTTAATTGAGGTATAGTTTACTAGGAGAGGATTAAAGGAACCTTGTTAAGTCTTTATGTATGAATCCTATTAGTTAATGACTAAGTAGTGCTCACTTGTCCCTTTTGTGAGCAAAAAGTGAAATGATTATCGATCCCTGTCCTCCTCCTGGAACCTGTATGCAGGTGGTGATAGTCCCGGATCCTGGGCAGCTACTTGGATGGGTAAATTGTAGCTAGGTATAACTCATGTAACTTGCTCTCTTAGATGCTGGCCTTTTTCATTGAATATCTTTGCATGTTCAGGAGTACTGCTCTTTTCTGTTCAACCTTACATCTTTACAAATTACATCACCCCTTTTCCTGTAAATCTGTGCCCTCGTACATAAGTATAAGCCTTCTAGAAAGTACAAACACAAAGATACTAATGTTTTTTGTATTAGTCTCTCTTACTTGCCAAGACCATTCATTTTATATTTCAGATTGCCAAGTAGTAGCAAGAAATTGAGAGTGAAAAATGTGCAGATATGAACAGAATTGGCTTATCAGGAACATATCTCTGCCTTTTTCTCTTCTGTACCTGAATTGGAAAAGATTTGATATCTCAATGCTAGAATTCCAAGGGAGCATCAGAAGCGAGACGAATGAGAGAGAAACAGAACCAGGAGCCCCACCTATGTTTAAAAATTAGAATTCTATAAAATTTACTCCACCCCCTTTTTTAAGCTGGTAGGAGCTGTCTCTTTGTCAGGTCATTGTTTAAAGTAGTGTCAATTCATAAGACAACTAGACATTTGGCATAATTTTTGAAAAATGTTTTCTCTTAAGTTGACTGTAGATTTGGGTATTCACATCACCTTTAATTATACACATTCTAAGACACAGAACTGCTTTGGGAGACCTTATTTCGGATGAAACTGTCATTGAACAAAATAATGGTGGTTAGTCCTGTTTTTATAACCCATGGCAAAATGTTAACTTCTGAAATTATCCTCCATTTAAAAGATACATTCAAAAATGCAGGGACAGGGCTTCCCGGGTGGCGCAGTGGTTGAGAGTCCGCCTGCCGATGCAGGGAGCACGGGTTCGTGCCCCGGTCCGGGAGGATCCCACATGCCGCAGAGCGGCTGGGCCCGTGAGCCGTGGCCGCTGGGCCTGCACGTCTGGAGCCTGTGCTCCGCAATGGGAGAGGCCACAGCAGTGAGAGGCCCGCGTACCGAAAAAAAAGAAAGAAAAAAAAATGCAGGGACAACCCTTTCCAAAAATGGCCTAATCTGTTGCATGCATTTTACGAAACTTTGCTCATGTTGTATACCAAGCAATCCTGAGCAGTTTTATATTCCAACTGGATGTTAAAATCTAAGTTGTTTTAAAGAATTGAAGATATGCACTCATGTTTTTCTACAGATGATGGTTACCTATCAATCTTTTGTTTGTTCAAATGCCATTAACTGAGTTGAACACAAAGTGAAGTTGTTTAAATTGTTTTATACTAATATAGATTCTATTATAAATATAATTTTTGACCTGGAAAACAACTTAGAACTCAATGTCTAGTTCAACTTCATTTTATGAGAGAAACTGAGCTACAGAAAAGTATAGGTTATTTATCCCATTGACACAGAGACATGAACACACGAGTACATTTGCCTTGCTACTTTGGAAAGTAATTGTAATTCAGCAGCCAAATTGATTTGGTATCCTATGGCTCATAAGATTCTACAGTGTTTCATTGGTTTTAGAGAACATGAACAAGCCTTTCATTTCAAATGTGTTGGAACTTTGGGAGCACATACTTTAAGTGCTTGGATGGACTTGCTTAATTTAGTTTCTGCAGCTGCCTTAGAATAAACATCATATTACGATTCTAGGTATGGGATATGTACTAGGGGTGAAAATTTTATTTGTTGTTGAGGTTCACATAAATGAAAAGCTCTAAGGCATGGAGGGATGGAGTTGAGAGGGAAGCTAGGGCTTAAGAGAAAATAAAATACCAGCTTAATCTGCTTTTACAATTAAGGAGAATTACATAATTCTCTGTTGTAAATATACACATGCATTCCCATTCTGTTTTGTTGAAGATGCTCTGTAATTAATATTCCTCCTTGTCTCTTCAGATTCTATTTATTCGCTGGTTCTTTCATTAGCCTGATAAGGTGCTCTTTCTCTCTCCTAATTAATTTTCTGTCTACCTTATTCTTCTCTCAAGTTAGTGGATCGTTTCTCCCCCTTTACTTCCCAGCTGTAATCTGCTTTCACTGCCTGTTATTTCTCATCCCCTTCATGCAACTATTCACTAAAACTTGGCTCCTCAGACCCCACGTGTCCTGGGTGCTTGGGGTAAACTTAAATGTCTCTGTCATTTCCTCCATAACTCCTCCTATCCTACTTCTCACGTGTATCGCATATATGCCTTCCTTTACATTTCCACCATCCTAATTCAGGCCTGCATTGCCGCTTGCTAAATGTATTGCAGAAATTTCCTCCGTGGTCTCTGTGCTCATTTTCCTCCTACTCCGTTCATCCATTAGAATCCTCTTCCTAAATGTAGATCCGAGCATGTCTCTAGGCTCAAGTACCTATTCCGACAGACTTCTCAGCATGACATTCAAGGCCCTTGATAACCTAGCTCTACCTTCTCATGCATATTTTGTCTCCCACAAACTCCTCTCCAGGAGGCCCCAGCCACATTGTATTACTAGCTTTGTCTCCTCGAAGACTCCTCTTCACCCTGCTTGTGCTCTTGTTGTTCTCTCCCTTTGTCACACCCATCCTATTAATAGTCTCCCCATCCTCCAAGGCCCAGTTCAGATGCCATTCATTTTAAGGAGCCTCTTCTATTTCCCTGGTCCGCATTCATTGCTACATTCCTGTCACTGCAATAGCTTAACGCTGTCATCCTCAAAGAGGATGGGTTCTTGATTGGGCTTAGGAATTAGCTGTTGGTTGAGTCCCTAAGTATCCCTGGCAAAATACCTGCTTGTACATAGTAGGCACACAAGTAATTGTTTGGATAGTGGCTGGGTATCAGAACAACCTGTGCCTACCTGAGATAACCTCTCAGGATGGGGACCTGGTATGTGCATGTGAATCAAACTAACAAAAACCCCACAGGTGGTCCTGATGCCTATCTCCAAATAGAATGTGCTATGGAAAATCTCTGTTGGACTCAACTGAAACTTCTTTGGTTACAGTGTAAGCAGTCAGATTTCATTATGGCCTGAACTAATCTAAAATCCTGCCTTTTCACACAGACCTAGACCCTAGGACTTCTGTGTGGTACTTTTGTAAATGTCATTTAGTGAGAGACCCTTGGTCAGAGTCTTTTATAAATGTAATTTTATTTTGCCATGTACTTGAAATTACAAGGGTTTTTGGTTTTGCAGAGCATGGGCCTGTCCTCATTTGTCTTCCACAGGTATCAGCACTAAGCTTATATCGAATGGTTAGAGGAAAAAGAATGAGCTTTGTAACTGGTAAATAGGATAAGTATTCTGATGAGAAGTTTCTTTGAGGTATCAGGAGAGGAAAAAGAATGAGCTTTGTAACTGGTAAATAGGATAAGTATTCTGATGAGAAGTTTCTTTGAGGTATCAGGAGGATGGTGAAAAGCATTTATATTTTATGGGTCTTTCTCAATCCTGAAGCGTTTAAAATCTCATTTCTCTTCTGATGAAAGAATTTGCTCTCTTTCTAAAATCAAGTGCAGTAAGGAAAAAGCTTCTGTAGTAGGATAGCAGTTTCAAGTGTCAAAACCATACTGTATCAAGGAGAAACCTTTTCATCCCAAGCACTCTGACAATAATAGAACTCATTAAGTGGGATATCTCGTATGAAGTACGTTCAAAAGGGTGAGATGAGACAAGGCCCAGGGTTGTATAACGTAGGCTATGTTTACTAGCTAATCAGCACTACTGGCCTAGAAAATGCTAGTGGATATGACGTTTTAGATGTTCTTTAGTAGTTTAAAGGCAATCTCATTTACAGCATCACAGTCCATTTTAAGTCTTTGTTTTGAAGTTAGAAGTAACTGAATGCAAAAGCAGGAGATGTGCCTTGGTCTTGTAGTAGTGTTCTCTAGGTTACTAACTTGCAAATAAAATAGTTGTTTTCCAGAAAATAAATAAATTTCTTGTGAATGCTTTAGAAAGTGAAAATATTTTAAAAAAATAAAAAAGGCTCCAAAGTCTCAAATTTTAAATAAATAAATAAACAAACAAACATGATGTCAGGGACATCCTTCTATATCAGTATAAATACAACTATATCATCATTGTTAATGGCTGACAAAATCGCATTGTATGAATGGATGCACTATAACTTAACCACTTTCCTGCTTTTGGACATTTAATTGTTTCTGATTTTCAGCTATTAACAACAATGCTGATATTAGAAGCAGTGTCACAATGAACATTTGTACTTATGTCTCTACATGACTGGGTTTGATAACACTTTAAATGAACTAGAAATTGGAGGCAGATCTATTTTTTCTTAACAATTATTCTACAAAAATCTCTTCTAGCTTGTTAATTTTAATGTACCATTTCATAGTCTAGCATCACCTAGTGTTACACTATAGTATAAAATGGATATGTTGTCATTTGAGATGAAATTTGATTCACCAGAAACTAATTATAGTTCTTACCTTGTTTTTCAGACAGTACCTGTAACGAAAAACGATCAGGAAAGCCAACTAAGAGAAACCAAAGTGTGTGCTGTGGGTTTCTTATCCAACGTAATGCCTACTTATTTTTAAATATTCATAACTTCACTATTTTATGTCACTGGAGGTTTCAGATTTTTACCCTTGAGCTAGGAAAATCATCTTTTTGGATATTTTTTAAATTGGCCTTGACATTAAGTCCTGAAGTCAGTTTGATTGCTGTTGGTGACAACTTTCATTTCCATTGGGTCATCCTAATTCTTTCCTGGACAGTTTTTTAATGTATGTCTCTAGTTGCATAAAGATGGACATAAGCTGTCTATGAGGACCTGTGGGCAGTTTGGTGTGTGGTCTATGTCGAGAAGCTCCAAATGACCAATGAGCCATGACCATCCTTGGTTTAGGTCTTATTAATGTTAACTTTAGTAAAGATTGCATTATAAGAAATGCAATACCCGCTGTTTGAGGAAAGCATCCTAGGAACTTGTTTAGAAAACTGGGAATTTATGAAGAAAACAGTAACCATTCTGTCTCTAGACTGCTGTTCTAATCTACAGATCCTGGACTTGAGTTGCCACATTTCCTGCCTCCAGCCAGCCCTACTCGCTTCAGACTGGCCCCCACAATCTTAATTGACAAGAGCCAATTCCTCAGTACCTATCCTGTTGCTCCTGTTTGTCCTGAATTCAGTGGTTTTTGTGTACTGACAGACTCTTTGGTTTGTCTCGAGGCTGAAGTCAAGGGGAGATTCTCTGAGCAACCAAGGATCTCTCTGTTCAGTCCTGAACGGGTTTTTCCTCCAGTTGCAGGGCTTGTCCCTCTACTTTTGCTACTAAATGTATAAAGATATATAGTTATACCACCCCCTAGATTCTCTAATTGTTGAATATATTGTGCAGTGTTAAATACATTGCACCCGTAAAGCTGTCTGTCCATTTAAAAACTCTGAACAAAGGGCCAGCATATACTTGAGCTCAGTGTTTGGTGAAGTTTAAATGTAAATGAAATAAAAATAATAGTGTATCCCCCCAAAATGCAATATCAAAATTGTTAAATATTGTAGTTCAGATATGGATCCTTGTCATTACTTTCTCCCTTGAGAATCCTAACACTGTAAGGGAGGAAATTCTTGACAATGACTGTTTTCAGGAATCTTTAGTAGTTTCTCCATTATAACAATGAGCCTGAGTCATGTTAGAGTTCTATTAAAAACAGAATATTAGGTGCAAACACCCACACATACACCCCATATCACATCCATATTTGTTGAACAGCAATAAATACTAGTCTTAAAAATGCCAATAATTAACATATAACTTTCGTAAAAAGTATATCAAGTGCCTTTCAGGATCTGAGTGTAGCCTTGCATTGATATAGGAGGATCACGTATGCCCACTATCAGGGGATAGGTACGAAATCATCACTGGTTTGTATATACGGGTGCATGTATGTATGTATGCATAAATGTATGTATGTAACGATTTATTTGTTTTATTTTAGTGCGCTCCCAAAATCCATCTTATTCTTTGAGTGTACTTTTACTACATTCTGTAGCATTGATTGATGCTTTCTCTTGGAGGGTGAGAACTTACTTTTCTGATGCACATTATTAGGATAAGCTCCTGCTGCAAGCAGGAACAACGGATTTGTGAAGGGATTTGAAATTAGAAGGCCTGTGTTTGAATCCTTACTCTGCCACTTCCCAGCTACGTGACATTGTGCAAGTCAATGGATCTCAGTTTCCTCATCCATAAAATTGTGGATGTTAATCCCAACTTAATTTACGGGTTGCTGTGTTGTGAGCATAGATTGAAATATTTTAAGTGGCTCTAGTTTCTAAACCATTAAGGCTTAGTGTAGTGGTTGATGCTGCTATTCTCCAAGATGAATAAGAAAAATAGTGTAATAGCATAATACTCATCCTGTTTCTGTTTTTTATCCTCCAGTCTTCAAGCAGTGATAAAGACAGGAGCAGCAGCAGTGTTTATACCTCAGAGAGAGTAATCGGACCAGAAGGCAGCTTAAACCAGATCGTTGCTGAACCCAACATGAGTACACCTCAATCCTCATATGAGGAATATGCATTATGCCAAGGTTCTTACTCCCACATCAACCAGATCTTAAGGGAGGCACACTTCAACAGCCTACAGCGTAAAAGGACAATCTCCAGCATGATGATCTAGGAGCTCCTTCTTCCAGCCTAAAATTTGTTTATAAAAGCAATTGCACACACACAAATGGTCTGTTGGCTTTCCAGTCTATATTTTAAACAACAGGCTGATGGACAATTGTTTGACTTGGGGTTTTGCTGCACATTTGCTATTTCAAAGAGGGCTTTGAAGCAATTTTTATAGAATTTTTTTCAGGGTGGATGTCAAATCTATGAGGCAAACTCACCTTCAGGTTGAATCCATAGAATGTCCAATTCAGATTGGTTTCCAAATCTGTCAGTTAGAAACTCTAGTCAAACATCCTTTGAAAATGAAAGATCTTCAGTTTAAAAAATTAATAGGCTGGTAAAGAACATGCTGTTTTCATGAAAAAAGGTGTTACTTTATTCCAAAGTATAGATAGCTTGATTCAGTCTTGCACTGAATTGGACTGCCATACTGCCTCTCAGAAGGCAGATGTCTTATTGAAATTACTCTCAACTTGTAAGGGGCCCAATTAGTCCCAATTTAGACTATATAAGTGAAATCTCTCTAGTCACTGTCTCCACTCTTTGTATTTCTAGAAAGAATGTTTCTAAGACTCTTGTGTACTCAGATAACTTCTGTACCATTAATCCTCCGGAGTGTGCATTTCAGACTTAGTATTAAACATTGCACAATTCTGTCAGTCAATAAGTACATAACAACCTTCTGTCTTGCACATAAACCTATTTAATTATTAGTAGTTTATGTGCTCTCATTTACAATTCTACCTATTATGTCTAGAGTTAATGCTGAGAAAGGATAAGCTACCTGGCCCATTGTCTAAAGTAACAAGAGTTGTTAAACTGCTTTGGACAACCCTCCACTTTATGTTTCAGGGACCCCTTCACAGAGACTAGGGGACCAGTTTCTGTCATTGAAACTGCAAAGGTTGGTGTGGCTTACAAACAATGGCTGAGGCACAATTAGAAGAAATAGGGAGTAGTTTTTTCTATTTAGAGAGAGATGGATATGCTCCCATGTTCTTCAGTTATACTAAAGGGCTAATCAGATTTGAAGAGTGATTTCATAGACATGCCTGCTTCTTCAGTGATGAGCTGTGTTAACAAGGAGCCAGAATGTATCCAGTTATCTGTCTGCCCTGCCAAGTGCCAGAGGTACAACCTGCCACTAGATTTAAAGGAAAGGGCCCTGGTGTCTAATAAGAATCTCTTGCATGTTCACATCATTCCCTACTCACTATATTTGACAGTCCACATAGCAGAAACAAGTAGGTATAAGAATTAAAGGTAGCTCTAGGTCTTTTCTATTTGTCAAGATTTGGAAAAGACATAAAATAACAGATTGACTAAAAGAAGAATAAGATCTTTATGAAGTCACAGAACTAATATTTGAAAAGGAAAACTGTCCTAGGAAGAGGAGAAAAATCTCTCTCTCTCTCTCACACACACACACACACACACACAAGTGCGCATGCATGCCCCTCATTTACATGGTTGTTTCCTTTAGTATGGATTGGATTTTAAGGTCAGATACTGGGAGTGGAATTTTAGTATTAAGGGGGAAATGTTACAGCGCTGTTGGCCTCAAACTTATGGAGTAGGCATGGGTCAATTTGGGTCAATTTTTTTTCTCAATTGCACAGTTTGTGTAAGAATGTTTTTTTTTCTATGACTACTGTCTCCAATGTTGGAAAACCAGGTGTCTGACAAGAAGAATTTTGACTTTTTGGCTATCATTTTCTCTGTAACAAAAAGCAAACAACCAAATATTAAAGAAGACAACCTGTTTGAACTCCCAAACCACAGGTGCACACATGATTCAGAATTACCCAGGAGAATTCTGCAGACGTCAATACGTGGCATTGAATGGAAACAAAGCATATATTAAAAACGCAGTGCCATTGAAAAACCTGAGAAAGCAAATTTCCTTTCTTTCCCCACCCATTTAATGATATGAGAGATGAACCTCTCACAGTGACAAAACATTATTTTTTTTCAATGTAAGTAAAATCCTAGTCCAAGGCTGCCAGTGTAAATCTCTTATCCCAGTAAATGCCATATGTAATCTCTACCCTGTCTTCTGCAGATTGTCTAAACCTTGGCAACCTACAATATATTTCTGTTATGAGGCTACTTGACAGTGTCAGAGAATGAGCACCTTTTAAAACACTGGTTAGCTCAAGCTAGTAAGATCTTGTATTTATATATTTCTCTGCCTTTAAAACCAATATTAATACATTTTGTCATTCAGTGCCCAATCAACTATTTAAAAGGGGAGCCAACCGAGTCATTTGGTGAAAGATGGGGAAGACGAACAGGGATGAACCTCTTGCTGTTTGCATGGACTTGGGCTTTGGGGGGGGGCACTTCTGTTTGACCCAGCCTTTGCAGTGCTTGTCATGCTCAGTAGAAGAAATGAAAACTCCACGATAGAGTGAAGGAATATCAATAACATGGACAGGAAATTTCAGGGCCCAGCCAATGCATCCTTTAATTCATTTACATGAACTGAATTCACGTCAATGGTAGTATGTTATGCAGCTTTGGGGAGTAAATGCACCACTCCAGGAGGTGAACTGGTTTGTGAGCCAGTCACCAATCCAAAGAGAACACGAGAGAGAAGAAACAGAGCAAACTAAAATGCTCATCATGTTATTGTCCAATTAACAGGGCTCACTGTTTCAAGGTTCACTGGACCAGAGGACTCCTTGCATTAGGAGAACAGTGTAGAACATGAGGCTATGACAGTCGGAGTCCTGTTTGCTTCACTGACTTTCTTTGCCCTAGATTGTCAGAGCAACGTTGAGGTAGTGCAGATTATTAAGTAGTTGCAGTGACTTATTCTGCATAATTGGAAATGCACCTTCTTTCTGAACTTAATTCTCTGTCCCCACTAATTCTGAGGGGTGTCTTGTTATAATGGGTATAATGAACATCTTCCTGCTCTGGACAACTTAGAGGTTAATGATTCAGAAGCAATGGCTTTGTAGAATGATATGGCTAGTTTAACTACTTAACAAAAGGTCAGTTTTTTTTGTCCCTTGGTCTTAGAATAAAACTCAATACTTAATAACAGGGACAGAACCCAGCCCTTCAAAACTAGGTATCTCTGCTCTGCAGGAGAAGAATTTTCAAAGAATAGCAGAACAAAGAAGAAGAGACTTCTCTGGATTTTATCCAAAATTAGTAGATTGAAGAAGGGGAGCCAGGTTAACTCAAGAGGTCAGATTGGACCTTGTCTTCGAAATGTCACTACAGAAATGGGAATAGAAAGTGAGAATAGACTGCTTCATAGACGGTGAGGTGGGAATGGAGGTTGGGGAGAGAGGAACTGCCCTTAAATGAGAACCCATTATGTGCCACACACTATGTGGTTTCCTCACAATAACCCTTGAGGTAGGCATAGTGTGGGTTCTCCATTTCACAGGCAGAGAGAGGGAGGCTGGCAGTAAGTTATCCTTATGACCACTTCTGATCCTGAAGAAATTGAGAGGGGCTAATGATTTGCTGAAAGGCACATAGTGGGCAAAAAACTGTGCCACGGTTGAGAACCAAAACTTTCCCACTTTCACACAGGCCACCTTTCTTCTATTATTGAGCTGCTTTTGTTTTTTTTTTTTTTGTTTTTTTTTTTTTCTTTTTGTGGTATGCGGGCCTCTCACTGTCGTGGCCTCCCCCGCTGCGGAGCACAGGCTCCGGACGCGCAGGCCCAGCGGCCATGGCTCACGGGCCCAGCCGCTCCGCGGCATATGGGATCCTCCCAGATCGGGGCACGAACCCGTATCCCCTGCATCGGCAGGCGGACTCTCAACCACTGCGCCACCAGGGAGGCCCCTATTGAGCTGCTTTTGTAGAGAAGACCAGGTTGACCATTAGAGCAGGAGCCAGAGATGACTACTAATTGGGTATTTTTACAGGACCTGACTTCTGACATATGGGCTAAGTTGTCTCAAACACTTTGAACTCTTGAAGTGGACCACTGAAACCCAGAAAAAAGTCAGTTGTGTTGTTGTGTGGTATGTGATGTGGTGGTGGCAGTGTGTGTGTGCATGTGTGTTGATGGAAAAAGTTCCAACACCAACCTTCGTCTGTTTTTCTTCTGAAAGTTTTTCATAGGCAGCTAATATATGGAACATGTAGCCTTTCAGCACCTCCTGCAATCTCACCTTTGTCAATTCATGGCCTTGAACCTGATTGATTTCCTGGCATAGGCCAAACAGGAAGGAATGTATGCATCAGGATAGCTGAAAAAACAAAAAACTATTGAGTTGGCAACTTGTCCCTATAAGTGACATTTGGTAAATCCAGATGAGTTTAAGTTCACAAGGCTTATATGCCTGGGTATTGACCTATCAACTCAGTCTCCCTTGGATGATAATAAAGTGCGAACCTCTTCCATTAACAGAAGCCAAGCCCTTGGATAAGTGAAGCTTCTCCTTAATCTCTCCTTGGTCCCCAGCAGGTGGAATTGGGTTTTACCTTGTGGTTTTCACTTTAGACAAGTGACAATTAACTGTGTTATTCCGTAATTAACACAGAACCCTTGTTCATCCTAAACAGCACATGGTTATTGCTATGGAATAAAATAATCATTAAGTAATTTCCTACCGGGAACAGTTTGCTATTTACTTATCCACACATTAGACAGGAGCAAAGATTACTATAAGCTATTCATCCAAGACTACATGTTGAATAATTTGATTTCCTAAACTCTTACTCCTTTCTATCTGGCATCATTTTTCTCCACTTTCTTCTTTTTTTTAACATCTTTTTTGGAGTATAATTGCTTCACAATGTTGTGTTAGTTTCTCCAGTATAAAAAAGTGAATCAGCTATACGTATACATATATCCCCATATACCCTCCCTCTTGAGGCTCCCGCCCAAACTCCCTATCCCACCCCCTCTAGGTGGTAACAAAGCACCGAGCTGATTTCCCTGTGCTATGCAGCGGCTTCCCACTAGCTATCTCTTTTACATTTGGTAGGGTATGTATGCACATGCCACTCTCTCACTTCCTCATAGCTTACGCTTCCCCCTACATGTGTCCTCAAATCCATTCTCTACCTCTGCATCTTTATTCCTGTCCTGCCCCTAGGTTCATCAGAACCATGGTTTTTTTTTTTAGATTCCACACATATGCATTAATATACGATATTTGTTTGTCTCTTTCTGACTTACTTCACTCAGTATGACAGACTCTAGGTCCATCCACCTCACTACAAATAACTCAATTTCGTTTCTTTTTATGGCTGACAAATATTCCATTATATATATGTGGCACATCTTCTTTATCCATTCATCTGTCAATGGACACTTAGGTGGCTTCCATGTCCTGGATACTGTAAATACAGCTGCAATGAACATTGTGGTACATGACTCTTTTTGAATTATGGTTTCTCAGGGTATATGACAAGTAGTGGGATTCCTGGGTTGTATCAGGGTTCTATCTTTAGTTTTTCAAGGAATCTCCATACTGTACTCCATAGTGGCTGTATCAATTTATGTTCGGACCAACAGTGCAAGAGGGTTCCCTTTTCTCCATACCCTCTCCAGCATTTATTGTTTGTAGACTTTTTGATGATGGCCATTATGACTGCTGTGAGGTGATACCTCACTCTAGTTTTGATTTGCATTTATCTAATGATTAGTGATGTTGACCATTCTTTCATGTGTTTGTTGGCAATCTGTATATCTTCTTTAGAAAAATGTCTATATAGGTCTTCTTCCCATTTTTGGATTGGGTAGTTTGTTTTTTTGATACTGAGCTGCATGAGTTGCATGTAAATTTTGGAGATGGATCCTTTGTCAGTTGCTTCATTTGCAAATACTTTCTCCCATTCTGAGGGTTGTCTTTTGTCTTATTTATGGCTTCCATTGCTCTTCAAAAGCTTTTAAGTTTCATTAGGTCCCATTTGTTTATTTTTGGTTTTATTTTCATTTTCCCAGGGGGTGGGTTGAAAAGGATCTTGCTGTGATTTATGTCTTAGAGTGTTCTGCCTATGTTTTCCTCAAAGAGTTTTATAGTGTCTGGCCTTACATTTAAGTCTTTAATCCATTTTGAGTTTATTTTTGTGTATGGTGTTAGGGAGTGTTCTAATTTCATTCTTTTACATATAGCTGTCCAGTTTCCCCAGCACCACTTATTGAAGAGGCTGTCTTTTCTCCATTGTATATTCTTTCCTCCTTTATCAAAAATAAGATGACCATATGTGTGTGGGTTTATCTCTGAGCTTTCTATCCTATTCCATTGATCTATATTTCTGGTTTTGTGCCAGTACCATACTGTCTTGATTACTGTAGCTTTGTAGTATAGTCTGAAGTCCAGGAGCCTGATTCCTCCAGCTCCGTTTTTCTTTCTCAAGACTGCTTTGGCTATTCAGGGTCTTTAAGGTTTCCATACAAATTGTGAAATTTTTGTTCCAGTTCTGTGAAAAATGCCATTGGTAGTTTGATAGGCATTGCATGGAACCTCTAGATTTTTTTAGGTAGTATAGTTATTTTCACATTGTTGATTTTTCCAATCCAAGAATATGGTATAACTCTCCAACTTTAATTGGAGATGTTTGTACCATCTTTAATTCCTTTCATCAGTGTCTTACAGTTTTCTGCATGCAGGTCTTTTTCTTAGTTAAGTGGGTTTATTCCTAAGTATTTTATTCTTTTTGTTGCCATGGTAAATGGGAGTGTTTCCTTAATTTCTCTTTCATATTTTTCGTCATTAGTGTATAGGAATGCAAGAGATTTCTGTGCGTTAATTTTGTATCCTGGTACTTTACGAAATTCATTGATTAGCTCTAGTAGTTTTCTGGTAGCATCTTTAGGATTCTATATGTATATTATCATGTCATCTGCAAATGGTGACAGCTTTACTTCTTTTACCATTTGGATTCCTTTTATTTCTTTTTCTTCTCTGATTGCTGGGGCCAAAACTTCCAAAACTGTGTTGAATAATAGTGGTGAGAGTGGACACCTTACCTTGTTCCTGATCTTAGAGGAAATGGTTTTAATTTTTCACCATTGAGAATGATGTTGGCTGTGGGTTTATCATATATGGCCTTTATTATGTTGAGATAAATTCCCTCTATGCCTACTCTCTGGAGGATTTTTATCATAAATGGGTGTTGAATTTTTGTTGAAATTTTTCTGCATCTATTGAGATGATCATATGTTTTTTTTCCTTCAATTTGTTAATATGGTGTATAACATTGATTGATTTGCATATATTGGACAATCCTTGCATTCCTGGAATAAACCCCATTTGATCATGGTGTATGATCCTTTTAATGTGCTGTTGGATTCTGTTTGCTAGTATTTTTTTGAGAATTTTTGCATCTATGTTCATCAGTGATACTGGCCTGTAGTTTTCTTTTGTGGTGACATCTTTGTCTGCTTTTGGTATCAGGGTGATGGTGGCCTCATCAAATGAGATTGGGAGTGTTCCTCCCTCTGCTATATTATGGAAGAGTTTGAGAAGGATACATGTTAGCTCTTCTCTAAATGTTTGATAGAATTCACCTGTGAAGCCATCTGGTCCTGTGCTTTTGTTTGTTGGAAGATTTTTAATCACAGTTTCCATTTCAGTGCTTGTGATTGGTCTGTTCATATTTTCTACTTCTTCCTGATTCAGTCTCGGAGTGTTGTGCATTTCTAAGAATTTGTCCATTTCTTCCAGGTTGTCCATTTTATTGGCATATATTTGCTTGTAGTAATCTCTTATGATCCTTTGTATTTCTGCAGTGTCAGTTGTTACTTCTCCTTTTTCATTTCTAATTCTGCTGATTTCAGTCTTCTCCCTTTTTTACTTCATGAGTCTGGCTAATGGTTTATCAATTTTGTTTATCTTCTCAAAGAACCAGCTTTTAGTTTTATAGATCTTTGCTACTATATCCTTCATTTTTTCCCTTTATTTCTGATCTGATCTTTATGTGTTGTTTCCTCCTGTTAACTTTAGGGTTTCTTTGTCCTTCTTTCTCTAATGCTTTAGGTGTATGATTAGGTTGTTTATTTGAGATGTTTCTTGTTTCTTGAGGTAGAATTTTATTGCTATAAACTTCCCTCTTAGAACTGATTTTGCTGCATCCCATAGGTTTTGGGTCATCACGTTTTCTTTGTCATTTGTTTCTCAGTAATTGTTGATTTCCACTTTGATTTCTTCAATGATCCCTTGGTTATTTAGTAGTGTACTGTTTAGCCTCCATGTGTTTGTATTTTTTACAGATTTTTTCCTGTAACTGATGTCTATTCTCATAGCGTTGTGGTCGGAAAAGATGCTTGATATGATTTCAATATTCTTAAATTTACCAAGGCTTGCTTTGTGACCCAAGATATGATGTATCCTCAAAAATATTCCATGAGCACTTGACAACAAAGTTTATTCTGTTGTTTTTGGATGGAATGTCCTATAAATATCAGTTAAGTCCATCTTGTTTAATATATCATTTAAAGCTTGTGTTTCCTTATTTATTTTCATTTTGGATGATCTGTCCTTTGGTGAAAGTGGGGTGTTAAAGTCCCCTAATATTATTGTTTTACTGTCAAATTCCCCACTTATGACTGTTACTATTTACCTTATGTATTGAGGTGCTCCTACGTTGGGTGCATAAATATTTACAATTGTTATATCTTCTTCTTGGACTGATCCCTTGATCATTATGCAGTGTCCTTTTTGTCTCTTGTAATAGTCTTTATTTTAAAGTCTCTTTTTTCTGTTATGAGAATTGATAATCCACCCTACTTTTGATTTCCATTTGCATGGAATATCTTTTTCCATCCTCTCACTTTCAGTCTTTTTGTGTCCCTAGGTCTGAAGTGGGTCTCTTGTTGACAGCATATATACAGGTCTGGTTTTTTATTCATTCAGCCAGTTTGTGTCTTTTGGTTGGAGCATTTAATCCATTTACATTTAAGGTAGTGATCAGTTTGTATGTTCTTATTACCATTTTCTTAATTGTTTTGGGTTTGTTGTTGTAGCTCTTTTCCTTCTCTTTTGTTACCTGAATAGAGAAGTTCCTTTAGAATTTGTTGTAAAGCTGGTTTGGTGGTGCTGATTTCTCTTAGCTTTTGCTTGTCTCTATTTTAATTTGTCCATCTAATATGAATGAGATCCTTGCTGGGTAGAGCAAACATTTTTTTTCATTTTTTAAATTTATTTTATTGAAGTATAGTTGATTTACAATGTTGTGTTAATTTCTACTGTACAGCAAAGTGATTCACTTATACATACATATATTCTTTTTCATATTCTTTTCCATTATGTATATCACAGGATACTGAATATAGTTCCCTGTGCTGTACAGTAGGACCTTGTTATTTGTTTTTTTGTTTGTTTGTTTTTTGGGTTTTTTTTTTACATCTTTATTGGAGTATAATTGCTTTACCATTTTGTCTTAATTTCTGCTTTATAACAAAGTGAATCAGTTCTACATATACATATGTTCCCATATCTCTTCCCTCTTGCATCTCCCTCCCTCCCACCCTCCCTATCCCACTCCACTAGGTGGTCACAAAGCACCAAGTTGATCTCCCTGTGCTATATGGCTGCTTCCCTCTAGATATCTATTTTATGTTTGGTAGTGTATATATGTCCATGCCACTCTCTCACTTTGTCACAGCTTACCTTTCTCCCTCCCCATATCCTCAAGTCCACTCTCTAGTAGGTCTGTGTCTTTATTCCTGTCTTACCCCTAGGTTCTTCATGACATTTTTTTCTTAGATTCCATATATATGTGTTAGCATACGGTATTTGTCTTTCTCTTTCTGACTTACTTCACTCTGTATGACAGACTCTAGGTCCATCCAGCTCATTACAAATAGCTCAGTTTCGTTTCTTTTTATGGCTGAGTAATATTCCATTGTATATATGTGTCACATCTTCTTTATCCATTCATCCGATGATGAATACTTAAGTTGTTTCCATCTCCTGGCTATTGTAAATAGAGCTGCAATGAACATTTTGGCACATGACTCTTTTTGAATTATGGTTTTCTCAGGGTATATGCCCAGTAGTGGGATTGCTGGGTCATATGGTAGTTCTATTTGTAGTTTTTTAAGGAACCTCCATACTTTCTCTATAGTGGCTGTACCAATGCACATTCCCACCAGCAGTGCAAGAGTGTTCCCTTTTCTCCACACCCTCTCCAGCATTTATTGTTTCTAGATTTTTTGATGATGGCCATTCTGACCAGTGTTAGGTGATATCTCATTGTAGTTTTGATTTGCATTTCTCTAATGATTAATGATGTTGAGCATTCTTTCATGTGCTTGTTGGCAGTCTGTATATCTTCTTTGGAGAAATGTCTATTTAGGTCTTCTGCCCATTTTTGGATTGGGTTGTCTGTTTTTTTGTTACTGAGCTGCATGAGCTGCTTGGTTGCAGGTTTTTCCCTTTGAACACTTTAAATATGTCCTGCCAGTCCCTTCTGGATTGCAGAGTTTCTGCTGAAAGGTCAGCTGTTAACCTTATGGGGATTCCCATGTATGTGGTTTACTGTTTTTCCCTTGCTGCTTTTATTATTTTTTCTTTGTATTTAATTTTTGATAGTTTGATTAATATGTGTCTTTGCATGTTCCCCCTTGGATTTATTCTATTTGGGACTCTCTGCACTTCCTGTACTTGATTGACCATTTCCTTGCCCATATTAGGGAAGTTTTCAACTATAATCTCTTCAAATATTTTCTCAATCCCTTTCTTTTTCTCCTCTTCTTCTGGGACCCCTATAATTTGAATGTTGGTGCATTTAATGTTGTCCCAGAGGTCTCAGAGACTCTCCTCAATTATTTTCATTCTTTTTTCTGTATTCTACTTTGTGGTAGTTATTTCCACTCTTTTATCTTCCAGGTAACTTATACGTTCTTCTGACTCAGTTATTCTGCTATGGATTCCTTCTATAGAATTTTTAATTTCATTTATTGTGTTGTTCATCATTGTTTGTTTACTCTTTATTTCTTCTAGTTCCTTGTTAAATGTTTCTTGTGTTTTCTTCCTTCTATTTTCAATATTTTGTGTCATCTTTACTATCTTTACCCTGAATTCTTTTTCAGGTAGACTGCCTATTTCCTCTACATTTGTTTGGCCTTGTGGGTTTTTACCTTGGTCCTTCATCTGCTGTGTGTTTCTCTGTCTTCTCATTTTGCTTAACTTACTGTGTTTAGGGTTTCCTTTTCACATGCTGCAGGTTCGTAGTTCCCATTGTTTCTGGTGTCTGTCCCCAGTGACTAAGGTTGGTTCAGTCAGTTGTGTAGGCTTCCTTGTGGAGGGGACTAGTGTCTGTGTTCTGGTGGATGAGGCTGGATGTTGTCTTTCTGGTAGGCAGGACCATGTGCTGTGACGTGTTTTGGGGTGTCTCTGACGTTATTATGATTTTAAGCAGCCTCTCCACTAATGGGTGGGGTTTTGTTCTTGTCTTGGTCATTGTTTGGCCTAGGGTGTCTAGCACTGTGGCTTGCTGGTCGTTGAGTGAAGCTGGGTCTTAGCTTTGAGAAGGAGATGTCTGGGAGAGCTTTTGCAGTTTGATAGTACATGGAGCCAGGAAGTCTCTGGTGGACCAATGTCCTGAACTTGGCACTCCCACCTCAGAGTCTCAGGCCTGACACGCAGCCAGAGTACCAAGACCCTGTTAGCCACACGGTCATGTACATGGAGAGTTTCTTGCCCTTTGTGAAGTCTGAGGTCTTCTGTCAGTGTTTAGTAGGTGTTCTGTAGGAGTTGTTCCACATGTACATGTATTTTTGATGTATTTTGGGGGAGGAAGGTGATCTCCACATCTTAGTCCTCTGCCATCTGAAGGGTCCCCCATCTTTGATTTCTTTCATCAGTATCTTATACTTTTCTGAGTACAGGTCTTTTCCTACTTAGGTAGGTTTGTTCCTAGGTCTTTTGTTCTTTTTGATGCAATGGTAAATGTGCTTGTTTCCTTGATTTCTCTTTCTGATATTTCATTGTTAGTGTATAGGAATGCAAGAGATTTCTGTGCATTAATTTTGTATCCTGCAATTTTACCAAATTCATTTGTGATCTCCAATAATTCTCTGGTAGCATATTTAGGATATTCTATGTATACTATCATATCATGTGAAAACAGTGACAGTTTTACTTCTTTTGCAATTTGGATTCTTTTGTTTCTTTTTCTTCTCTGAGTGCCATGGCTCAGACTTACAAATCTATGTTGAGTAAAAGTGGAGAGGGAGTGGACATCCTTGTCTTCTTTCTGATCTTAGAGGAAATACTCTCAGTTTTTCACTTTTGAGATTGATATTTTCTGTGGGTTTGTCATATATGACCTTTATTATGTTGAGGTATGTTCCTTCTATGCCCACTTTCTGGAGAATTTTTATCTTAAATGGGGTTTAATTTTGTCAAAAGATATTTCTGCATATACTGAGATGATTGTATTGTTTTTATTCTTCAGTTTGTTAATGTAGTGTACCACATTGATTGATTTGCATATATTGAGGAATCCTTTCATCCCTGGGATAAATCCCACTTGTTCAGGGTTTATGATCCTTTTAATGTGTTGTTGGGCTTGGTTTGCTAATATTTTGTTGAGGATTATTTCATCTATGTTCATCAGTGATATTGGCCTGAAATTTTCTTTTTTTGTGATATCTTTGTCTCATTTTGGTATCATGGCAATGGTGGCCTTGTAGAATGAGCTTGGGAGTATTCCTCCCTCTGCAAATTTTTGCAAGACTTTCAGAAGTATGGGTGTTAAATCCTCTATAAATATTTTGTAGAATTCACCTGTGAAGCTATCTGGTGCTGGACTTTTGTTTCTTGGATATTTTTTTAATCAGAGTTTCAGTTTCATATTTTTGAATAGTCTGCTCATATTTTCTATTTCTTCCTGGTTCAGTCTTGGAAAGTTGTACTTTTCTAAGAATTTGCTCATTTCTTCTAGGTTGGCCATTTTATTTTCATATAGTTGATTGTAGTAGTCTCTTATGATCCTTTTGTTTTTCTGTGGTTTCAGTAACAATTCCATCTTTAAGACATTTCTCTCTTCTCACATTTTATTATAGCCAGAAGGAGCCAAGCCACTCTTTCAACACTTTGCTTTGAAATTGCCTCTGGTAAATATCCAATTTTATTTCCTATGAGTTGTATCTTCCAAAAAACACTAGAACACAAACCCAATTTAGCCAAGTGTTTTGCCACTTTATAACAATGATTACCTTTCCTCCATTGTCCAGTGACATGTTCCTCATTTACAGCTGAGACCTCATCAGAATGGTCTTTACCATCCATGTTTCTACCAGCATTCTGTTTAGGACTACTTAGGTATTCTCTAAGAAGACTGAGGCTTTTTCTACAGTTCTAATTTTTCCTGAGCCCTCACCAGAATTGCCTTGAAAGTTCATTTCACAAAGATGTAGGCTTTTCCTAGCATGCACCTCAAAACTCTTTCATCCTCTACCCAGTACACAGCTACAAAGAAGTTTCTACATTTGTAAGTATATGTTACAATAGCACCCCACTTCTCAGTATTAATTTCTGTCTTAGTCTATTCTGGCTGCTATTAAAAAAAATAAAAACACCATACACTATGTGGCTTAAAAGACAAGCAATTATTTCTCACAGTTATGGAAGCTGAAATGTCCAGATCAAGGTACTGGCAGATTTGCTGTGTTGTGAGGGTCTGCTTCCTGGTTTATAGATAGCCACCTTCTGTCTGTGTCTTTTCATGGTAGAAGGGATGAAGGATCTCTCTGGGTCCCTTTTATAAGGGCACTAATTCCATTCATGTGGTCTCTGTCTTCATGATTTAATCACTTCCTAAAGGCCCCCACCTCCAAATGCTATCACACTGGGATTAGATTTCAACATACGAATTTGGCAGGGCATGGGGGAGACACAAACATTCAGTCTGTATCAGCATCAACTCTAGAAATATTCCCAAAGATGAAGAGACATTGTATAATGATGAAGAGACCAATTCTCCAAGAATACCTAACAATACGAAATGTATATGCCCTTAACAAAAAACCTTCCAAATACATGAAACAAATAGAACTATAAGAAGTAGACAAATGCACAATTATAGCTGGAGACCTCAACACTCCTCTCTCAATTTATACAAGTAAAGAGACAATCAGTAAGAATAGAGAAATACTGAACAACACTATCAACTAACTAGATCTAATTGAGATTTTTAGAACATGCTAACCTGCAACAGCAGAATATATGCTTTTCTTCAAGTGCACAGGGAATGTGCACAAAGATAAACCATATTCTGAGCCATAAAATAAACTTAACAAATCTAAACCAATTGACAGTATGTAATGTGTGCCCTATAGTATAACGGAATTGAGCTGGAAAACAATGACTGAAAAGTGTCTGAAAAACAGCCAAATATTTGATAATTAAACAACACCCATATTTGAAAGAGGAAATCACAAAGAAATATGAATACATTTTGAATTGAATTTTAAAAACATATATATCAAAAGTTATGGAATTCAGCTAAACCAGTGCTTCAGGGAAATTTGTATCATAAATGCTTTTATATAGGAAGATTTAAAAGATCTCAAATTAATTATCTTTGATTTAATCTTATGAAGGAAGAATAAAAGAACAAACTAAATGAGAAGAAAACCAAAGATTGGAAGAGACCTTCAAGACAGCAGAGGAGTAAGATGTGGAGATTACCTTCATCCCCATAAATACATCAAAAATACATCTACATGTGGAACAACTCCTACAGAACACCTACTGGACCCTGGCAGAAGTCCTCAGACTTCCCAAAAGGCAAGAAAATCCCCACGTACCTGGGTAGAGCAAAAGAAAAAACAGAGACAAAAGAATAGGGAATGGAGCTGTAAAGGAGGAAAAGTTTCCACACACTAGGGAGCCCCTTCACTGGCAGGGACGAGGGGTGTTTTGGGGGAAGCTTCAGAGCCACAAAGGAGAGTGCAGCAACAGGGGTGCAAAGAGCAAAGTGGAGAGATGCCTGCACAAAAGATTGTTGCTGACCAGCACTCACCAGCCTGAGAGGCTTGCCTGCTCACCTGCTGGGGTGGGTGGGGGCTGGGAGCTGAGGCTCAGGCTTCGGACATCAGACTCCAGGGAGAAGACTGGGGTTGGCTGTGTAAAGACAGCCTGAAGTGGGCTAGTGCACCACAGCCGGCTGGGACAGAGTCTAGGAAAAAGTCTGGACCTGCTGGAGAGGCAAGAGACCTTGTTCTGGCATTCCCAAGGAGACAGGATTCCTTCCCAGGGTGCCCACAGAAGGCACAGTACCGCCTAAGTGAGCTCCAGGGATGGGCGTGAGCCATGACTATCAGCTTGGACCCCAGAGAACAATGCTGCTGCCACTGACACTAAGAAGCCTGTGTGCAAGTACAGGTCACTATCCAAACCCCGCCAGGAGCCTGTGCTGCATGCCACTGCCAAGGTCCCATGATCCAGGGACAAGTTCCCTGGGAGAGCACATGGCACACCTCAGTCTGTTGCAATGTCATGGCGGCCTCTGCTGCCTCAGGCTCACCTCGCATTCCAATTATGACTACCTTACCCCTTCTTACTCCCAGCCTGACTGAGCAAGAGAGCCTTAATCAGCCTCTGCTTTAACCCCCTCCTGTCTGGGTGGGAAACAGACTCCTGAGGGCAGCCTATAGGCAGAGGCAGAGGCAGAGGCAAAACCAAAACCGAACCCCAGGAGCTATGCAAAATAAGAAGAGAAAGGGAAATTTCTCCATGCAGCCTCAGGAGTAGCAGATTAAGTCTCCACATTCAACTTGATAAACCCTGCATCTGAAGAATACCTGAATAGAAAATGAATGTTCCCAAAATGGAGGAGGTGGACTTTGGGAGCAACTGTAGACTTTGGGATTGCTTTCGGCATCTAGTTTGTTTCTGGTTTTATGTTTATTTTAGTTTAGTATTTAGTGCTTATTATCACTGGCGGATTTGTTTATTGGCCGGGTTGCTCACGTCCTTTTTTATATATACACTTTTTTTCCCTTTTTCTCTTTTTGTGACTGTGTATGTGTATGCTTCTTGGTGAGATTTTGTCTGCATAGGTTTGCTTTTACCATTTGTCCTAGGTTTCTGTCTGTTCGTTTTTCTGTTTTTGTTTTCTTTCTTTTCTTTTCTTTTCTTTCTCTTCTTTTTCTTCTAAGTGGTGTGCCTGGCAGCCTCTTGGTGCTCTGGCTTGCTGTCAGGCCAGAGCCTCTGAGGTGTGAGGGATGAGTCCAGGACATTGGACTATCAGAAAACTCCTGACCCCACATAACATCACTTGGTGAGAATTCTCCCAGAGATCTTTGTCTCAACACTAAGACCCAGCTCAACCCAACAGCATGCAAGCTCCAATGCTGGACTCCCAATGGCAAACAAGTAGCAAGACAGGTACACATACCCACCCATTAGCAGAGAAGCTGCCTAAAGTCATACTAAGTTCACAGACCAACCAAAACACATGAATGGACGCAAACCTGCCCACCAGAAAGACAAGACCCAGCCCCACCTACCAGAACAAAGGACCAGATCCCTCTACCAGGAAGCCTACACAACCCACTGAACAAACCTTAGCCACTGGGGGCCGACAAGAGAAACAATGGGAACTACGAAACTGCAGCCTGCGAAAAGGAGACACCAAACAGAGTAACTTAAACAAAATGAGAAGACAGAGAAATATGCAGCAGATGAAGGAGCAAGGTAAACACCCACCTGACCAAAAAATGAAGAGGAAATAAGCAGTCTACCTGAAAAGGAATTCAGAGTAACGATAGTTAAGATGATCCAAAATATTGGAAATAGAATAGAGAAATGTTTAACAAGGACAAACAGTGATAAACAACACAATAAATGAAATTAAAAATACTCTAGAAGGAATAAATAGTAGAATAACTGAGGCAAAAGAATGGATAGGTGAGCTGGAAGAAAGAATGGTCAAGATAACTGATGTGGAGCAGAATAAAGAAAAAAGAATAAAAAGAATTGAGGACAGTCTCAGAGACCTCTGAAACAACATTAAACACACCAACATTCGAATTATACAAATCCCAGAAGGAGAAGAGGAAAAGAAAGGGTCTGGCAAAATACTTGAAGAGATTATAGATGAAAACTTCCCTAACATAGGAAATAGTCTGTCAAGTCCAGGAAGCACAGAGAGTCCCACACAGGATAAACCCAAGGAGAAACACACCAAGACACATAGTAATCAAATTGTCAAAAATTAAAGACAAAGAAAAATATTAAAAGCAACAAGGGAAAAGCAATAAATAACATGCAAGGGAAACCCCATAAAGTTAACAGGTAACAGATCATTCAGCAGAAACTCTGCAAGCCAGAAGGGAGTGGCAGGACATATTTAAAGTGATGAAAGGGTAAATCCTATAACCAAGATTATCCTACCCAGCAGAGATCTCATTCAGATTTGATGGAGAAATTAAAACCTTTACAGACAGCAAAAGTTAAGAGAATTCAGCACCACCAAACCAACTTGACAACAAATGCTAAAGGAACTGCTCTGTGAGGGAAACACATGAGTAAGAAAAGACCTGCAATAACAAACACAAAACAATTAAGAAAATGGTAATAGTAACATACATATCAATAATCACCTTAAATGTAAAAGTATTAGATGCTCCAACCAAAAGACACAGACTGGCTTAATGGATACAAAAACAAGACCCATATATATGCTGTCTGAAAGAGACCCACTTCAGACCTAGGGACACATAGAGACTGAAAGTGAGAGGATGGGAAAAGTTATTCCATGCAAATGGAAATCAAAAAAAAGGGTGGAGTAACAATGCTTATATCAGACAAAATAGACTTAAAATAAAGAATATTACAAGAGAGAAAGAAGGACATTACATAATGATCAAGGGATCAATCCAAGGAAAAGAGATAACAATTGTGAATATGTATGCACCCAACATAAGAGCACCTCAATACCTAAGGCAAATTTTAACAGCCATAAAAGGGGAAATCAACAGTAACAAAATAATAGTAGAGGACTTTAGCACACCACTTTCAACAATGGACAGATTAACCACAATGAAAATCAATAAGGAAACACAAGCCTTAAATGACACATTAGACCAGATAGGCTTAATTGATATTATAGGACACTCCATCCAAAAAAAACCAGAATACACTTTCTTTTCATGTGTTCATGGAACATTCTCCATGATACATCATAACTTGGGTCACAAATCAAGCCTCAGTAAATGTAAGAAAATTGAAATTGTATCAAGTATCTTTGCCGACCACAACGCCATGAGACTAGATATCAATTACAGGAAAAAACTGTAAAAAAATACAAACACATGGAGGCTAAACAATATGGTACCAAATAACCAAGAGATCACTGAAGAAATCAAAGAGGAAATAAAAAAATACCTAGGAACAAATGACAATGAATACACGATGACCCAAAACCTATGGGATGCAGCTAAAGCTTTTCTAAGTAGGAAATTTATAGCAATACCAGAAAAAGAAACAAGAAAAATCGCAAATAAATAACCTAACCTTAAACCTAAAGCAGTTAGAGAAAGGACAAAAAAAAAGAAACAAAAACAAAGTTAGCAGAAGGAAAGAAATCATAAAGATCAGATCAGAAAAAAATGAAAAAGAAATGAAGTAAACAATAGCAAAGATCAATAAAACTAAAAGTTGGTTCTTTGAGAAGGTAAACAAAATTGATAATCCATTTGCCAGACACATCAAGAAAAAAAGGGAAATTACTCAAATCAACAGAATTAGAAATGAAAAGGGAGAAGTAACAGCTAATAGTGCAGAAATACATAGGATCATAAGAGACTACTACAAGCAACTATATGCCATGAAAATGAACAATCTGGAAGAAATGGACAAATTCTTAGAAAAGTACAAACTTCCAAGACTGAAACAGGAAGAAATAGAAGATAAAAACAGACCAATCACAAGCATAGAAATTGAAACTGTGATAAAAAAACTTCCAGCAAACAACAGCCCACGACCAGATGGCTTCACAGGTGAATTCCATCAAATATTTACAGAAGAGCTAACACCTATCCTTCTCAAACTCTTCCGAAATATAGCAGAGGGAGGAACACTCCCAAACTCATTCTACGAGGCCACCATCACCCTGATACCAAAAGCAGACAAAGATGTCACAAAGAAAGAAAACTACAGGCCAATATCACTGATGAACATAGATGCAAAAATCCTCAACAAAATACTAGCAAACAGAATCCAACAGCACGTCAAAAGGCTCATACACCATGATCACACAGTATTTATCCCAGGGATGCAAGGATTCTTCAATACACGCAAATCAATCAATGTGATACACCACATTAACAAACTGAAGAATAAAAACTATTTGATCATCTCAGTAGACACAGAAAAAGTGACTCACAAAATTCAACACCTAGTTATGATAAAAACTCTCCAGAAACTGGGCATAGAGGAAACTTACCTCAACATAATAAAGGCCATATATGACAAACCCACAGCCAACATCATCCTCAATGGTGAAGAACTGAAACCATTTCCTCTAAGATCAGGAACAAGAAAAGGTTGCCCACTCTCACCACTATTATTCAACATAGTTTTGGAAGTTTTAGCCACAGCCATCAGAGAGGAAAAAGAAATAAAAGGAATCCAAATGGGAAAAGAAGAAGTAAAACATTCACTGTTTGCAGATGACATGATATTATACATAGAGAATCCTAAAGATGCTACCAGAAAACAACTAGAGCTAATCAATTGATTTGGTAAAGTAGCAGGATACAAAATTAATACACAGAAATCTCTTGCATTCCTATACACTAATGATGAAAAATCAGAAAGAGAAATTACAAAAAACCATCCCATTTACCATTGCAACTAAAAGAATATAATACCTAGGTTTAAACTTTCCAAAGTAGTCCAAAGACCCATATGCAGAAAATTATTAGACACTGATGAAATAAATTAAAGACAATACAAACAGATGGAGAGATATACCAGTTTCTTGGATTGGAAGAATCAACATTGTGAAATTGACTCTACTACCCAAAGCAATCTACAGATTCAACGCAATCCCTATCAAACTACCACTGGCAGTTTTCACAGAACTAGAACAAAACACTTCAGAATTTCTATGGAACCTCAGAAGACCCAGAATAGCCAAAGTAATTTTGAGGAAGAAAATGGAGCTGGAGGAATCAGGCTTCCTGACTTCAGACTATACTACAAAGTTACAGTAATCAAGGCAGTATGGTAGTGGAATAAAAACAGAAATATAGATCAATGGAACAGGATAGAAAGCTCAGAAATAAACCTATGCACATATGGTCACCTTACCTTTGATAAAGGAGGCAAGAATATACAGTGGAGAAAAGACTGCCTCTTCAATAAGTGGTGCTCGGAAAACTAGAGAGCTACATGTAAAAGAATGAAATTAGAACACTCCCTAACCCCATACACAAAAATAAACTCAAAATGTATTAAAGACCTAAATGTAAGGCCAGACACTGTCAAACTCTTAGAGGAAAATGTAGGGAGAAAACCCTATGACATAAATCACAGCAAGATCCTTTTTGATCCACCTCCTAGAGAAATGGAAATAAAAACAAAAATAAACAAATGGGACCTAATGAAACTTAAAAGCTTTTGCAGAACAAAGGAAACCATAAACATGACAAAAAGAGAACCCTCAGAATGGGAGAAAATAGTTGAAAATGAAGCAACTGACAAAGGTTTAATCTCCAAAATATACAAGCAGCTCATGCAGCTCATTGTCAAATAAACAAACAACCCAATCCAAAAATGGGCAGAAAACACAAGTAGACATTTCTCCAAAGAAGATATACAGATTGCCAACAAACACATGAAAGGATGTGCAACATCACTAATCATTAGAGAAATGCAAATCAAAACCATAATGAGGTATCACCTCACACCGGTCAAAATGGCTAACATTAAAATATCTACAAACAATAAATGTTGGAGAGGGTGTGGAGAAAAGGGAACCCTCTTGCACTGTTGGTGGAAATGTAAATTGATACAGCCACGATAGGGAACAGTATGGAGGTTTCTCAAGAAATTAAAAATAGAACTACCATATGACCCAGCAATCCCACTACTGGGCATATACTGAGAAAAACATAATTCAAAAAGAAGCATGGGAGGACACCTTCATGATGGTGGAGGAGTACGATGTGGAGGTCACCTTCCTCCCCACAAGTACATCAGAAACACATCTACATGTGGAACAACTGCTACAGAACACCTACTGAACGCTGGCAGAAAACCTCAGACTTCCCCAAAGGCAAGGAACTCCACACATACCTGGGTAGGGCAAATGAAAAAACAAAAAACAGAGACAAAAGAATAGGGACAGGACCTGTACCTCTGGGATGGATCTGTGAAAGGGAAAATTTTCCACAGACTAGCAAGCCCCTTCACTGGCGGAGATGGGGGTTTGTGGGGGGAAAGCCTTGGAGCCACAGAGAAGAGTGCAGCAATAGGGGTGCAGAGGACAAAGCAGAGAGATCCCCACACAGAGGATCGGTGCTGACCAGTACTCACCAGCTTGATAGTTTTGTCTGCTCACCCACTGGGGCGTGTGGGGGCTGGGAGCTAAGGCTCCAGGTTCGGAGGTCAGATCCCAGAGACAGGACTGGGGTTGGCTGTGTGAACACAGCCTGAAGGGGGCTAGTGCACCACAACTATCCAGAAGGGAGCCCAGGAAAAAGTCTGGAACTGCCTAAGAGGCCAGAGACCATTGTTTCAGGGTGCACAAGGAGAGGAGATTCACAGCACTGCCTAAACGAGCTCCAGAGACAGGAGTGAGCTGCAATTATCAGCACGGACGACAGAGACAGACATGGAATGCTAAAGATGCTGCTGCAGCCACCAAGCAGCCTGTGTACAAGCACAGGTCACTATCCACACCTCCCCTCCGTGGACTCTGTGAAGCCTGCCACTGCCAGGGTCCCGTGATCCAGGGACAACTTCCTGGGAGAACACATGGTGCTCCTAAGGCTGTTGCAATGTCACGCCAGACTCTGCCACCTCAGGCTCACCCCACATTCCGTAACCCTCCCTCCCCCCAGCCTGAGTGAGCCAGAACCACCAAATCAGCTGCTATGTTAACCCTCCCATCCTCTCTGGGTGGGGAACAAAAGCCCTCAGGTGGCCTACATGCAGAGGCAGGGCCTAATCCAAAGCTGAACCACAGGAGCTGTGCGAACAAAGAAAAGAAAGGCAAATCTCACGCAGAAGCCTCAGGAGCAGCGGATTAAATCTCCACAATCAACTTGATGTAACCAGCATATCTGGAATACCTGAATAGACTACGAATCATCCCAAAATTGAGGCGGGGGAC
Source organism: Mesoplodon densirostris (assembly GCF_025265405.1). NCBI lineage: Eukaryota > Metazoa > Chordata > Mammalia > Artiodactyla > Ziphiidae > Mesoplodon > Mesoplodon densirostris. The sequence goes on from NC_082681.1 coordinate 90,289,563, forward strand.
TTTGGGAGCAACTGTAGACTTGGGGTTTGCTTTCTGCATCAAATCTATTTCTGGTCTTATGTTTACCTTAGTTTAGTATTTACAGTTTATTATCATTGGTAGATTTGTTTATTGATTTGGTAGTTCTCTTCCTTTTTATATACATATTTTTTTCCTTTTTCTCTTCTTAGGAGTGTGTATGTGTATGCTTTTTTGTGTGATTTTGTCTGTATAGCTTTGCTTTTACCATTTGTCCTAGGATTCTGTCTGTCCGGTTTTTTTTTTTCTTTTCTCTTTTTTTTATTACTTTTTAAATTTTTTTCATTATTTTTTTGATTTTCATAACTTCATTTTATTTTCTCCCTTTCTTTATTTCTTTCTTTATTTTTCTCTCTTTTCTTCTGAGCCATGTGGCTGAAAGTGTCTTCTTGCTCCAGCCAGGAGTCAGGCCTGTGCCTCTGAGGGGGGCAAGAAGTGTTCAGCACATTGGTCGACCACAGACATCCCGGCTCCATGTAACATCAAACAGCGAAACTCTCCCAGAGGTCTACATCTCTATGCTAAGACACAGTTCCACTCAAAGACCAGCAAGCTACAGTGCTGGACACCCCATACCAAATAACTAGCAAGAAAGGAACACAATCCCACCCATTAGCAGAGAGTCTGACTAAAATCATAATAAGGTCACAGACACCCCAAAATACACCAACAGTCACAGTCTTGCCCACCAGAAAGACAAGACCCAGCCTCATCCTAGAGAACACAAACAGCAGTCCCCTCGACCAGGAAGCCTACACACCCACTGAACCAACCTTAACCACTGGGGGCATACACCAGAAACAACAGGAACCACGAACCTGCAGCCTGCAAAAAGGAGAGCCAGAACACAGTAAATTAAGCAAAATTAGAAGACAGAGAAACACTCAGAGAAGAAGGAGCAAGGTAAAAACCCAACAGACCAAGCAAAAGAAAAGGAAATAGGCAGTATACCTCAAAAAGAATTCAGAGTACTGATAGTAAAGATGATCCAAAATCTTGGAAATAGAATGGAGAAAATACAAGAAACATTTAACAATGACCTAGAAGAACTAAAGAGCAAACAAACAATGATGAAAAACACTAAATGAAGCTAAATATTCTCTAGAACGAATCAATAGGAGAATAACTGAGGCAGAAGAACGGATAAGGGGCCAGGAAGATAAAAGAGTGGAAATAACTACTGCAAAGCAAAATAAAGAAAAAAGAATTGAGGACAGTCTCAGAGACCTCTGGGACAACATTAAATGGACCAACATTCAAATTATTGGGGTCCTAGAAGAAGAAGTGAAAAAGAAAGGGACTGAGAAAATATTGGAAGAGATTAGAGTTGAAAACTTCCCTAATATGGGAAAGGAAATAGTCAGTCGAGTCTAGGAAGTGCAGAGAGTCCCATACAGAATAAATCCAAGGAGAAACATGCCAAGACACATATTAATCAAACTATGAAAAATTAAATAAAAAGAAAAAATAATAAAAGCAGCAGGGGAAGAACAACAAATAACATACAAGGGAAACCCCATAAAGTTAACAGGTGATCATTCAGCAGAAACTCTGCAAGCCAGAAGGGAGGGGCAGGACATATTTAAAGTGATGAAAGGGAAAAACCTACAACCAAGATTACTCTACCCAACAAGGATCTCATTCAGATTCAACAGAGAAATTAAAACCTTGACAGACAAGCAAAAGATAAGAGAATTCAGCACCACCAAACCAGCTTGAAAACAAGTGCTAAAGGAACTTCTCCAGTCAGGAAACACAAAAGAAGGAAAAGACCTACAATAATAAACCCCAAACAATTAAGAAAATGGTAAGAGGAACACACATATCAGTAACTACTTAAATGTAAATTGATTAAATGCTCCAATCAAAAGACTAGACCTGTATACATGCTGTCTATAAGAGACCCACTTCAGACCTAAGGACACATACAGAATGAAAGTGAGGGGATGGAAAAAGATATTCCATGTAAATGGAAATCAAAAGAAAGCTGGAGTAGCAATTCTCATATCAGACAAAATAGACTTTAAAATAAAGACTATTACAAGAGACAAAGAAGGACACTACATAATGATCAAGGGATTGATCCAAGAAGAAGATATAACAAATGTAACTATTTATGCACCCAACATAGGAGCACCTCAATACATAAGGCAAATGCTAACAGCCATAAGTGGGGAACTTGACAGTAACACAATAATATTAGGGGGCTTTAACACCCCACTTTCACCAATGCACAGATCATCCAAAATGAAAATAAATAAGGAAACACAAGCTTTAAATGATAATTAATCAAGACAGACTTAATTGATATTTATACGACATTCCACCCCAAAACAACAGAATAGTGTTCAAGATGGTAGAATAGAAGGACGTGCTCTCACTCCCTCTTGCGAAAGCACCAGAATCACAACTAACTGCTGAACACTCATCAACAGGAAGACGCTGGAACTCACCAAAAAAGATACCCCACAACAAAAGACAGAGGAGAAGCCACAATGAGATGGTAGAGAGGCACACTCACAATAAAATCAAATCCCATAACTGCTGGGTGGGTGATTCACAAACTGTAGGACACATAGACCACAGAAGTCCACACACTGGAGTGAAGGTTCTGAGCTCCACATCAGGCATCCCAACCTGGGGGTCCAGCAATGGGAGGAGGAATTCCTAGAGAATCAGACTTTTAAGGCTAGTGGGATTTGATTGCAGGGCTTCAACAGGACAGGGGAAAACAGAGACTCCACTCTTGGAGGGTACACACAAAGCACTGTGTGCATCGGGACCCAGTGGAAGGAGCAGTGACCCCATAGGAGACTGAACTACACCTACCTGCTAGTGTTGGAGGGTCTCCTGCAGAGATGGGGGAGGCTGTGGCTCACCATGAGGGCAAGGACACTGGTAGCAGAAGTTCTGGGAAGTGCTCCTTAGCTTGAGTCCTCCCAGAGCCCGCCGTTAGCCCCACCAAAGAGCCCAGGTAGGCTCCAGTGTTGGGTCACCTCAGGCCAACCATCACAGCCTGACACATCAGCAGACAATTGAATTAAAGTTTTACTGAGCTCTGCCCACCAGAGCAACACCCAGCTACACACACCAGTCCCTCCCACCAGAAAACTTACACAAGCCACTTAGATAACCTCATCCACCAGAAGGCAGACAGCAGAAGCAAGAAAAACTACAGTCCTGGAGCCTGTGCAACAACAAAAAAAAAAAACGCGTTCACAAACAGATAAACAGGACGAAAAGGTAGAGGGCTATATACCAGATGAAGGGACAAGATAAAACCCAGGAAAAACAACTAAATGAAATGGAGATAGGCAACCTTCCAGAAAAAGAATTCAGAATAATGATAGTGAAGATGATCCAGGACCTCGGAAAAAGAATGGGGCCCAAGATCGAGAAGATGCAAGAAATGTTTAACAAACACCTACAAGAATTAAAGAACAAACAAACAGAGATGAACAATACAATAACTGAAATGAAAACTACACTACAAGGAATCAATAGCAGAATAACTGAGGCAGAAGAATGGATAAGTGACCTGGAAGACAGGATGGTAGAATTCACTGCTGTGGTACAGAATAAAGAAAAAAGAATGAAAAAAAATGAAGACAGCCTAAGGGACCTCTAGGACAACATTAAATGCCACAATATTCACATTATAGGGGTCCCAGAAGGAAAAGAGACAGAGAAAGGACCCGAGAAAATATTTGAAGAGATGATAGTCGAAAACTTCCCTAACATGGGAAAAGAAATAACCACCAAAGTCCAGGAAGTGCAAAGAGTCCCATACAGGATAAACCCAAGGAGGAACACGCCGAGACACATAGGAATCAAATTGGCAAAGATTAAAGACAAAGAAAAATTATTGAAAGCAGCAAGGGAAAAATGACAAATAATATACAAGGGAACTACCATAAGGTTAAGAGCTGATTTCTCAGCAGAAACTCTACAAGCCAGAAGGGAAAGGCCTGATATACTTAAAGTGATGAAAGGGAAGAACCTACAAGCAAGATATATCTACCCAGCAAGGATGTCATTCAGATTCGATGGAGAAACCAAAAGCTTTACAGACAAGCAAAGGCTAAGAGAATTCAGCACCACCAAAGCAGCTCTACAACAAATGATAAAGGAACTTCTCTAAGCGGTAAACACAAGAGAAGAAAAGGACTTACAAAAACAAACCTAAAGCAATTAAGAAAATGGTAATAGGAACATACATATCAATCATTACCTGAAACATGAATGGATTAGATGCTCCAACCAGAGACACAGCCTCACTGAAAGGATACAAAAACACGACCCATATATATGCTGTCTCCAAGAGACCCATTTCAGACGTAGGGACACACGTAGACTGAAAGCAAGGGGATGGAAAAACATATTCCATGCAAATGGAAATCAAAAGAAAGCTGGAGTAGCAATTCTCATATCAGACAAAATAGACTTTAAAATAAAGACTATTACAAGAGACAAAGAAGGACACTACATAATGATCAAGGGATCAATCCAAGAAGAAGATATAACAAATGTAACTATTTATGCACCCAACATAGGAGCACCTCAATACATAAGGCAACTGCTAACAGGTCTAAAACAGGAAATTGACAGTAGCACAATAATAGGGGGGGACTTTAACACCTCACTTACACCAATGGACAGATCATCCAAAATATAAATAAATAAGGAAACAGAAGCTTTAAGTGACACAATAGACCAAATAGATTTAATTGATATTTATAGAACATTCCATCCAAACACAGCAGATTACACTTTCTTCTCTAGGGTGCACTGAACATTCTCCAGGATACATAACATCTTGGGTCACAAATCAAGCCTCAGTAAAATTAAGAAAATTGAAATCATAACAAGCATCTTTTCTGACCACAAGGCTATGAGATTACAAATCAATAACAGGGGAAAAAACATAAAAAACACAAAAACATGGAGGTTAAACCATACTTTACTAAATAATGAAGAGATCACTGAAGAAATCAAAGAGGAATTCAAAAAATACCTAGAGACAAATGACAATGAAAACATGATGATCCAAAACCTATGGGATGCAGCAAAAGCAGTTCTAAGAGGGAAGTTCATAGCAATATAAGCCTACCTCAAGAAACAAGAAAAATCCCAAAGAAACAATCTAAATTTACACCTAAAGGAACTAGAGAAAGAAGAACAAACAAAACCCAAAGTTAGCAGAAGGAAAGAAATCATAAAGATTAGAGCAGAAATAAATGAAAAAGAAAAAAGAAAACAATAGCAAAGATCAATAAAACTAAAAGCTGGTTCTTTGAGAAGATAAACAAAATTGATAAACCATTAGCCAGACTCATCAAGAAAATGAGGGAGTCAAATCGGTAAAATTAGAAATGAAAAAGGAGAAGTTACAACAGACACCACAGAAATACAAAGCATCCTAAGAGACTACTACAAGCAACTCTATGCCAAAAAAAATGGAAAACCTGGAAGAAATGGACAAATTCTTAAAAATGCACAAGCTTCCAAGACTGAACCAGGAAGAAATAGAAAATATGAACAGTTCAATTACAAGCACTGAAATTGAAACTGTGATTTAAAATCTTCCAACAAACAAAAGCCCAGGACCAGACAGATTCACAGGCGAATTCTATCAAACATTTAGAGAAGAGCTAACACCTATCTTTCTCAAACTCTTCCAAAATACAGCAGAGGGAGGAACACTCCCAAATTCATTCTACGTGACCACCATCACCATGATACCAAACCTGACAAAGATGTCCCAAAGAAAGAAAACTACAGGCCAATGTCACTGATGAACATAGATGAAAAAATCCCTCAGCAAAATACTAGCAAAGAGAATCCAACAAAACATTTAAAGGATCATACACCATGATAACATGGGATTTATCCCAGGGAGGCAAGGATTCTTCAGTACATGCAAATCAATCAACGTGATACACCATATTAACAAATTGAAGAAGAAAAACCATATGATCATCTCAATAGATGCAGAAAAAGCTTTCCACAAAATTCAACACCCATTTATAATAAACACTCTCCAGAAAGTGGGCATAGATGGAACCTACCTCAACATAATAAAGGCCATATATGAGAAACCCACAGCAAACATTAGCAATGTTGAAAAACTGAAAGCATTTCCTCTAAGATCAGCAACAAGACAAGGATGTCCATTCTCACCACTATTATTCAACATAGTTTTGGAAGTCCAAACATGGCAATCAGAGAAGAAAAAGAAATAAAAGAACACAAATGGGACAAGAAGTAAAACATTCACTGTTCGCAGATGACATGATACTATACATAGAGAATCCTAAGGATGCCAACAGAAAACTACTAGAGCTAATCAATGAATTTGGTAAAATAGCAGGGTACAAACTTAATGCACAAAAATCTCTTGCATTCCTATACACTAATGATGAACAATCTGAAAGAGAAATTAAGGAAATGCTCCCATTTACCATTGTAACAAAAAGAATAAAATACTTAGGAATAAACCTACCTAGGGAGACAAAAGATCTGTATGCAGAAAACTATATGACACTGATGAAAGAAGTTAAAGATGGTACCAACAGATGGAGAGATATACCATGTTCTTGGATTGGAAGAATCAACATTGTGAAATTGACTACACTCCCCAACGCAATCTAAGATTCAATGCAATTCCTATCAAATTACCAATGGCATTTTTTACAGAACTAGAGCAAAAAATCTTAAAGTTTGTATGGAGACACAAAAGACCCCGAATAGCCAAAGCAGTCTTGATAAAGAAAAACGGAGCTGGAGGAATCAGACTCCCTGAATTCAGAGTATACTACAAAGCTACAGTAATCAAGACAGTATGGTACAGGCACAAAAACAGAAATATTGGTCAATGGAACAGGATAGAAAGACCAGAGACAAACCCACGCACACATGGTCACCTTATTTTTGATAAAGGAAGCCAGAATATACACTGGAGAAAAGGCAGCCTCTTCAATAAGTGGTGCTGGGAAATCTGGACAGCTACATATAAAAGGATAAAATTAGAACACTCTCTAACACCATACACAAAAATAAACTCAAAATGGATTAAAGACCTAAATGTAAGGTCAGACACTATAAAACTCTTTGAGGAAAATAGAGGCAAAACACTCTATGACATAAATCATAGCAAGATCATTTTTGACCCACCTCCTAGAGAAATGGAATTAAAAACAAATAAATGAATGGGACCAAATGAAACTTAAAAGCTTTTGCACAGCAAGGGAAAACATAAACAAGACGAACAGACAAACCTCAGAATGGGAGAAAATATTTCCAAATGAAGCAACTGACAAAGGAATAATCTCCAAAATTTACAAGCAGCTCATGCAGCTCAATATCAAAAAAACAAACCACAGAATCCAAAAATGGGAAGAAGATCTGAATAGACATTTCTCTAAAGAAGATATACAGATTGCCAACAAACACATGAAAGGATGCTGAACATCACTAATCATTAGAGAAATGCAAATCAAAACTACAATGAGGGGCTTCCCTGGTGGCGCAGTGGTTGAGAGTCCGCCTGCCGATGCAGGGGACACGGGTTCGTGCCCCGATCCCGGAAGATCCCACATGCCGCAGAGCGGCTGGGCCCGTGAGCCATGGCCGCGGAGCCTGTGTGTCCGGAGCCTGTGCTCCGCAACGGGAGAGGCCACAGCAGTGAGAGGCCCGCGTACAGCAAAAAAAAAAAAAAAAAAAACTACAATGAGGTATCACCTCACACCAGTCAGAATGACCATCATCAAAAATCTACAAACAATAAATGCTGGAGAGGGTGTGGAGAAAAGGGAACCCTCTTGCACTGTTGGTGGGAATGTAAATTGATACAGCCACTATCAAGAAGAGTATAGAGGTTCCTCAAAAATCTAAAAATAGAACTACCATATGCCCCAGAATTTCCACTACTGGGTATATACCCTGAGAAAACCATAATTCAAAAAGAGACATGTACTGAAATGTTAATTGCAGCTCTATTTACAATATCGAGGACATAGAAGCAACCTAAGTGTCCATCGACAGATGAATGGATAAAGAAGATTTGGCTCATATATACAATGGAATATTACTCATCTATAAAAAGAAATGAAATTGAGTTGCTTGTAGTGAGGAGGATCACCTAGAGACTGTCATACAGTATGAAGTAAGTCAGAAAGAGAAAAACAAATACCATATTCTAACACATATATATGAAATCTAAAAAAAAAAGAAAAAGAAAAGCATGGTTCTGATGAACCTAGGGGCAGGACAGGAATAAAGTCGCAGAGGTAAAGAATGGACTTGAGGACACAGGGAGGGGGAAGGGTAAGCTGGGACGAAGTGAGAGAATGTCATGGACATATATACACTACCAAACGTAAAACAGATAGCTAGTGGGAAGCAGCCGCATAGCACAGGGAGATCAGCTCGGTGCTTTGTGACCACCTAGAGGGGTGGGAAAGGGAGGATGGGAGGGAGATGCAAGAGGGAGGAAATATGGGGATATATGTATACGTATAGATACTTCACTTTGTTATAAAGCAGAAAGTAACACACCATTGTAAAGCAATTATACTCAAAGATGTTTTAAAAAAAATCCTTAAAAAGGCACGGATCTTCCCCAATACAGTTTACATGAATATTATAGGAAAGTCACTCCAGTGAAGTCAGAGGGTGAGAACATTAAGACTACAATAAAAGTGGGAGACTGTGAAAAAAAAAAAAAGAAGAAGCATGTACACAATATTCATTGCAGCACTATTTACAATAGCCAGGTCATGGAAGCAACCTAAGGGTCCGTCAACGGATGAATGGATAAAGAAAATGTGGTACATATATACAATAGAATATTACTCAGCCATAAAAAGGAAAGGAATTGAGTTATTTGTAGTGAGGTGGGTGGACCTAGAGTCTGTCATACAGTGTGAAGTAAGTCAGAAAGTGCAAGACAAATACTGTATGCTAACACATATATATGGAATCTAAAAAAAAAACCATGGCTCTGATGAACCTAGGGGCAGGACAGGAATAATGACACAGAAGTAGAGAATGGACCTGAGGTCACAGGGAGGGGGAAGGGTAAGCTGGGATGAAGTGAGAGAGTGGCATGGACATATACACACTACCAAATGTAAAATAGATAGCTAGTGGCAAGCAGCCACATAGCACAAGGAGATCAGCTCGGTGCTTTGTGACCACCCAGAGGGGTGGGATAGGGAGAGTGGGAGGGAGATGCAAGAGGGAGGAGATTTGGTGATATATGTATATGTATAGCTGATTCACTTTGTTATAAAGCAGAATCTAACACACCATTGCAAAGCAATTATACTCCAATAAAGATGTTAAAAGAAACAAAAAGATTGGAAATAATAAAAACAAAATCAGAAAATAATTAAGCAAATATAATAAACAATAAAATTTCAATAAAACAAAAAATTGATTTATTAGAAATTAATAAAGTTATAAATTACTATACCAATTGACCTCAAAAAAAGTGAACACCCAAATTGCCAATATGAAAAATTGAAAAAGAGAAATTGACTCAGCTACTCTAAACATTAAAAGATAAAGAATAAATGTCATGATAACTTTATCCTAAAAGTCAATTACTTTGATATAATGCACAAAGTCTTTAAAAGGTACAAGTTACCAAACCTCACTCTTAAAAATATATAACCTGCATAGTACTATATCTATTAAAGAAATTGAATTTTTAGTTTCTTTTAACAAAACAAAAACCTCTGAACAGAGAAAACCCCATGCTCAGATGGCTTCACTGATTAATTCTACCAAATATTTAAGGAAGAAATGACACCAACTCCATTGAAATTCTTCCAGAATATAGAAAGAAAGGGAACCTTCCAGGGTTATCTTCTGAGGCCAGAACTACCCTGATACTAAAGCTAGACATTAAGTTTACAAAACATAATAATATAGACTTATGATCCTCATAAACAGAGACTCAAAAATTCTCAACAAAATATGAGCAAATCAAAGTCAACAATACAAAAAAGGGTAATACATCATGGCTAATTGAGGTTTATCCTGACAATGCAAGAATCAGTCATCATTTGAAAATCACTCTATATAATTCACCACATCAACAGACTAAAAGTGAAAAATATTTCTTTTCATATCTGTAGTGTAGTGTAGTATGGTAGGCAGAATTCTAAAATGGTTCCAAGGATTTCTAGTACACCTCCACATGTACAAGCCCTCCATAGTCCATTAAATGGTCAATTTGATGGATTTTACTCCCATAATTTGGTTATGTTATATGGCACAGTTGATTTGAATAAAAGATTACCCAAGTGGGTTTGACTTAATCACAAGAACCCTTTAAAAATGGAGCATTTTCTCTGGCTGGTCCAAGAAGAGAAAGTCAGATATTCGTAGCATATGAAGGACTTGACACACTGTCACTGGCTTGAACGTAGAGTGGTATATGTGGAAAGGACTTGAGAGTGACCTCTAGGAGTTGAAAGCAATCCCCAGCCTACAGCCAACAAGAAAATAGGGACCTCAGTCCTACAAGCTCAAGGGACTGAAATCTGTCAATAACAAGAAAGAGCTGAGAAGTGACTTTTTCTTCAAATCCTCCAGATGAGAACTGAGTTGACTGACAAACTGATTTCAGGCTTTCAGGATTCTGAGCAGAGAACCTAGCTGCAGTGTGCCAGATTTCTGACCTACAGAACTGTGAACTAATAAATAGGTGTTGTTTTAAGTTGCTAAGTCTGTGGTAATTTGTTATGCAGCAATAGAAAACTAATGCAATGTAGAAAAAGTCTTCATCAAAACTGAACCATTAATGATTTTTTTAAAAAACACCCTCAGCAAGTTAGGAATAGGAGAAAACCACCTCAATCTGATGAAGGTCATCTAAAAAGAAAAAACTAGAGTTAACATCAAAGTTTATGATGAAAGACTGATACTTTCTCCCATACATCAGGGCAAATCCTCAACCAAACAGTCACTGGACACAAGGTCAATACCAAAAAAAAAAAAACAGTTAAATTTTGATATACTAGCAAGGAACAATTGAAAATGTACTGAAAACAATTGAAATTTATAAAACATTACCACTTATAATTACACCAAAAACATAAATTACTTAGGTATAAATATTTTAAAATATAGGTTCTGTATACTGAACACTACAACTACATAAAAAAATGGAAAGATATATTATGGTCACCAATTGGAATACTCAAAAATTTTAAGATATCAATTCATGCTACCCTGATCTACATATTTAATGTAGTTCCAATAAAAATCCCAGCAAGATTTTCTGTAGAATTGGGCAAGCTTCTCCTAAAATTTATGTAGAAAGACAAAGAAACTAGAGTAGCCAACAGGGTTTTGAAAATATGAGAACCATCACTACCTGATTTCCAGAATTACTATAAAGCTATAGGAATCAAGACATCATGGTGTTAGAGAAAGCACAAACACAAAGATCAATGAAACAGAATACAGAGTCCAGAAATAGACCCACACAACTATGGTCAATTAATTTTCAACAAAGTTTCTTGTACAAAATGTAACTCAAAATGGATCATAAATCCAAAAGTAAACACAAAATTTCTAGAAGAAAACACAGTAGAAATTCCTTGTGATCTCGGTTGCATAAAGATTGCTTAGATAATGACATCAAAGTGTGAGCCAAGGAATGCAAGGAATATAGCTCTAGAAGCTGGGAAAGGGAAGGAAACAGATTCTCCTCTAGAGCCTCTGAAGGGGCCACAGCCTTGCTCATACCTTGATTTCAGCCCAGTGAAACTTGCAATTTATGACCTCCAGAGCTGTGAAAGAATACATTTCTGTCATTTGAAGGCAACAAATTGTGGTAATTTGTTACAATAGCAGTAGGAAATGGATACATCCACTTTCACTAAACCATTTCAGGTCTATTGTAAAAGCTGTGCTTGGGTATTGACCTCAGAGGGTTAGCAAAGAGGTAAACTACGGGGAAATCCGGAAGTACAACCCTGGGGGGTTGCCCTTTGGAACCACTCCCTCTATTATCGCTATCAAAGCATTATCACTGTCCCCCAAATAAACAATAAACCAGGATGTTACATGCCCTTGGGCTGCAAAGGGCCTGAATATCCCCAGAAATCCAGGGGAAATATACAAAACCACACCCATAATTGCCAGCCTGCCTGAAGTAGCTTCCCATTGCTCCTGAGCTCGGCCATTACAGTCCCATCCCTATGAAACAAGTCAAATGCAGCTAGGAAGAGGATAAGTGAGTTTATGTAATCACGTTTGGGGAGCACCTTTTGATGTAATCACCTTTTGTGACAGAGAAAGAGTAGGAATAGAAAGGGCGGAGCTGAGTTGATCCTCAGCAGCTAAATACCAGTTTAGTTCAGTATGTGGGGAGGGGTTATCATGGCTCACTTCTCCACTCAGCCTATCAGGATCCCTCCAACTGTCTCTTAATGTGTCATGCTTTAACAACTGCTTTCATGGGATTGGGGTCCTGCTTATAGTGAGGCAATGATAGTTATCCTAGGAAAACAACCCTGCATATTCTAGAGTTCACGTTAAACACCCAGCTTTGGGATTTTCCCGGTGATGTTGCTCCTTAAAATTTTAGTCAGTTGCCTGTGAGCTTATTTGAGGGAATTCAGTCCTACCCTTTGAATTGCTCAGTCTATGAAAAGGGACATCCAGAATGAGACCATCCACTTAAAGCTTTTTTTTCTTTGTAATATTTCCTTTAGAAATGGTTCTCCCTTAGCTCTCAATTTAACATTATATGCCTTAGGATATAATGCCTTAGGATATAATGCCTTAGGATATGAATCAAAGCAATTAGCTGGGTGGTACTTTTAAATTTTGAGACCAGATTATATATGCATTGCTATATATTGCTTTTCCTTACAGAACATCACTGAGATTCTGCCAAGCCAACTAATATAGCTTTAACTCATTTTTAATGATGATATAATACCCTATAAGCACAATTTATTCCAATTTTCCTCACTTTTTAATCAAGAATTGGTGTTGACTTTTGTCAACTTATATAAAGATAAGTATATGATACTTTTATTTTGCTCTTCTAATAAGATATTTTATATTAATAAATTATCTAATATTGAAACAAACTTGTATTCCTGGAATAAATTCATGGTCACAGTGAGGCTGGATTCTGTTAATACCCTATTTAGTATTTTTGCATCAGTATTCATGAATGATATTAGTTTGCAGTTTTATTTTATTTTTTTGTACTACTTTTATCAGGTTTAGGTACAAATGTTGTTCTTGCTTTGTTAAAAGGATGAAGATTCCTTCCTTTTTTATACCTTCTATTTCTCTGTTAAGTTTTTCTAGCCTTCCATTTGTCTCAAGATTTTTCACACTTCCTACCTGGAGTGTGGTTATAATAGCTGCTTTAAAGTCTCTGATAATTTCAATATTCTGTGCCACCCCAGAGATGATAACTCTTCTTTTCCCTTGTGAGATGTTGAGATTATCCTTCAAGTAATTTTGGATTGAATCCTGGACATTTTTAATAGTATGTTATAAGATTCTAGGTCTTGTTTAAATCTTATGAAGAATGTTGATTTTTGTTTATGTTTTAACACAAGATTGACCCAATTAGTTTCAGGTGGCAAGTTTCTCCTTGCATTCTGTGATGCTATGGACTGCAGTTTTGTGTCCTCCCAAATTTTATCTGTTGAAATCTTAATCACCAATGTGATGGTATCTGAAGGTGGGGCCTTTAGGAGGTGACTAGGCCACAAAAGTGGAGTCCTCATGAATAGAATTAATACCCTTATTAAAGACACCCCAGAGAGCTCTCTCACCCCCTTCTACCACATGAGGATACAAAGCGAGAGAGAAGATGGCCACCTATGAACAAGGAAACAGGCTCTCACCACACACCAAGTCTTCCAGCACCTTGATCTTGGACTTTCCAGCTTCCAGAACTGGGAGAAATAAACGTTTCTCATTTAAGCCACCCAGTCTATGCTATTTTTGTTATATCAGCCCATGAATGGACTATAATATGTGAGCTGTGCTTCCAATATAAATTTAACTTTCAAAGCCTTTGTAGTGCTATTCCAACCTGTCATGCATGTATGCCATCCAACAACTTTTCTAGGCTGTGGGTAGTGGTCTACCCCATAGTTTGGTACTCAAAGCCTTTGGTAAGTTGCTTAAGGTCAGAAGCTCATACACAAATTAATGAGATGGTTTTATTGAGCTCTCTCATCTCCATTATCTCCGTGACTCTTTATGGTTATCAGGAGAACACCCCCCCCCCAACAATGGCCCTCTGACTAGAAAGCCAGGGCTTTAATTTCTCCCACTCTGCTATGAACTTCCCATCTACTACATCTGCCTCTGAGATCAAGCATCAAGGGAAAAGAGAAAAAATAAAAGCAACAGGGATTACCCCCATGTTGTTATTCTGGTCAAAGAGAAGGGTTTACCTCCCTTGGAGTTTTGTTGCCTGGCTGGACATTGCTACTATTGCTGCTACTGATGCCACAAAACTCCCTAGGAAATAGAGTGGGAGTTTATGGAAAAATAAACAGAGGATATCACCTACTGTTTCTGACCCATAGGGGTTCCCTTTCCTGCTCTTCAGACCAGAAACAGTAACCTTTCCTTCAGCCCTTTATTTACACACCAGTGCACAACTTTAGGCTGTGTTTGAGTCCAGACTGGGAGATACTGAAGGAAAAAAATTGGAAACCCACCACCAGTCCAGTTATACTTTGAGTTCTGGTTTTCTTCCCCAATTGTAAGTGGCAGGCTTACTATTTATTTAAAGAGTCCTTAGATAACTGCTAGTTGCATTCAGTGGGAAAGAAAGGGTGAAGTGTGCTTACTCTTTCTTAGTTGGAATAAAAACCCTTTTCCTTCCTTTTCAACCTTCTGGGACAATTTATAGAGAATTTGACCTGACTGGTCTTTGAAATTTTCATCGAATTCCCTTGTGAAACCATGTGACCTGGTGCTTTTTGCTTTGATATCTTTTTCTATTTCCTGTATGAAAATTCAATGCTTAAGAATTATATCCCTAATGAAGTCAATTTTAATAATCCATATTTCCTTAAGAAATTATACATTTCATCTCAGTTTTCTAACTTATTTGCATAAATATATGTAGTCTTCTATAGTTTTTGAGGTAAAATTCACATAATATAAATTAATCATTTTAAAGTATATGATACAATAGCATATAGTATATTCACATTGTGCAACCATCACCTCTATCTAGTTCCACATATTCATTACCTCAAAAGAGACACCTTGAATTCATTTAGCAGTCACACTCCATTCCTTCTCCCACAGTTTCTGGTAACCACTAAACTGCTTTCTGTATCTAAGGCTTTATCTTTTCTGGATGTCATATAAAAGGAATCATACAACATGTGACATTTTGTGTCTGTCATCTTTTACGTAGCAAAATGATTACAAGGTTCATACACCTTACGTCATATGTCAGTACATCATTCATATTTATGACTGAATAATATTCCATTGAATGAATATAGCACATTTTGATGAACACTTGTGTTGTTTCCACCTTTTGGCTATTATAAATAGTGCTGTTATGAACCTACATGTACACGTTTCTGTTTGAACACCTGTTTTCAATTGTTTTGGGTATATACCTAGGTGTGGATTTGCTGGGTCATGTGATAATTCTACACTTAATTTTTTTAGGTCAACCATACTGTTCCCCACATCAGCTGTACCATTCTACATTTGCACTAGCTATGTATGAAACTTCCAATTTCTTACCATCCTTGCCAACAATTGTTATTTCTCATCATAGCAATCCTAGTAGATATGAGGTGATATCATTGAAGTTTTGATTTGCATTTCCCTGATATCAGTGATGTTAAGCATCTTTTCATATGCTTGTTGGACATTTGTATATCTTCTTCAGAGAAATTTATATTGAAGTCATTTGCTCATTACTTATTTGTTTTTGTTGTTGAGTTGTTCTCATAATCCTTTTTATCTCTGTAAGGTTGGTAGTAATGTTCTAATTTTCATTTTATATTTTACTTTTTTTGTTTTCTTTTTCCCTAAAGGTTTATCAATTTTGTTCACCTTTTCAAAAAACAAACTTCCAGTTTCATCAATTTTCTCTATTGTTTTTCTGTTCTCTATTTTGTTTATCTTTGGTGTTATGTTTAGTATTTCCTTCCTTTTGTTAACTTTGGATTTATTTTTCTCTTCTATTCCTAGTTCCTTAAGGTATAAAGTAAGGTTATTGATTTGACATCCTTTTTTAATGTAGACATTTGTCACTATAAAATTCCCTCTTATGATTGCTTTTGCTACATCGCATAAATTTTGGTATATTGTGTTTTTGTTTTTACTTCTATCTAAGTATTTTCTAATTTCTCTTATAATTTCCTAATGGTTAATTAAGACTGTGTCCTTTAATTTCCACATATTTGAAGATGGCAGAGTAGGAAGACCCGGAGCTCACCTCCTCCCATAGGCACACCAAAATTACTATTTTCAGAGAAAGTATTGATGAGAACGACCTGAAGATTAGCAGAAAAATCTTCTACAACTAAAGATATAAAGAAGGAATCACAAGGAAAAGGGTAGGAGGGACAGAGACACAATATACTCAAGACCTCAAGACCATACCACTGGGTAGGTGATCCACAGATGGGAGGATAATTACAATTGAAGAGGTTCTCCCAAAAGAGCAAGGGGTCTGACCTCCACATTGTACTCCTGAGCCCAGAGGTCCTGCACTGGGAAAAGGAACCCACAGAACTTTTGACTTTGAAGGTCAGTGGGGCTTAGTTTTGGGAGGACCAGAGGGCTGAAGAAAATAGAGATTCTGTACTTAAAGGGTATACACAAAATCTCACATGCTCTGAGACACAGTGCAAAAGCAGTAATTTGGAGGGAGCTTGTGTCAGACAAACTTCAGATCTTAGAGAGCCTTATGTAGAGGCAGGAGGCCACTAGGACTATTTCTGGAGACATAGACACTGGCAGTAACCATTTTGAGGGACTCATTCTACCAGGAGGGAACAGCTGCTAGGAAAACCCCTTTTGGAATCCCTTCTCTAGCATATTAGGGCCAAGACCCAGCCATGGCAACCAGCCAATCAGCACCAGTTCTGGGATGCCCCAGGCCAAGCAGCTAGCCAGGTGGGGAAACAGCTCCAACCACCAGCAGACTGGCTGTTGTAGGAACCCCTGAGGCCCCAGCTGCCTCAGGACATGGCCCTATCCACTAGAGGGCTCAGGACCTGGCCCCTCCCACCAGTGACCTGACACTAGCCCCAGGATCCTGGGGCCTCACAGCCAGCCATTGGGACACAGCCCTGACCACCAGCAGGCTGACACCAGCTCTGGGACCTAGCCTCACACACCAGTGGGTGGGCATCTGCCATGGGATGCCATGGGCCATAGTCCCTTTCATCATCAAGCCTATATCAGCTCTAGGACACCAGGGCCCCACAGCCACAGACTCCAGGATGTGTTCTACCTATCAGCAGGTGAGCATTAGCCCTTGGACTGGCTTCACACACCAGAGGGCAGGCAGAAGCCCCTAGACTCCCTGGGCCCTGGCCTTGCCAACCCGTGGGCTGACACCAGGTCTGGAACCCCCTGTAGTAAGATCCTCAAGACTTATCTCCACCCACTAGTGGGCCAACACTGGTGCCAGAACATGGCCTCACCCACTGGTGGGTTGCTATCATCCAAAGGACCCCCTGAGCTACGGCACCACACATCAGCAGGCAGACAACAGCCCCAGGAGCACCAAGGTCCCACAGGGAGCAGTGTCAGGACCAGGCACACCGACCAGTGGGCTAGCACTATCCCTAAGACCACCAGGGTTTCACAGCCAGCAGCCTTGTGACCCAGGCCTGCCAACCAGTTGGCTGACCCCAGAACAAGAACTCTCTAGGATGTGCAACCAGCTGTGCCAGGACACATCCCTGCCCAGCAGCAGCCAGCAGCCTCCGCACTAGGCAGAGCCTGGCAACCAACCAAACCATAGGTCAATAATGCCTACCAGTGCACCCACAGTAGTCAACTCACCACAACAGAGGAGATAACACAGCTCAGCTAGAGGGCACCCCAAGAGCATATAGCTCTGGTAACCATAGGGGAGTGTGATGCTGGACCCCATAGGACATCTCCTACGTAAGGCCACTTCTCTAAGATTGGGGAATGGAACCAACTTATCAAATACATAGAAATAAAAACAGAAAATTAGACAAAATGAGGTGACAAAATATGTTGCAAAAGAAAGAACAGGATAAAACCTCAGAAGAAAAACTATGTGAAGTGAAGATAAACAATCTACCTGATAAACATTTCAAGGTAATGATCATAAAGATTCTCAGACAACTCAGGAGAAGAATGGATGAACACAGTGAGAAGTTAGGAAAGAGAAAATATAAAGAAAAACCAAACAGAGCTGAAGAATACAGTGACTGAAATAAAACATACACTAGAAGGAGTCAACAGTGGGTTAGATGATACAGAGGCATGGATTAGTGAACTGGAAGACAGAGTAGGGGAAAACACTCATGCTGAACAGAAAAACAAATTTAATAAGGACAGTTTAAGAGAACTCTGGGAAAATTTCAAGTGTACTAAAATTCGCATTATAGGGGTTTCTGAAGGAAAAGACAGAAAGGAGCAGAAAATATATTTGAAGACATAATAGCTGAAAACATCTCTAATCTGAGAAAGGAAACAGACATCCAAGTTCAAGAAGCACAGAGTGTCCCAAATAAGATCAATCAAAAGAGGACCACACCAAGATACATTGTAATTTAAATGGCAAAAGTTAAAGAGAAAAAGAGAATATTAAAAGCAGCAAGGGAAAAGCAACTAGTTAGGTACAAGGGAACTCCCATAAGACTATGAGCTGACTTTTCAGCAGAAGCTCTGCAGGCCAGAAGAGTGGCATGATATATTCACTGTTGAAAGGATTTTGAAGGAGAAGTAAAGAGTTTCACAGAAAATCAAAAGCTAAACAAGTTAGGCAACACGAAACCAAATTTACAAGAAATGTTAAAGGGACTTCTCTAAGCAAAAAAAAAAAAAAAAAGGAAAGGCCACAACTAGAAATATAAAAATTATGAAAGGAAAAATCTCACTAGTAAAGACAAACACACAGTAAAAGTAGTAGATCAACCACTTATAAAGCTAGCAGGAAGGTTAAAACTCAAGAGTAGTAAAATTAACTATATCCACAATAAGTATATAAGAGATACACAAAACAAAAATATATAAAATACAACATAAAAAACATTAAAAGTAAGAGATAGGATGGTTAGAATGCATTTGAACTTAAAAGACCATCAATATAAAATTATTATTATTATTATATTTCTATTTATTAAATATACAATAATTCTATATATGAAAGGAACCAAAAAGAACTACAATAAAAAACAGAAAACAATTAACAGTATTATAGCATGTTTTACATTGAAAAAAGAGGCCCATTCTAAGCTGTCTTTAAAAGTTTTGCAACATTATATAATTAAAAAATAAAATATTATTAACATCAATAAACTTTTTTCTTATAAAAAACAATTAACAAAATGGCAATAAGTATATAACTGTCAATAGTTACTTTAAATGTAAATGGAATAAATGTTCCAATCAAAACATATACAATAGATATAGAGGACCTACAAGATGGTGGAGGAGTAAGACATGGAGATCACCTTCCTCCCCACAAATACATCAAAAATATATCTACATGCTGAACAATTCCTACAGAACACCTACTGAATGCTGGCAGAAGACCTCAGACTTCCCAAAAGGCAAGAAACTCCCCACGTAACTGGTGAGGGCAAAAAAAAAAAAAAAAAACAGAAAGAAAAGAATAGGAATGGACCCTGCACCTCTGGGAGGGAGCTGTGAAGGAGGAAAAGTGTCCATACACTAGGAAGTCCCTTCACTGGAGGAGACAGGGTGTGAGCGGGGGAGGGGGGGAAGCTTTGGAGCCACAGAGGAGAGCGCAGCAACTGAGGTGCAGAGGGCAAAGTGGAGAGATTCCCACACAGGGGATCAGTGCCGACCAGCACTCAGCAGCCTGAGAGACTTGTCAGCTCACCTGCCAGGGTGGGTGGGGGCTGGGACCTGAGGGTCGGGCTTTGGAGGTCAGATCCCAGGAAGAGGACTAGGGTTGGCTGCGTGAACACAGTCTGAAGGGGACTAGTGCACCACACCCAACTGGGAGGGAGTATGGGGAAAAGTCTGGAACTGCCTAAGAGTCAAGAGACCATTGTCTTGAAGTGTGCAAGTAGAGGAGATTCAGAACACCACCTAAAGAAGCATCAGAGATGGATGTGAGCTGCGGCTATCAGCACGGACACAAGAAACGGGCATGAAATGCTAATGCTGCTACTGCAGCCACCAAGAATCCTGTGTGCAAGCACAGATCAATATCCACAGATCCCTTTCCAGGAGCCTGTGCAGCCCGCCACTGCCAGGGTACCATAATCCAGGGACAACTTACTGGGGGAACACAGGGCACACCTCAGGCTGTTGCAAAATCACACCAGCCTCTGCCACCGCAGGCTCACCCCACATTCTGTACTCCTCCCTCCCCCCAGCCTGAGTGAGTCAGAGCCCCCTAATCAGCCACTCCTTTAACCCCCTCACTTCAGGGTGAAGAACAGACGCCAGAGGGCGACCTACAGGCAGAGATGGGGCCAAATCCAAAGGTGACCGCCAGGAGCTGTGCAAACAAAGAAGAGAAAGGGAAATTTCTCCCAGCAGCCTCAGGAGCAGCAGATTAAATCTCCACAATCAACTTGATGTACACCGCATCGGCGGAATACCTGAATAGACAACAAATCATCCCAAAATTGAGGTGGTGGACATTGGGAGCAATGGTAGGCTTGGGGTTTGCTGTATGTGACTGACTAGTTTCTGATTTTTAAGTTTATCTTAGTATAGTTTATAGAACATATTATCATTGGTGGATTTCTTTATTGCTTTGGTTGCTCTTTTCTTTTTTTACCTATTTTTTAATTTTAATAATATTTTTTAATTTTTTATTTTAATAACTTTATTTTTTTCTCCCTTTTCTTCTGAGCTGTGTGGCTGACAGGGTCTTGGTGCTCCAGCTGGGTGTCAAGCCTGAGCCTCTGAGGGGGGAGAGCCAAGTTCAGAACATTGGTCCACCAGTGACCTCCCAGCCCCATGTAATATCAATCACAGAGAGCTCTCCCAGAGATCAATGTCTCAACACTAAGACCCACTTCAACTCAACAACCAGCAAGCTCCAGTGCTGGACACCCCATGACAAACAACTAGCAAAACAGGAACACAACCCCACCCATTAGCAGAGAGACTGCCTAAAATCATAATAAGTTCACAGACACCACAAAACACACCACCAGACGTGGTCCTTAACACCAGAAAGACAAGATCCAGCTTCATCCACCAGAATACAGGCATGAGTCCCCTCCACCAGGAAGCCTACACAACCCACTGAACTAAACTTACCCACTGAGGGCAGACACCAAAGACAACCAGGACTTTGAACCTGAAGCCAGAAAAAAAGGAGACCCCAAACACAGTAACTTAAGAAAAATGAAAAGACTGAGAATTAAATAGCAGATGAAAGACCAAAGTAAAAACCCACCAGACCAAACAAATGAGTAGGAAACAAGGGGTCTACCGGAAAAAGAATTCAGAGTAATGATAGTAAAGATGATCCAAAATCTTGGAAATAGAATGGAGAAAATACAAGAAACGTTTAACAAGGACCCAGAAGAACTAAAGAGCAAACAAACAATGATGAACAACACAATAAATGAAATTTAAAATTCTCTAGAAGGAATCAATAGAAGAATAACTAAGACATAAGAACGGAAAAGAGACATGGAAGATAAAATAAATGGAAATGTGGATTAAATGTCTCTGTGGAAATGACTACCAAAGAGAAGAATAAAGAAAAAAGAATGAAAAGAATTGAGGATAGTCTCAGAGACTTCTGGGACAACATTAAACTCGCAAACATTAGAATTACAGGGATCCCAGAAGAAGAAGAGAAAACAAAAGGGACTGAGAAAATATTTGAAGAGTTTATAGATGAAAACTGCCCTGATATGGGAAAGGAAATAGTCAGTCAAGTCTAGGAAGTACAGAAAGTCCCATACAGGCTAAACCAAAGGAGGAACATGCCAAGACACATATTAATCAAACTATCAAAAATAAAATACAAAGAACAAATATTAAAAGCATCAAGGGAAAAGCAACAAAAAACATACAGGGGAATTCCCATAAGGTTAACAGCTGATCTTTCAGCAAAAACGCTGGAAGCCAGAAGGGAGGGGCAGGACATATTTAAAGTGAAAAAGGGAGAAACATACAACCAAGATTGTACTAACCGGCAAGGATCTCATTCAGATTGGACAGAGAAATGAAAATCTTTACAGACAAGCAAAAGCTAAGAGAATTCAGCACCACCAAACCAGCTTTACAACAAATGCTAAAGGAACTTCTCTAGGCAGGAAACACAAGAGAAGGAAAAGACCTGCAATAACAAAGCCAAAACAATTAGGAACATGGTAATAGGAACATACATATCAAAAATTACCTTATCACAATTTGTATGGAAACACAAAAGACCCCGAATAGCCAAGACAATCTTGAGAACAAAATATGGAGCTGGAGGAATCAGGCTCCCTGACTTCAGACTATACTACAAAGCTACAGTAATCAAGACAGAATGGTACTGGCACAAAAACAGAAATATAGATCAATGGAACAGGATAGAAAGCCCAGAGATAAACCCACACATATATGGTCACCTTATCTTTGCTAAAGGAGGCAAGAATATACAGTGGAGAAAAGACAGCCTCTTCAATAAGTGGTGCTGGGAAAACTGGACAGGTACATGTAAAAGTATGAAATTTGAACAGTCCCTAACACCACACACAAAAATAAACTCAAAATGGATTAAAGACCTAAATGTAAGGCCAGACACTAGAAAACACTTGAGGAAAACATAGGCAGAACACTCTATGAAATAAATCACAGCAAGATCCTTTTTGACCCACCTCCTAGAGAAATGGAAATAAAAACAGAAGTAAACAAATGGGACCTAATGAAACTTAAAAGCTTTTGCACAGCAAACGAAACTATAAACAAGACGAAAAGACAACCCTCAGAATGGGAGAAAATATTTGGAAATGAAGCAACTGACAAAGGATTAATTTCAAAAAATTTACAAGCATCTCATGCAGCTCAGTAACAAAAAGCAAACAACCCAATCCAAAAACGGGCAGAAGACTTAAATAGATATTTCTCCAAAGAAGATACACAGATTGCAAACAAACACATGAAAGAATGCTCAACATCATTAATCATTAGAGAAATGCAAATCAAAACTACAATGAGATATCATCTCACACCAGTCAGAATGGCCATCATCAAGAAATCTAGAAACAATAAATGCTGGACAGGGTGTGGAGAAAAGGGAACCCTCATACACTGTTGGTGGGAATGTAAATTGATACAGCCACTATGGAGAACAGTATGGAGGTTCCTTAAAAAACTACAAATAGAACTACCATACGACCCAGCAATCCCACCACTGGGCATATACCCTGAGAAAACCATAATTCAAAAAGAATCATGTACCAAAATGTTCATTGCAGCTCTATTTAGAATAGCCAGGACATGGAAGCAACCTAAGTGTCCATCAACAGATGAATGGATAAAGAAGATGTGGCATATATACACAATGGAATATTACTCAGCCATCAAAAGAAAGGAATTTGAGTTATTTGTAGTGAGGTGGATGGACCTAGATTCTGTCATACAGAGTGAAGTAAGTCAGAAAGAGAAAAACAAATACAGTATGCTAATACATGTATATGGAATGTAAGAGAAAAAAAGGTCATGAAGTAAATAGGGGTAAGACAGGAATAAAGACACAGACCTACTAGAGCATGGAATTGGGGATATGGGGAAGGGTAAGGGTAAGCTGTGACAAAGAGAGAGAGTGGCATGGACATATATACACTACCAAACGTAAAATAGATAGCTAGTGGGAAGCAGCCGCAAAGCACAGGGAGATCAGCTAGGTGGTTTGTGACCACCTAGAGGGGTGGGATAGGGAGGGTGGGAGGGAGGGAGATGCAAGAGGGAAGAGATATGGGAACATATGTATATGTATAACTGATTCACTTCGTTATAAAGCAGAACTAACACACCATTGTAAAGAAATTATACTCCAATAAAGATTTTTTTTAAAAATTATGTGACGTGATGGAGGTGTTAGCTAATACTATGATGGTAATTATTTTGCAATATAAGTATAGCAAATCAAAACACTGTAAACCTTAAACTTAAACAATATTATATGTCACTTTTATCTAATACATCTAGGGAAAAACAAAAAAAATTAGCTTAAATGTAAATGGACTAAATGCTCCAATCAAAAGACATACACTCACTGAATGGATACAAAAACAAGACCCATATATATGCTGTCTACAAGAGACCCACTCCTGACCTAGGGACACATACAGACTGAAAGTGAGGGGATGGAAAAGATATTCCATTCAAATGGAAATCAAAAGAAAGCTGGGGTAGCAATTCTCATATTGGACAAAATAGACTTTAAAATAAAGACTATTACAAGAGAAAAAGAAAGACACTATATAATGATCAAGGGATCAATACAAGAAGAAGATATAACAATTGTAAATATTTACACACGCTACATAGGAGCACCTCAATACATGAGGCAAATGCTACCAGCCATAAAAGGACAACTCGACAGTAACACAACTTCAAAACCCCACTTTCACCAATGGACAAATTATCCAAAATGAAAATAAACAAGGAAACACAAGCTTTAAATGATATATTAAACAAGACTGACTTATTTGATATTTATAGGACATTCCATCCAAAAACAACAAAACACACTTTCTTCTCAACTGTTCATGGAACATTCTCCAGGATAGATCATATCTTGGGTCACAAATCAAGCCCTGGTAAATTAAACAAAATTGAAATTATACTAAGTATCTTTTCCAACCATAACGCTATGAGAATAGATATCAATGACAGGAAAAAAAAAACCTAAAAAATACAAACACATGAAGGCTAAACAATACACTACTAAATAACCAAGAGATCATTGAAGAAATCAAAGATGAAGTCAAAAATTACCTAGAGACAAATGACAATGAAAACACGATGACCCAAAACTTATGGGACGCTGCAAAAGCAGTTCTGAAAGGGAAGTTTATAGCAATAAATCCTACCTCAAAAAAAAAGAAATATCTCAAATAAACAACATAACCTTACACCTAAAGCAATTAGAGAAAGAATAACAAAATAAACCCAAAATTAGCAGAAGGAAAGATCATAAAAATCAGATCAGAAATAAATGAAAAATAAATGAAGACCTTCCTCCCCACAGATACACCAGAAATACAGCTACACGTGGAACAACTCCTACAGAACACCTACTGAACGCTGGCAGAAGACCCCAGACCTCCCAAAAGGCAAGAAACTCCCCACATACCTGGGTAGGGCAAAGCAGAGAGATTCCCGCACAGAAGAGCGGTGCCGAGCGGCACTCACCAGCCCGAGAGGCTTGTCTGCTCCCCCGCCGGGGCGGGCGGCGCTGGAGCTGAGGCTCGGGCTTCGGTCAGAGCACAGGGAGAGGACTGGGGCTGGCGGCGAGAACTCAGCCTGAAGGGGGCTAATGTGCCACAGCTAGCCGGGAGGGAGTCCGGGAAAACTCTGGAGCTGCTGAAGAGGCAGGAGACTTTTTCTTCCCTCTTGGTTTCCTGGTGCGCGAGGAGAGGGGATTAAGAGCGCCGCGTAAAGGAGCTCCAGAGACGGGCGCGAGTCGCGGCTGAAAGCGCGGAGCCCAGAGACGGGCGTGGGACGCTGGGGCTGCTGCTGCCGCCGCCAAGAAGCCTGCGTGCGAGCGCAGGTCACTGTCCACACCGCCCTTCCGGGAGCCTGTGCAGCCTGCCACTGCCGGGGTCCCGAGATCCAGGGGCGGCTTCCCTGGGAGAACGCACGGCGCGCCTCAGGCTGGTGCAACGTCACGCCGACCTCTGCCGCTGCAGGCTCGCCCCGCACTCCGTGCCCCTCCCTCCCGCCCGGCCTGAGTGAGCCAGAGTCCCCGAAGAGGCTGCTCCTTTAACCCTGTCCTGTCTGAGCGAAGAACAGACGCCCTCCGGCGACCTACACGCAGAGGCGGGGCCAAATCCAAAGCTGAGACCCAGGAGCTGTGAGAACAAAGAGAAAGGGAAACCTCTCCCAGCAGCCTCAGAAGCAGCGGATTAAAGCTCCACAATCAACTTGATGTACCCTGCATCTGTGGAATACATGAATAGACAACAAATCATCCCAAATTGAGGAGCCAGGAGTCAGTGCTGTGCCTCTGAGGTGGGAGAGCGAACTTCAGGACACTGGTCCACAAGAGACCTCCCAGCTCCACATAATATCAAACGGCGAAAATCTTCCAGAGATCTCCATCTCAACACCAGCACCCAGCTTCACTCAACGACCAGCAAGCTACAGTGCTGGACACCCTATGCCAAACAACTAGCAAGACAGGAACACAACGCCACCCATTAGCTGAGAGGCTGCCTCAAATCATAAAAAGTCCGCAAACACCCCAAAACACACCACCAGACGTGGACCTGCCCACCAGAAAGACAAGATCCAGCCTCATCCACCAGAACACAGGCAGTAGTCCCCTCCACCAAGAAGCCTACACAACCCACTAAACCAACCTTAGCCACTGGGGACAGACATCAAAAACAACGGGAACTACGAACCTGCAGCCTGCAAAAAGGAGACCCCAAACACAGTAACATAAGCAAAATGAGAAGACAGAAAAACACACAGCAGGAGAAGGAGCAAGATAAAAACCCACCAGACCTAACAAATGAAGAGGTAATAGGCAGTCTATCTGAAAAAGAATTCAGAATAATGATGGTAAAGATGATCCAAAATCTTGGAAATAAAAGAGACAAAATGCAAGAAACAGTTAACAAGGACCTAGAAGAACTAAAGACGAATCAAGCATCGATTAAAAGCACAATAAATGAAATAAAAATTACTCTAGATGGGATCAATAGCAGAATAACTGAGGCAGAAGAACGGATAAGTGAGGTGGAAGATAAAATAGTGGAAATAACTGATGCAGAGCAAAATAAAGAAAAAAGAATGAAAAGAACAGAGGACAGTCTCAGAGACCTCTGGGACAACATTAAACGCACCAACATTCGAATTATAGGGGTTCCAGAAGAAGAAGAGAAAAAGAAAGGGACTGAGAAAATATTTGAAGAGATTATAGTTGAAAACTTCCCTAATATGGGAAAGGAAATAGTTAATCAAGTCCAGGAGGCACAGAGAGTCCCATACAGAATAAATCCAAGGAGAAATACACCAAGACACATATTAATCAAACTGTCAAAAATTAAACACAAAGAAATCATATTAAAAGCAACAAGGCAAAAACAACAAATAACACACAAGGGAATCCCCATCAGGATAACAGCTGATCTCTCAGCAGAAACTCTACAAGCCAGAAGGGAGTGGCAGGACATAATTAAAGTGATGAAGGAGAAAAACCTGCAACCAAGATTACTCTATCCAGCAAGGATCTCATTCAGATTTGATGGAGAAATTAAAACGTTTACAGACAAGCAAAAGCTGAGAGAGTTCAGCACCACAAAACCAGCTTTACAACAAATGCTAAAGGAACTTCTCTAGGCAAGAAACACAACAGAAGGAAAAGAACTACAATAACGAACCCAAAACAATTAAGAAAATGGGAATAGGAACATACATATCAATAATTACCTTAAATGTAAATGGACTAAATGCTCCCACCAAAAGACACAGACTGGCTGAATGGATACAAAAACAAGACCCATATATATGCTGTCTACAAGAGACCCACTTCAGACCTAGAGACACATACAGACTGAAAGTAAGGGGATGGAAAAAGATATTCCATGCAAATGGAAACCAAAAGAAAGCTGGAGTAGCAATTCTCATATCAGACAAAATAGACTTTAAAATAAAGACTACTAGAAGAGACAAAGAAGGACACTACATAATGATCAAGGGATCAATCCAAGAAGAAGATATAACAATTGTAAATATTTATGCACCAAACATAGGAGCACCTCAATACATAAGGGAAATATTAACAGCCATAAAAGGAGAAATCAACAGTAACACAATCATAGTAGGGGACTTTAACACCCCACTTTCACCAATGGACAGATCATCCAAAATGGAAATAAATAAGGAAACACAAGCTTTAAATGATACATTAAACAAGATGGACTTAGTTGATATTTATAGGACATTCCATCAAAAAACAACAGAATACACATTTTTCTCAAGTGCTCATGGAACATTCTCCAGGATAGATCATATCTTGGGTCACAAATCAAGCCTTGGTAAATTTAAGAAAATTGAAATTGTATCAAGTATCTTTTCTGACCACTATGCTATGAGACTAGACATCAATTACAGGAAAAGATCTGTAAAAAATACAAACACATGGAGGCTAAACAATACACTACTCAATAACGAAGTGATCACTGAAGAAATCAAAGAGGAAATAAAAAAATACCTAGAAACAAATGACAATGGAGACACGACGACCCAAAACATATGGGACGCAGCAAAAGCAGTTCTAAGGGGGAAGTTTATAGCAATACAATCCCACCTTAAGAAACAGGAAACATCTCGAGTAAACAACCTGACCCTGCACCTAAAGCAATTAGAGAAAGAAGAACAAAAAACCCCCAAAGTTAGCAGAAGGAAAGAAATCATAAAGATCACATCAGAAATAAATGAAAAAGAAATGAAGGAAACGATAGCAAAGATCAACCAAACTAAAAGCTGTTTCTTTGAGAAGATAAAGAAAATTGAAAAACCATTAGCCACACTCATCAAGAAAAGAAGGGAGAAGACTCAAATCAATAGAATTAGAAATGAAAAAGGAGAAGTAACAACTGACACTGCAGAAATACAAAAGACCATGAGAGATTACTACAAGCAACTCTATGCCAATAAAATGGACAACCTGGAAGAAATGGACAAATTCTTAGAAACGCACAACCTGCCAAGACTGAATCAGGAAGAAATAGAAAATATGAACAGACCAATCACAAGCACTGAAATTGAAACTGTGATTAAAAATCTTCCATCAAACAAAAGCCCAGGACCAGATGGCTTCACAGGCAAATTCTATCAAACATTTAGAGAACAGCTAACACCCATCCTTCTCAAACTCTTGCAAACAATATCAGAGGAAGGAACACTCCCAAACTCATTCTACGAGGCCACCATCACCTTGATACCAAAACCAGGCAAGGATGTCACAAAGAAAGAAAACTACAGGCCAATATCACTGATGAACATAGATGCAAAAATCCTCAACAAAATCCTAGCAAACAGAATCCAACAGCACATTTAAAGGATCATACACCATGATCAAGTGGGGTTTATTCCAGGAATGCAAGGATTCTTCAATATACGCAAATCAATCAATGTGATACACCATATTAACAAGTTGAAGGAGAAAATCCATATGATCATCCCAATAGATGCAGAGAAAGCTTTCGACAAAATTCAACACCCATTTATGATAAAAATCCTGCAGAAAGTAGGCATAGAGGGAACTTTCCTCAACATAATAAAGGCCATATATGACAAACCCACAGCCAACATTGTCCTCAATGGTGAAAAACTGAAACCATTTCCACTAAGATCAGGAACAAGACAAGGTTGCCCACTCTCACCACTCTTATTCAACTTAGTTTTGGAAGTTTCAGCCACAGCAATCAGAGAAGAAAAGGAAATAAAAGGAATCCAAATTGGAAAAGAAGAAGTAAAGCTGTCACTGTTTGCAGATGACATGATACTATACATAGAGAATCCTAAAGATGCTACCAGAAAAATACTAGAGCTAATCAATGAATTTGGTAAAGTAGCAGGATACAAAATTAATGCACAGAAATCTCTGGCATTCCTGTACACTAATGATGAAAAATCTGAAAATGAAATCAAGAAAACACTCCCATTTACCATTGCAACAGAAAGAATAAAGTATCTAGGAATAAACCTACCTAAGGAGACAAAAGACCTGTATGCAGAAAATTATAAGACACTGATGAAAGAAATTAAAGGTGATACAAATAGATAGAGAGATATACCATGCTCCTGGATTGGAAGAATCAATATTGTGAAAATGACTCTACTACCCAAAGCAATCTACAGATTCAATGCAATCCCTATCAAACAACCACTGGCATTTTTCACAGAACTAGAACAAAAAATTTCAAAATTTGTTTGGAAAAACAAAAGACCCTAAATAGCCAAAGCAATCTTGAGAACGAAAAACGGAGCTGGAGGAATCAGGCTCCCTGACTTCAGACTATACTACAAAGCTACAGTAAGCAAGACAGTGTGGTACTGGCAAAGAAACAGAAAGATAGATCAATGGAACAGGATAGAAAGCCCAGAGATAAACCCATGCACATATGGTCAACTTATCTTTGATAAAGGAGGCAGGAATGTACAGTGGAGAAAGGACAGCCTCTTCAATAAGTGGTGCTGGGAAAACTGTACAGGGACATGTAAAAGTATGAGATTAGATCACTCCCTAACACCATACACAAAAAGAAGCTCAAAATGGATTAAAGACCTAAATGTAAGGCCAGAAACTATCAAACTCTTAGAGGAAAACATAGGCAGAACACTCTATGACATAAATCACAGCAAGATCCTTTTGGACCCACCTCCTAAAGAAATGGAAATAAAAACAAAGATAAACAAATGGGACCTAATGAAACTTCAAAGCTTTTGCACAGCAAAGGAAACCATAAACAAGACCAAAAGAGAACCCTCAGAATGGGAGAAAATATTTGCAAATGAAGCAACTGACAAAGGATTAATCTCCAAAATTTATAAGCAGCTCATGCAGCTCAATAGCAAAAAAACAAACAACCCAATCCAAAAATGGGCTGAAGACTTAAATAGGCATTTCTCCAAAGAAGATATACAGACTGCCAACAAACACATGAAAGAATGCTCAACATCATTAATCATTAGAGAAATGCAAATCAAAACTACAATGAGATATCATCTCACACCAGTCAGAATGGCCATCATCAAGAAATCTAGAAACAATAAATGCTGGAGAGGGTGTGGAGAAAAGGGAACCCTCTTGCACTGCTGGTGGGAATGTGAATTGGTACAGCCACTATGGAGAACAGTATGGAGGTTCTTTAAAAAACTAAAAATAGAACTACCATATGACCCAGCAATCCCACTACTAGGCATATACCCTGAGAAAACCATAATTCAAAAAGAGACATGTACCAAAATGTTCATTGCAGCTCTATTCACAATAGCCCGGAGCTGGAAACAACCTAAGTGTCCATCGTCGGATGAATGGATAAAGAAGATGTGGCACATATATAGAATGGAATATTACTCGGCCATAAAAAGAAACGAAACTGAGCTATTTGTAATGAGGTGGATGGACCTAGAGTCTGTCATACAGAGTGAAGTAAGTCAGAAAGAGAAAGACAAATACTGTATGCTAACACATATGTATGGAATTTAAAGAAAAATGTCATGAAAAACCTAGGGGTAAAACGGGAATAAAGACACAGACCTACTTGAGAATGGACTTGAGGATATGGGGAGGGGGAAGGGTAAGCTGTGACAAAGCGAAAGAGAGGCATGGACATATATACACTACCAAACGTAAGGTAGATAGATAGTGGGAAGCAGCCGCAGAGCACAGGGAGATCAGCTCGGTGCTTTGTGACCACCTGGAGGGGTGGGATGGGGAGGGTGGGAGGGAGGGAGATGCATGAGGGAAGGGATGTGGGAACAGATGTATATGTATGACTGATTCACTTTGTTATAAAGCAATAACTAATAATAATAATAAAAAAGACCTGTATGCAGAAAATTATAAGACACTGATGAAAGAAATTAAAGATGATACCAACAGATGGAGAGATATACCATGTTCTTGGATTGGAAGAATCAGCACTGTGAAAATGACTATTATATACAAAGCAATCTACAGCTTCAGTGCAACCCCTGTCAAACTACCAATGGCATTGTCCACAGAACTAGAACAAAAAAATTTCACAATTTATATGGAAATACAAAAGACGTGGAATATCTAAAGCAATCTGGAGAAAGAAAAATGGAGCTGGGGGGGATCAGACTCCCTGACTTCAAACTATACCACAAAGCTATAGTAATCAAGGCAGTATGGTACTGTCACAAAAACAGAAATATAGACCAATGGAACAAGATAGAAAGCCCAGAGATAAACCCACACACATATGGTCACCTTATCTTTGATAAAGAAGACAAAAATATACAATGGAGAAAGACAGCCTCTTCAGTATGTGGTGCTGGGAAAACTGGACAGCTACATGTAAAAGAATGAAATTAAAACACTCCCTAATGCTATACACAAAAGTAAACTCAAAATGGATTAAAGACCTAAATGTAAGGCCAGACACTAGAAAACTCTTGAGGAAAACATAGGCAGAACACTCTATGACATAAATCACAGCAAGATCCTTTTTGACCCACCTCCTAGAGAAATGGAAATAAAAACAAAAATAAACAAATGGGACCTAATGAAACTTCAAAGCTTTTGCACAGCAAAGGAAACCATAAACAAGGTGAAAAGACAACCCTCAGAATGGGGAAAATATTTGCAAATGAAGTAACTGACAAAGGACTAATATGCAAAATATACAAGCAACTCATGCAGCTCAATATCAAAAAAACCCAAACAACCCAATCCAAAAATGGGCAGAAGAACTAAATAGACATTTCTCCAAAGAGGATATACTGATTGGCAACAAACACATGAAAGAATGCTCAACATCCCTAATCATTACAGAAATGCAAATCAAGACTAAAATGAGTTATCACCTCACACCGGTCAGAATGGCTGTCATCAAAAAATCTACAAACCATAAATGCTGGAGAGACTGCGCAGAAAACGGAAGCCTCTTGCACTGTTGGTGGGAATGTGAATTGGTACAGTCACTATGGAGAACAGTATGGAGTTTCCTTAAAAAACTAAAAATAGAACTACCATATGACCCAGCAATCCCACTCCTGGGCATATACCCTGAGAAAACCATAATTCAAAAAGAGACATGTACCACAATGTTTATTTCAGTACTACTTACAATTTCCAGGACATGGAAGCAATTTAAGTGTCCATCGACAGATGAATGGATAAAGAAGATGTGGCACATATATACAATCGAATATTAGCCATAGAAAGAAATGAAATTAAGTTATGTGTAATGAGGTGGGTCTGTCTTACAAAGTGAAATAAGTCAGAAAGAGAAAAACAAATGCCATATGCTAACACATGTATATGGAATGTAAAAAAAAGGTTCTTGTGAACCTAGGGGCAGGACAGGATTAAAGTTGCAGGCATAGAGAATGGACTTGAAGACACGGGGGAGGGGGAAGTGTAAGCTGGGACAAAGTGAGAGAGTAGCATTGACATATATACCACATATTCTTAAGCCAATCATCTGTGGATGGACACTGGGTTGCTTCCATGTCTTGGCTATTGTAAGTAGTGCTCATATGAACATTGGGATGCATGTATCTTTTCAAATTAGAGTTTTGTTATTTCTGGTTATATACACAGGAGTAGAAATGCTGGATCATATGGTAGCTCTATTTTCATTTTTTTTTTTTTTTTTTTTTTGCGGTACGCGGGCCTCTCACTGTTGTGGCCTCTCCCGTTGCAGAGCACAGGCTCCGGACGCGCAGGCTCAGCGGCCATGGCTCACAGGCCCAGCCGCTCCACGGCACGCGGGGTCCTCCCAGACCGGGGCACGAACCCGCGTCCCCTGCATCGGCAGGCGGACTCTCAACCACTGTGCCACCAGGGAAGCCCTATTTTCAGTTTTTTTAAGGAACCTCCATACAATTTTCCAAAGTAGCTGCACCAATGTACATTACCACCAAGAGTTTAGAGGGGTTTCCTTTTCTCCATATGCTCTCCAGCATTTACTCTTTGTAGATGTTTTAATGATGGCCATTCTGTCTTTTGTGAGGTGATACCTCATTGTGGTTTCGATTTGCAGTTCTCTAATAATTAGCGATGTTGAGCATCTTTTCAGTTGCCTGTTAGCCATCTGTATGTCTCCTTTGGAAAACTGTCTATGTAGGTCTTCTGCTCATTTTTTATTGTTCTGTTTGTGGGGGTTTTTTTTTGGTATTGAATTGTATGAGCAGTTTTTATATTTTGGATATTAACCCAATATCAGTGATATCATTTCCAAATATTTTCTCCCATTCCATGCATTGTCTTTTCATTCTGTTGATGGTTTCCTTTGTTGTGCAAAAGCTTTTAAGTTTAATTAGGTCCCATTTGATTACTTTTGTTTTTATTTCTTTGCCTTGGGAGACAGATCTAAGAAAATATTGTTACAATTTATGTTAGAGAAGGATTTATCTATGTTCCCTTCCAAGAGTTTTATGGTGTCATGACTTACATTTAGGTCTTTACACCATTTTGAATTTATTTTTGTATGATGTGAGTGAGTGTTCTAATTTCATTAATTTACATGACTTACATGTCTACCTTTCCCAACACCACTTTTTGAAGAGATGGTCTTCTCTACATTGTGCATTCTTGCCTACTTTGTTGTAGATTAATTGACCATAGTTACGTGGGGTTATTTCTGAGCTCTCTATTCTGTTGCATTGATCTATATTTCTGCTTTTGTGCCTATACCATGCTGCTTTGATTACAGTTCCTTTGTAGTATCATCTGAAGCCTGGAAGACTTATGACTCCAGCTTTGTTTGGTTTTTGTTGTAATTGTTTTGGTAATTCTAGGTCATTTGTGGTTCTATATAAATTTTAGGATGATTTCTTCTAGGTATGTGAAAAATGTCATGGGTATTTTGATTAAGATTACATTAGATTTGTAGATTGCTTTGGGTAGTATGACCATTTTAACATTATTAATTCTTCCAATCCAAGAGCATGGGATAGCATTCCATTTCTTTGGGTTATATTCAGTTTCGTTTATCAATGTTTTATAGTTTTCAGAGTATAGTTCTTTCACTTCATGCTTAAGTTTATTCCCAGATATTTTATTTTTTGACATGATTTTAAACAAGATTTTCTAAACTTTCTCTGTCTGATATTTCATTGTTAGTATAAAGAAATCCAACAGATCTCTGTATATTAATCTTGTATCCTTCTACCTTGCTTAATTCATTTGTTAGTTCTAATAGTTTTTGTGTGGAGACATTAGGGTTCTCTATATAGAGTATCATGTGATCTGCAGACAGTGACAGTTATACATCTTCCCTTCCAATTTGGATATTTTTATTTCTTTTTCTGGTCTGACAGCTGGGGCTAGAACTTAAATACTATGTTGAATAGAAGTTGTGAGAGTGGACATCCTTGACTTGTTCCTGAATTTAGTGGGAACGCTTTCAGCTTTTCACCATTGAGGATTATGTTGACTGTGGGTTTGTCATAAATGGCTTTTATTATGTTGAGATATGTTCCCTCTATACCCACTTTGGTGAGAGTTTTTATCATGAATGGATATTGAATTCTGTCAAATGCTTTTTTGCATTTATTGAGATGATCATGTGGTTTTTGTCTTTCCTTCTGTTAATATCGTGTATCACATTAATTGGTTTGCATATGTTGAACCATCTTTGTGACCCTGGAATAAACCCAACTTGATCATGGTGTATGGTCCTTTTTATGTATTGTTGGATTCATTTTCCTAATATTTTGTTGAGGATTTTTGTTTTGTTTTGTTTTTGTTTTTTGTGATACGTGGGCCTCCTACTGCTGTGGCCTCTCCCATTGCGGAGCATAGGCTCCAGACGCGCAGACTCAGTGGCCATGGCTCACGGGCCCAGCCGCTCTACAGCATGTGGGATCTTCCCAGACCAGGGCACGAACCCACGTCCCCTGTATCAGCAGGCGGACTCTCAACCACTGTGCCACCAGGGAAGCCCTGTTGAGGATTTTTGCATATATATTCATCAAAGATATTGGCCTGTAATTTTTAATTTAATTTTTATCAGAGTATAATTGATTTACTATGTTGTGTTGGTTTCAGGTGTACAGCACAGTGAATCAGTTATACTTATACTTATATCCACTCTTTTTTTTTAGATTATTTTCCTATATAGGCCATTACAGAGTATTAAGTAGAGTTCCCTGTGCTATACACCAGGTTTTTATTAGTTATCTATTTTATATATAGTAGTGTGTATATGTCAATCCCAATCTCCGAATTTATCCCTCCCCCTCCCCATCCCCTGGTAACCATAAGTTTGTTTTCTACATCCGTGACTCTACTTATGTTTTGTACATAAGTTCATTTGTACCCATTGTTTTAGATTCCACATGTAAGCGATATCATTTGATATTTTTCTTTCTCTGTCTGACCTACTTCATGTAGTATGACAATCTCTAGGTCCATCCATATTGCTGCAAATGGCATTATTTTGTTCTTTTTTATGGCTGAGTAATATTCCACTGTATATGTAATTTTTTTTGTAGTTTCTTTGTCTGGCTTTGGTATAAGGGTGATGGTGGTTTCATAGAATTTGGGAGTGTTTTCTCCCTTTCAATGTGTTGGAATATTTTGAGAAGGATAGATATAAGTTCTTCCTTGTATGTTTGGTAGAATTCCCCAGTGAAGCCATCCAGTCCTGGATTTTTGTTTGCAACGAGTTATTTTAATAGAGATTTTATTTTGCTTTGAGTGATCAGTCTGTTCCAATTATCTGTTTCTTCTTGAATCAGTTTTGGGAGCCTGCCTGTTTCTAGAAACTTGTCCATTTCTTCTAGGTTGTGCAGTTTGTTGGCATATAACTGTTCATAGTATTCTTTCTTTTTCTTTTTCTTTTTTTGTATTTCTGTGGTATCAGATGTTATTTCTCCTTTTTCATTTCTTATTTTGTTTATTTGGATCCTCTTTTCTTCTTGGTGATCCTAGCTAGAGGTTTGTCAATTTTGTTTATCCTTTAAAAAAAGAACAGCTCTTGGTTTTATTGATCTTTTCTATTGTTTTTATCTCTATTTTATTTATTTCCTCTCTGATCTTTATTGTTTCCTTCCTCCTGCTGACTTTGGATTTTGTGTGTTGTTTTTTCTAAGTCTTTTAGGTGGTAGGTTAGGTTGTTTATTTGAAATTTTTCTTTATTCTTGAGGAAGGCCTGTATCACTATGAACTTTCCCCTTAGAACTGCTTTTACCCCATAAATTTTGTAAGGTTGTGCTTTCATTGTCATTTGTCTCAAGGTATTTTCTGATTTCTTCTTTGATTTTATAATTGACCAATTTTTAGTAGCATGTTGCTTAGTCTCCCTGCACTAGTTCTTTTTCCTGTTTTTCTTTCTGGTGTTGATTTCTAGTTTCATACTGTTGTGGTCAGAAAAGGTGCTTGAAATAATGACAATCATCTTAAATTTAAAATTGCTATTCTGTGATCTAGTATGTGGTCTACCTTAGAGAATGTTCTATCAGCACTTGAAAAGACTGTGTTTTCTGCTTTGTTTTGTTTTGTTGATGTAGTGTCCTGTAGATATCAGTTAAGTCCAACTGGTCTATTGTGTTATTTAGGACTTCTGTTGCCCTATTAATTTTTCTGTCTGAATGGCCTGCCTATTGATGTCAGTGGGGTGCAAAGTCTCCTACAATTATTGAATTCCTGTCAATTTCTCCCTTTATGTCTGTTAGCATTTGTTTTATATATTTATGTGGTCCTGTATTGGGTGCATGTGTGTGTGTGTGTGTGTGTGTATATATATATATATATATATATATATATATATATTATATATATATATATATATATATATATATATATATGCTTCTATCTCCTGTTCTGCTTAATTTCCATTATTCTATCTTCCAGACCACTTAATAGTTCTTCTGTATTAGTTAGTTTTTCATTTGTTGCCTTTTGCTCGGTTTTCACCTTGGCAATAGAGTTGTATAATTTTGATTGGCTCCTCTTTATAATTTCTAGTTCCTTGTCACAGTGATCTACATTTCTATCAGTAGTCTTTCTTAATTCCTTCAGCATTTTTATTACAGCCTTTTTGAACTTGGGTCTGGTAGACTGGAGAGGTCTGTTTCATTGTTCTTTCAGGGGATTTCTCTTGTTCTTTTAATTGGGACTGGTTCCTCTGCCTTTTCACTTTACTTATATTCCTCTGACTCTATGAATTTAGGAGACACATTTACCTACTGTGGTCTTGAAGGGCTGTTT
Organism: Mesoplodon densirostris; assembly: GCF_025265405.1. Classification (NCBI taxonomy): domain Eukaryota; kingdom Metazoa; phylum Chordata; class Mammalia; order Artiodactyla; family Ziphiidae; genus Mesoplodon; species Mesoplodon densirostris. Next base: position 90,327,895 of record NC_082681.1, read on the forward strand.
TTATGTAGGAACATCCTTGTGTAGGCTGTGAGTTCAATATTTTGGTGCAAGGGCTGTATTTGGTACGGATGCCTGCCATGTCCTTTCTCAGAATGTGTTGCTCATTACTCCCTTGCTAGTGGTGTGATTTGCGTTGTGGTGACCAAAGCCTGCAGTGGATGTTGGGTGGGACCTCCTCTTTGCTCTGTCAGGAACACGGTTTGCTCCCCAGTTGTTGGAGTAGAGGTCCCCAGATCCAGTTCTACACTATGGTGTGAGATAAGTGGGACTGGAGCACTCCCACTGGAAAAGGATCTGCTGTGTTTTCCTCCCCAGGAGCTGCCCCTCAGGACATAAAATTCTATGACATCAACTGTCACCCAGTGTGTTTGCTCACAAAGTACACTGTTGTTGGCACTGTCCTTGGCCCCTCCTCCACTGTGGGGATGCTGGTAAGCAGCTCAGATTTCAGCCTTGCTTCTGCCTGTGTGCCTGCAAAGCCTGCTGCTGCTAGCACCCAACACAACTCAGCCATGAGAGCACAGTAATCAGCTCAGATTTTCCCAGGTGCTGCGCTCACAAAGCCACCAGCATGAATCTGCTGAAGTCGCACACCCACCAGGAATCCGCTTAGATTTCAGCCCTGCTTCCACGTGTGGGCAACCCTCTGGTGCTTGTACAATCTCAGAGCTCTGCTGTATCCCCCGTGAACACGCTAAGAATGAGGTTGCTATGGCAGGGCCACACCCCACACTTCACAGGCGCATTAACAGTGGGGTTCCTACAGTGGACCTAGGCTCCATAAAGTGAAACTCATAGAAACAGAGGGTAAAATGGTGATTAATGGGGGCTGGGAGGCTAGTAAAATGGGGATATGCTGGTCAATGGATATAAGTTTTCAGGTATAAGATTAATAAACTTTGGGTGTCTAATGTACAGCATGATGAATATAGTTAATAACATTTAATGTATACTTGAAATTTGCTAAGAAAGTAGATCTTTTTTCTTTTTTACATCTTTATTGGAGTATGAATGCTTTACAATGGTGTGTTAGTTTCTGCTTTATAACAAAGTGAATCAGTTATACATATACATAATTTCCCATATCTCTTCCCTCTTGCATCTCCCTCCCTCTCACCCTCCCTTTGCCACCCTTCCAGGTGGTCATAAAGCACCGAGCTAATCTCCCTGTGCTATGTGGCTGATTCCCGCTAGCTATCTATTTTACATTTAAACATTCTCACCACACACAGAGAAAAATATGTGAAGTGATGGATGTGTTAATTAATGATTGTGTTAATCATTTCACAATGTTTATGTTTATCAACTCATCAAGTTCTGCACTTTACATATATATGATTTTCTTTATCAATTATACCTCAATAAAGTGGTGGTGGGGGGAATAAAGTCCATTTAAACAGTACAAAGAAAGGATTCTCAGTTGACAGTTCTTTAAGCATCTTAAATAGGTTATTCCACTGTCTTCTGGTCTCTGAGGTTTCTGCTGATAAATTGGCTGATGATCTTATTGAGGACTCATAAGTTACGTGTTGCTTCTCACTTGCTACATTCAAAATTCTCTCTGTCTTTAGGTTTCAACAATTGAATTATATTTCTTGGTATGTATTTTTTTTGTGTTTATCTTGCTTGACATTTGTTGAGTTCTTGGACTTGTAGAGTCATATCTTTCCTTTCATTTGGCAGATTTCTAGCCATTAGTTCTTCAAAAAATCTCTTTGTCACTTTCTCGTGTTGCTTTCTGGGACTCTCATAATTCATGTATTGGCCTGCTTTATTGTGTCCCATAAGTCCCTTAGGCTCGCTTCATTGTTTTCATTCTTTTTTAATTTTATTTATTTATTTTTAGGCTTTTCCAATAAATACTTTTTTTACATCTTTATTGGAGTATAATTTCTTAACAATGGTGTGTTAGTTTCTGCTTTATAACAAAATGAATCAGTTATATATATACATATGTTCCCGTATCCCCTCCCTCTTGCATCTCCCTCCCACCCTCCCTAACCCACCCCACCAGGTGGTCACAAAGCGCCGAGCTAATCTCCCTGTGCTATGCGGCTACTTCCCACTAGCTATCTACCTTACGTTTGGTAGTGTATATATGTCAATGCCTCTCTTTCGCTTTGTCACAGCTTACCCTTCCCCCTCCCCATATCCTAAAGTGCATTCTCTAGTACGTCTGTGTCTTTATTCCTGTCTTACTCCTAGGTACTTCATGACATTTTTTTCTTCTTAAATTCCATATATATGTGTTAGCATATGGTATTTGTCTTTCCCTTTCTGACTTACTTCACTCTGGATGACACACTTTAGACCTATCCACCTCATTACAAATAGTTCAATTTGGTTTCTTTTTATGGCTCAGTAATATTCCATTGTATATATATGCCACACCTTCTTTATCCATTCATCCGATGATGGACACTTAGATTGTTTCCATCTCTGGGTTATTGTAAATAGGGCTGCTATGAACGTTTTGGTACATGACTCTCAGAATTCTGCTTTTTTCAGGATATATGCCCAGTAGTGGGATTGCTGGGTCATATGGTAGTTCTGTTTGTAGTTTTTTAAGGAATCTCCATACTGTTCTCCATAGTGGCTGTACCAATTCACATTCCCACCAGCAGTGCAAGAGGGTTCCCTTTTCTCCACACCCTCTCCAGCATTTATTGTTTCTATATTTTTTGATGATGGCCATTCTGACTAGTGTGAGAAGATATCTCATTGTAGTTTTGATTTGCATTTCTCTAATGATTAATGATGTTGAGCATTCTTTCATGTGTTTGTTGGCAGTCTGTATACCTTCTGTGAAGAAATGTCTATTTAGGTCTTCTGCCCATTTTTGGATTGGGTTGTTTGATTTTTTGTTATTGAGCTGCATGAGCTGCTTATAAATTTTGGAGATTAATCCTTTGTCAGTTGCTTCATTTGCAATTATTTTCTCCCATTCTGAGGGTTGTCTTTTGGTCTTCTTTATGGTTTCCTTTGCTGTGCAAAAGCTTTGAAGTTTCATTAGGTCCCATGTGCTTATTTTTGTCTTTATTTCCATTTCTCTAGGAGGTAGGTCAAAAAGCATCTTGCTGTGATTTATGTCATAGAGTGTTCTGCCTATGTTTTCCTCTAAGAGTTTGATAGTTTCTGGCCTTACATTTAGGTCTTTAATCCATTTTGAGCTTCTTTTTGTGTATGGTGTTAGGGAGTGATCTAATCTCATACTTTTACATGTCCCTGTCCAGTTTCCCAGCACCACTTATTGAAGAGGCTGTCCTTTCTCCACTGTACATTCCTGCCTCTTTTATCAAAGATAAGATAACCATATGTGCGAGGGTTTATCTCTGGGCATTCTATCCTGTTCCATTATCTATGTTTCTGTTTTCATGCCATTACCATACTGTCTTGATTACTGTAGCTATGTAGTATAGTCTGAAGCCACAGAACGTGATTCCTCCAGCTCCGTTTTTCTTTCTTATGATTGCTTTGGCTATTCGTGGTGTTTTGCATTTCCATACAAATTGTAAAATTATTTGTTCTACTCCTATGAAAAATACCACTGGTAGTTTGATAGGGATTTCATTGAATCAGTAGATTGCTTTGGGAAGTAGAGTCATTTTCAGAATGTTGATTCTTCCAATACAAGAACATGGTATAACTCTCCATCTGTTTGTATCATCATTAATTTCTTTCATCAGTGTCTTATAATTTTCTGCATACAGGTCTTTTGTCTCCTTAGGTAGGTTTATTCCTAGATATTTTATTCTTATTGTTGCAATGGTAATTGGGAGTGTTTCCTTGATTTCACTTTCAGATTTTTCATCATTAGTATATAGGAATGCCAGAGATTTCTGTGCATTAATTTTGTATCCTGCTACTTTACCAAATTCATTGATTAGCTCTAGTATTTTTCTGGTAGCATCTTTAGGATTCTCTATGTATAATATCATGTCATCTGCAAACAGTGACAGCTTTACTCCTTCTTTTCTGATTTGGATTCCTTTTATTTCCTTTTCTTCTCTGATTGCTGTGGCTAAAACTTCCAAAACTAGGTTGAATAAGAGTGGTGAGAGTGGGCAGCCTTGTCTTGTTCCTGATCTTAGTGGAATCGCTTTCAGTTTTTCACCATTGAGGACGATGTTAGCTGTGGGTTTGTCATATATGGCCTTTATTATGTTGAGGAAAGTTCCCTCTATGCCTACTTTCTGCAGGGTTTTTACCATAAATGGGTGTTGAATTTTGTTGAAAGCTCTCTCTGCATCTATTGAGATGATCATATGGTTTTTCTCCTTCAATTTGTTAATATGGTGTATCACGTTGATTGATTTGCATATATTGACGAATCCTTGCATTCCTGGAATAAACCCCACTTGATCAGGGTGTATAATCCTTTAAATGTGCTGTTGGATTCTGTTTGCTAGGATTTTGTTGAGGATTTTTGCATCTATGTTCATCAGTGATATTGGCCTGTAGTTTTCTTTCTTTGTGACATCCTTGCCTGGTTTTGGTATCAAGGTGATGGTGGCCTTGTAGAAGGAGTTTGGGAGTGTTCCTCCCTCTGCTATATTTTGGAAGAGTTTGAGAAGGATAGGTGTTAGCTCTTCTCTAAATGTTTGATAGAATTCCCCTGTGAAGCCATCTGGTCCTGGGATTTTTTTGTTGGAAGATTTTTTATCACAGTTTCAATTTCAGTGCTTGTGATTGGTCTATTCATATTTTCTATTTCTTCTTGATTCAGTCTTGGCAGGTTGTGCATTTCTAACAATTTGTCCATTTCTTCCAGGTTCTCCATTTTATTGGCATAGAGTTGCTTGTAGTAATCTCTCATGATCTTTTGTATTTCTGCAGTGTCAGTTGTTACTTCTCCTTTTTCATTTCTAATTCTATTGTTTGAGTTTTCTCCCTTTTCTTCTTGATGAGTCTGGCTAATGGTTTATCAATTTTGTTTATCTTCTCAAAGAACTAGCTTTTAGTTTTATTGATCTTTGTTATCATTTCCTTCATTTCTTTTTCATTTATTGCTGATCTGATTTTTATGATTTCTTTCCTTCTGCTAACTTTGGAGTGTTTTTGTTCTTCTTTCTCTAATTGCTTTAGGTGCAAGGGTTGGTTGTTTATTTGAGATGTTTCCTCTTTCTTATGGTGGGATTGTATTGCTATAAACTTCCCTCTTAGAACTGCTTTTGATGCATCCCATAGGCTTTGGGTCGTCGTGTCTCCATTATCATTTGTTTCTAGGTATTTTTTTATTTCTGTTTTGATTTCTTCAGTGATCACTTCATTATTAAATAGTGTATTGTTTAGCCTCCATGTGTTTGTATTTTTTACATATTTTTTCCTGTAGTTGATGTCTAGTCTCATAGCGTTGTGGTCAGAAAAGATACTTGATACAATTTCAATTTTCTTAAATTTACCAAGGCTTGATTTGTGACCCAAGATATGATCTATCCTGGAGAATGTTCCATGAGCACTTGAGAAAAATGTGTATTCTGTTGTTTTTGGATGGAATGTCCTATAAATATCAATTAAGTCCATCTAGTTTAATGTATCATTTAAAGCTTGTGTTTCCTTATTTATTTTCATTTTGGATGATCTGTCCTTTGGTGAAAGTGGGGTGTTAAAGTCCCTTACTATGAATGTGTTACTGTTGATTTCCCATATTATTGCTGTTAGTATTTGCCTTATGTATTGAGATGCTCCTATGTTGGGTGCATAAATATTTACAATTGTTATATCTTCTTCTTGGATCGATCTCTTGATCATTTTGTAGTGTCCTTCCTTGTCTCTTCTTGCAGTCTTTATTTTCAAGTCTATTTTGTCTGATATGAGAATTGCTACTCCAGCTTTCTTTTGGTTTCCATTTGTATGGAATACCTTTTCCATTCCCTTACTTTCAGTCTGTATGTGTCTCTAGGTCTGAAGTGGGTCTCTTGTAGATAGCATATATATGGGTCTTGTTTTTGTATCCATTCAGCCAACCTGTGTCTTTTGGTGGGAGCATTTAGTCCATTTACATTTAAGGTAATTATCGATATGTATGTTCCTATTCCCATTTTCTTAATTGTTTTGGGTTCGTTATTGTAGGTCTTTTCCTTCTGTTGTGTTTCCTGCCTAGAGAAGTTCCTTTAGCATTTGTTGTAAAGCTGGTTTGGTGGTGCTGAACTCTCTCAGCTTTTGCTTGTCTCTAAACGTTTTAATTTCTCCATCAAATCTGAATGAGATCCTTGCTGGGTAGAGTAATCTTGGTTGCAGTTTTTTCTCCTTCATCACTTTAAGTATGTCCTGCCAGTCCCTTCTGGCTTGCAGAGTTTCGGCTGAAAAATCAGCTTTTAACCTTATGGGGATTCCCTTGTGTGTTATTTGTTGTTTTTTCCGTGCTGCTTTTAATATGTTCTTTGTATTTAATTTTTGACAGTTTGATTAATATGTGTCTTGGTGTATTTCTCCTTGGATTTATCCTGTATGGGACTCTCTGTGCCTCCTGGACTTGATTAACTATTTCCTTTCCCATATTAGGGAAGTTTTCAACTATAATCTCTTCAAATATTTTCTCAGTCCCTTTCTTTTTCTCTTCTTCTTCTGGAACCCCTATAATTTGAATGTTGGTGTGTTTAATGTCATCCCAGAGGTCTCTGAGACTGTCCTTAATTCTTTTCATTCTTTTTTCTTTCTTCTGTTCTGCAGTAGTTATTTCCACTGTTTTATCTTCCACCTCACTTATCCGTTCTTCTTCCTCAGTTATTCTGCTATTGATCCCATCTAGAGTATTTTTCATTTCATTTATTGTGTTTCTCATCGTTGCTTGATTCATGTTTAGTTTTTCTTCGTCCATGTTAACTGTTTCTTGCATTTTGTCTCTTTTATTTCCAAGATTTTGGATCATCTTTACCATCATTTTTCTGAATTCTGTTTCAGGTAGACTGCCTATTTCCTCTTCATTTCTTAGGTCTGGTGGGTTTTTATCTTGCTTCTTCACCTGCTCTGTGTTTTTCTGTCTTCTCATTTTGCTTATCTTACTGTGTTTGGGGTCTCCTTTTTGCAGGCTTCAGGTTCATAGTTCCCGTTGTTTTTGGTGTCTGACCCCATTGGCTAAGGTTGGTTCAGTGGGTTATGTAGGCTTCCTGGTGGAGGGGACTAGTGCCTGTGTTCTGGTGGATGAGGCTGGATCTTATCTTTCTGGTGGGCAGGTTCACGTCTGGTGGTGTGTTTTGGGGTGTCTGTGGACTTTTTATGATTTTAGGCAGCCTCTCTGCTAATGGGTGGTGTTGTGTTCCTGTCTTGCTAGTGGTTTGGCATAGGGTGTCCAGCACTGTAGCTTGCTTTTCATTGAGTGAAGCTGGGTGCTGGTGTTGAGATGGAGATCTCTGGAAAATTTTCGCCATTTGATATTATGTGGAGCTGGGACGTCTCTTGTGGACCCGTGTCCTGAAGTTGGCTCTCCCACTTCAGAGGCACAGCACTGACTCCTGGCTGCAGCACCAAGAAACTTTCATCCACACGGCTCCTCAATTTGGGATGATTCGTTGTCTATTCATGTATTTCACAGATGCAGGATACATCAAGTTGTTGTGGAGTTTTAATCCGCTGCTTCTGAGGCTGCACAGAGTGATTTCCCTTTCTCTTCTTTGTTGTCACAGCTCACGGGTCTCCGCTTTGGATTTGGCCCCGCCTCTGCATGAAGGTGGCCGGAGGGCGTCTGTTCTTCGCTCAGACAGGACAGGGTTAAAGGAGTAGCCGCTTCGGGGACTCTGGCTCACTCAGGCCATGATGGAGGAGCATCACGGAGTGCGGGGCGACCCTGTGGTGGCAGAGGCCAGCGTGACGTTGCACCAGCCCGAGGCATGCAGTGCGCTCTCCCAGGGAAGCTGGCCCTGGATCCTGGGACCCTGGCAGTGACGGGCTGCACAGTCTTCCCCGAAGGGTGGCGTGGACAGTGACCTGTGCTCACACACAGGCTTCTTGGTGGCGGCATCAGCCTCAGTGTCCCATGCCCATCTCTGGGGTCCACGCTTTCAGCCGCGGCTCGCGCCTGTCTCTTGAGCTCCTTTAAGCAGTGCTCTTAATCCCCTCTCTTCGTGCACCAGGAAACAAAGAGGGAAGAAAAAGTCTCTTGTCTCTTCGGCAGGTCCAGACTTTTTCCCGGACTCCCTCCCAGCTAGCTGTGGTGCATTAGCCCCTTTAGGCTGTATTCATGCTGCCAGCCCCAGTCCTCTCCCTGTGCTCCATCCGAAGCCCGAGCCTCAGCTCCCAGCCCCACCCACCCAGGTGGTTGAGCAGAAAAGCCTCTCGGGCTGGTGAGTGCCTGTCAGCACCGATCCTCTGTGCGGGAATCTCTCCGATTTGCCCTCCGCACCCCTGTTGCTGTGCTCTCCTCCGTGACTCTGAAGCTTTCCCCTTCTGCCACCCACAGTCTCTGCCCACAAAGGGGCTTCCTAGTGTGTGGAAACCTTTCCTCCTTCACGGCTCCCTCCCACTGGTGCAGGTCCCATCCCTATCCTTTTGTCTCTGTTTATTCTTTTTTCTTTTGCCCTACCCAGGTACGTGGGGAGTTTCTTGCCTTTTGGGAGGTCTGAGGTCTTCCGCCAGCATTCAGTAGGTGTTCTGTAGGAGTTGTTCCATGTGTAGCTGTATTTCTGGTGTATCTGTGGGGAGGAAGGTGATCTCCACGTCTTACTCTTCTGCCATCTTCCCCAGAAGTCTTTCATTCTTTTTTTTAATTTCTGCTCCTCAGACTCACTAATTTCAAATGTCCTATCTTCAAGCTCACTGATTTTTCCTTTTGCCTGCTCAAGTCTGTTGAACTTCCCTAGTGAATGCTTCTATTCTGTTGTTATAGTTTTCAACTGCAGAATTTTTGTTTCCTTCTTATAATTTCTCTTTGTTTATATTCTTATTTTGACCATATATCATTGTCCTGATTTCCTTTAGTCTTCTCTTTGTTGTTGTTGTTGTTTTAGCTTTTTGAGCATATTTAATTCAATTGTTTTAAAGTCTTTGTCTAATAAGTCTGAAGCTTGCATGTCTTCAGGGATGGTTTCTGGTGCCATCTTTACTTTTCTCCCTTAGAATGAGCCATGTTTTCCTGTTTCTTTGTGTGCCTTGTAATTTTGTTGTTGTTGTTGAAAACTGGGCATTTGAAAAAAACCTGCCAACTCTCTCAATCTTTGCAGACTGGCTCTGTGCTGGGGAAGTCTTTCACTAGTCAGCTGGGCCTTAGTTCTGAGGCTTCTGATAAGCATGAGGAAAAAGCTTAATATCTCCTTGGGCCTTTTTTGAGCATGTGTCTTGACTCAGATTCTGTGTAGCTTTTTTTTATTTCTCCACATACTTGGTTGCTTTTAAATATTGTAACTTCTGAAAGAGTCTTTTCTTGAAGACTTTGATGGTCTGGTGTATGTTTCACTTGTCAGTGTTCCTGCAGCCTTCCCAAGGTGTCCCTACTGCTTCTCCTGCCTGAGAACAAAGTTGAGCAAAATTGAGAACAGTCCATTAGACAGCCCTCAGACTAGTTAACTTGTGGCAAATAAAGTCTGCTCTGCTCCCTCTAATTTAAACAAGGGTATTGGGAAGTGGGCTGCTGCTTCCTCCAGACCAGGACATGCCATGCCTCGGAGGGTGTGGCATAAAAGCACACAAATATATCATGGAATTTCCTATCATTTTGAATGTGGCATTTTCTTGATTGGGCAATAACTTGGGTATTGTAGATCTTTTATTGTTTTCCAGAACTCCTATAAAGACATTTTATGTTATCTAGGTTTTATTTTTAATGTTTCTATGGAGAACCAGGGCCTGGAGTTTCCCAATCCATCATTTTGTTGATGTCACTCAGGCTTATCTATATTAAGGAAATTGGATAAATAACTAATAACCTTCCAAATCAGAAAGCACCAGACCCAGAGGAGTTCACTGGTGTATTCTACCAAACATTTAAGAAGAAAGTATATTAATTCTCTAAAATCTGTTCCGGAAAATAGAAGTATAGGAAATACTTCCTAATTTATTCTATGAAGGCAGCATAACCCTAATACCAAACAAGTCAAAGACATTATAAGAAAGAAAGCTACAGACCAATATATATCATGAACATAGATTCAAAAATCTTCAACAAAATACCAGCAAATAGAATCCAACAATGTATAAAAAGAATTACACGCCAAGTGGAATTTATTCTAGGTATGCAAGGCTGCTTCAACTAATGAAATCAATTGATGTGATCCATCATATCAGCTGGCTAAAGAAGAAAAGTCAATCAATAGATGCAAAAAATGCATTTGACAAAACTCAACACCTATTCATGATAAAAACTCTAAGCAAACTGGGAATAGAGAGAAATTTTCTCAACTCAGTAAAGAACATCTACAAAAACACCTACAGTTAACATCATACTTAATGGCAAGAAACTAGAGATGCTTTCCCACAATTAGGAACAAGGAAAGGATATCCTCACTCTCCACTCCTATTCAACATCATACTGCAAGTCCTAGCTAATACAATAAGACAAGAAAAGTAAATAAAGGCATACATAGTTGGATGGAAGATCTAAAATTGGTTTTGTTTGTTTTTTGTTTTTGTAGATAGCATAATTGTCTGTGTAAAAAAATCCAAATAATCAGCAGAAGGTCATCCTGGAAATAATGATTATTGCAAGACTGTAGACAGGGTTAATATACAAAACTCAATTGCTTTCCTATGCACCTGCAATGAACAACTGGAATTTGAAATTAGAGCAGAATGCTATTTACATTAGCACCAAAATAATTAAACACTTAGGTGTAAACCTAACAAAATATGTGCAAGATCTATATGTGGAAAACTAAAATAATCTGATGAAAGAAATAATAGTGAGAAATTAAGATAAAAATGCAAAGTAAGATACTAATTAAGTAAGATGCGAATACCCTTTATCAGATTGAAATCGTTTGCCAAGCATTTTAATCCTGAACAGGTGTTGACTTTATCAATTCTCTTGGTACATCTACTGAGATGGCCATTTTTTGCTTGATTATGGTAGTACAAAGAATAACAATCATTTCGTTTTTAAGATCAAATTTATTGAGGCATCATTTGTATACAAGATAGTGCAGCCATTTTACATATACAGTTTAATGAGTTTGACAATGTATACACCCATGAAACAGCCTCTGCAATCAAGATATAGAATATTTCCACCACCGAAAAGAAGTTCCCTCATGCTCCAAGGCCTAGGCAACAACTTATCTTTTTTCTGTCAAAAAAATATTATTTTGTCATATAAATAGAATTTATAAAAGAATTTACAAAAGGAATTTATAAAAGGATATAATATAAATGGAATTTTATACTATATACTCTTTTGAGAGAGGCTTTTTTAACTCATCATAATGTATTTGAGATTTCTCCATGATTTTGCATACATAAGTTTATTCTGTTTATTGCTGAGTAGTTTTACATTATATAAATATACCATTGTGTTTATCCATTTGCCCATCAAAAAGTCTTAGGCTCTTTTCCAGATTGGAGGCTATTATGAATAAAGCTTCTATGAACATTTCTGTGCAAGTCATTTATGGACATGAGTTTATTTCTCTTGAGTGAATACTTAAGAATGAGATTGTTGAGTCATATTGTAAGTGTATATTTAAACTTATGATTTTTTCCAAATTGTTTGCCAATGTAGCCACAACATTTTGCACTCCCACCAGCAATGCATGAAAGTTTCACTTGTTCTACATCCTAATAAGCACTTGGAATTTTCAATCTTTTAATTTTATTCATCCAGTGGTTGTGTAGTTGTCTGTTAGTGTGGTTTTAATTCTCATTTGCCTGACAGGTGGTGATATTAAATATCTTTCACATGCTTGCTGCACATTTCTACATCTTCTTTTGTGAAGCATTTGTTCAAATATTTAGCCCAATTTTTAATTTGTTTTTAATTTACATGAGGCAAATTTTATATTTTGGTGTATGTTCTATGGATTTTAACAAATGCATAGATGCATATTATTACCCTTATGATAAAAAGAAACAAAATAGTTCCATCACTCCCCAATATTCCACCATATTAAACCTTTGTAGTCAAACCCTCCAAACAACTTTAATTCCTAGCAACCTCTTATCTGTTCTCCATCCTATAGTTTTATTTTCCCAAAATGTAATATTGTATGATTTGGAACCTGGCTTCTTTCACTTAGCATTGCTTATCCTAGTTCTTAATTTGTTTTGTGTGTTCTTATTGTTGAATTTTAAGAGATCTTTATTTATTCTGGATTTTTCTTTCTAATATACATTGCAAATATATACTCCCAGTCTGTGGTTTGCCTTTTCATTTTATTGATAGTGTCTTTCAAAGGGCAGAAGTTTGTAATATTGACAAAGTGCATTTCATAAAGTTTACCCTTTATGATTCATGCTTTGTTTTTTTTGGGGGGGTTGTTTGTTTGTTTTAGGAAATAAAATGAATATTTTATTATCAATGTAAAGTAGAAAAACTGAATTCCATATTATATATACTATACACAACTATGTAAACAAATAAGAAATACAGAGGAAAGACCAATAGAAATACATTAAAATATTAATAATAGTTATCCTTGAGTGGTAAGACTTTGTCTCTTTTATTTCTGTGTATTTTTTGAAGGTCTTAAAAGTTTTAATAATTATTCATTCCACTAGAAAGAATTTTTACATAAAATAATTAATCCATGCCTTTGTTACCCCCAGGAATGTAGATATATGCCATATTATCTCTTTAAGTATTTTTTTAAACATCTTTTTTGGAGTATAATTGCTTTACAATGGTGTGTTAGTTTCTGCTTTATAACAAAGTGAATCAGTTATACATATACATATGTTCCCATATCTCTTCCCTCTTGCATCTCCCTCCCTCTCACCCTCCCTTATCCCACCCTCTAGGTGGTCACAAAGCACAGAGCTGATCTCCCTGTGCTATGTGAGCTGATCTCCCTGTGTTTTGCGGCTGCTTCCCACTAGCTAACTATTTTACGTTTGGTAGTGTATATATGTCCATGCCACTCTCTCACTTTGTCACAGCTTACCCCTCCCCCTCCCCATACTGTCAACTCCATTCTCTAGTAGGTCTGTGTCTTTATTCCCGTCTTATCCCTAGGTTCTTCATGACATTTTTTTTTATCTTAGATTCCAGATATATGCGTTAGCATACGGTATTTGTTTTCTCTTTCTGACTTACTTCACTCTGTATGACAGACTCTAGGTCCATCCACCTCACTACAAATAACTCAATTTCGTTTCTTTTTATGGCTGAGTAATATTCCATTATATATATGTGCCACATCTTCTTTATCCATTCATCCGATGATGGACACTTAGGTTCATGCTTTGGTTTTTGCATTGATAAACACTTTAGGTAGTTTCCACATCTTGGCTATTGTGAATAGTGTTGCAATGAACTTGGGAGTGAAGTTATCTCTTCAAGATAGTGATATTGGGGCTTCCTTGGTGGCGCAGTGGTTGAGAATCTGCCTGCCAATGCAGGGGACATGGCTTCAAGCCCCAGTATGGGAAGATCCCACATGCCACGGAGCAACTAGGCCCATGAGCCACAACTACTGAGCCTGAGCGCCTGGAGCCTGTGCCCCACAACAAGAGAGGCCACAACAGTGAAAGGCCCATGCACCGTGATGAAGAGTGGCCCCTGCTTGCCGCAACTAGAGAAAACCCTCACACAGAAACAAAGACCCAACACAGCCATAAATTAATTAATTAATTAATTAATTAAAAAAATATTTGGCCAAGTTTGTATTAGGACCAGAGATAAAATGTATAAAATGTTTGACATATGGTAGGCACTCACTAAATAGGAAGTATTAAAAAAAGCATTAAAAAAAAGATAGTGATATTGTTTCCTTCGGAGATATACCCTGCAGTGGAAATTCTTAACTTTTGAGGAATCTCCATACTCTTTTCCATAAAGGTTGCACCATTTTGCATTCCCAACAGTGTGCAAGGGTTTCAGTTTCTCCACATCTTCACCAACACTTGCTCTCTCTCTCTCTCTCTCTCTCTCTCTCTCTCTCTCTCTCCCTCCCTCCACACACACACACACACACACACACACACACACTAGCCATCCTGACATGTGTGAGGTGATATCTCACTGTGGGTTTGATTTACATTTCCCTAACAATTACTGATGTTGAGCATATTTTTTTCATGAATCTGTTGGTCATTTGATGTCTTCTTTGGAAAAATGTCTATTTAAGTCCTTAGCCCACTTTTAAATCAGGTTGTTAGTTTGCTTTTTATTTTGTCTTGTTTTGTTGGCTGTTGAGTTGTAGGAGTAACTTGTATATTTTGGATATTAACCCCCTATTAGATATAAGGTTTCCCATTCTGTAGATTGCCTCTTCACTCTGTTGACTGTTTCATTAATTTGCATTCCTGAAATGAATCTCTCTTGGTCATGATGTATTAGCCTTTTCATATGTCATGGGGTTCAATTTACAAATAGTTTGCTTGCAATTTTTACACGTTCATGAAAGTTAATGACATATTTTTCTTATAGTTTCTTTGTCAGGTTTTGGTATCAGGGTAAGTCTGGTCTCATAACACAATTTGCAAACTGTTTCATCTTTATTATATTCTCTGACAGAGTTTATGTAACATTGGTAAATATTTCTTTCTTGAATGTTCCAAGAATTTGCCAGTGCATCCACCTACCTCTGAGTTTTCTTGGTAGAAAGGAATTCAATTACAGATTCGATTTAGTTAACATATAGAGAGTTATTCACACTTTTGATTTGATCTTGTGTCTATTTTGGTAAGTTGTAATATTTTTAGGAAATTTTATCTTTTTACTGAAGTTATAAGCTTTACAAGCATAAAGTTTCTCATAATGAGTACTTCTTATTACTTCTGTTATTTGAATTGGGTAAAAGTTACTATTTTTGGTCTGCAATTTTATGATTTTGGTAAATACATATAGTCACATAATCTAAAACAAAAGAAAGATACAGAACAATTCCATCACAGCAAAATAACTCTCTCATACTGTCCCTTTTTAGTCAATTCCTCCACCCCTCCTAGGTCCTAACAACAACAGATCTGCTTTTCAATAACACTGCCTTTTCCAGAAGGTCTTATGTATGGAATTACACAGTATGTAGCCTTTGGAATCTGTAGTTTTTCTTTTTTCTCTTACCACAACACATTGGAGATTCATCCGTGTCATTGCATGTATAAGTAGTTTGTTTATTTTGCTGATGAGTAATATTCGATTGTATGAATGCATCAAAGCTTTTTTTTTTAATTCACCAATTGAAGGACATTAGAGTTGTATCCAAGTTTCGGCAATCATAAATAAATCTGCTATACTTGTATACGGATTTTCATGTGAACATGAGTTTTCATTTCTCTAAGGTAAATACCTGGTATTCCATTGTATGGGTGTAGCACTGTTTATTTAACCATTCACCAATTGAAGGACATTTGAGTTGTTTCCTTTTAATTGGTGAGTATGAATAGAGCCACTAAAACATTTCATTACAAAGTTTATGTGAATTTAAGTTTTGTTTTCTATTGGAAAAAATATAGGCTAGGAATAGGATTTCTAGGTTACATGGTAAGTTTTTTTTTTCTAAATTTATGTGAAATTCCCAAACCACTCTCCAAACTGTACTATTTTGCATTCCCACCAGGAATATTTGAGAGTTTCTTTTTGTATACTTACCAGCACTTAGTATTATGAATTTTTGGTTTGCCTTAGTTTGTTTTTGTTTTTTAAGACATTCCAATAGGTGTAGTGTATCTCTTTGTGATTTTAATGTGTATTCTAATTTTTTTGAAAAATGACATACCCCAGAGTGTGGTCTCTTTTGGAAATTGTTTCATGCACACTTAAAAGGAATGTGTATTCTGCTATTATTTGGGGTAGTGCTTTATAGATGTCATTTAAGTCAAAACTGTTTAATATTATTGTTCAAATCACCCATATCCTTACATATTTGTTAACTAATTTTCGTCAGTTACTAAGAGAAGCATGCTAAAATCTCTACTTATGATTGTGAATTTATGCCTCCTTTTATTTCTATCAATTTTTTGGTGGGGGGAGTTTAACATTTATTGAGGATAAAGTTTTTTTTTCCTCTTTTTATTTTTTTCTAATTTTTTATATATATCAAGCCTGTGATAATGGGTGCATACAAATTTATAAATGTTATATCTTACAATTGAATGGATCCCTTTATCATTACAAAATGTTCCTCTTTGTCTTGATTCAAAGCCTGTTTGATCTTGCATTAATACAAGACACCAGCCATCCTTTTAGTTTCAGCCTGTATTCTTATATTTAAGGTCTATCTATTGTTTAATAAAACATATAATTGAATTCTATCTTTTTTAGTCTTTTCACTGAAGTGTGAGGTGTATTTATATTTAATGTAATGAGGACATAGTTCAGTTTGATCCTAATATCTTTTTTAAAAAGATTTGTATTGAAGTATAGTTGATCTACAATGTTGTGTTAGTTTCAGGTGTACAGCCGGATGATTCAGTTATATATATATATGATTAATGATTCAGTTATATATATGTATGTATATATATATATATGTATATACAGTCTTTTATATATGTAGTTATATATATATATAATTTTCCAGATTATTTTCCCTTATAAGTTATTACAAAATATTTCAAATATCCTGCATTTGAACTCACCTCCTCTCATGATTACTGGTTTAGATATCATATTTGTGTGAGGATGATTTCCTACCTTTACTATATGTTTGCCTTTACTGGTGAATTTTCCTATTTTGTAATTTTCTTCTTTCTAGATGTGGCCTTTTCTTTTCTGCCTAGAGAAGTTCCTTTAGCATTTGTCATAAAGGTGGTATGGTGGTGCTGAATTCTTTTAGCTTTTGCTTGTCTGTAAAGATTTTGATTTCTCTGTCAAATCTGAACAGGAGTCTTGCTCGGTAGAGTATTTTTGGTTGTAGCTTTTTCCCTTTCATCACTTTAAATATATCATGCCATTCCCTTCTGGCCTACAGAGTTTCTGCTGAAAAATCAGCTGATAACCTAATGGGGATTCCCTTGTATGTTATTTGTTGATTTTCCCCTGTTGCTTTTAATATTTTCCCTTCATCTTTAACTTTTTTCAGTTTGAGTAATATGTGTCTCAGCATGTTCCTCCTTGGGTTAATCCTGTATGGAACTCTCTGTGCTTCCTGGACTTGGGTGACTGTTTCATTTCCCATGGTAGGGAATTTTTCAGCTATTATCTCTTCCAATATTTTCACAGGCCCTTTCTGTCTCTCTTCTCCTTCTGGGACCCATATAATGCAAATGTTGGTACATTTGATGTTGTCTCAGAGGTCTTTTAAACTGTCCTCACTTCTTTTCATTCTTTTTTCTTTATTCTGTTCCACAGCAGTAATTTCCACCACTCTGTCTTCCAGCTCTCTTATCCACTCTTCTGCCTCATTTATTCTGCTATTGATTACTTCTAGTGTGATTTTTATTTCAGTTATGGTATTCTTCAACTTTGGTTTTCTCTATATTTCCTAACTCTTTGTTAAAAACTTCTTGTACCTTCTCACTCTGTGCATCCATTCTTTTCCTGAGTTCTTGGATCATCTTTATGATCATTACCCTGAATTCTTTCTTGGGTAGATTGTTTATCTCCACTTCACTTAGTTGTTCTTTAGGGATTTTACCTTGTTCCTTTGTCTGGAACATATTCCTCTGCTGTCTCATTTTGTCTAAATTGTATTCGTATTTTTATGTATGTGGAAATTTAGATATGTTTCTCAACCTTGGAGAAGTGGTGGCCCCCTGTAGGGGATGTCCTATGCATCCCAGGAGTACACTCCCCTCTCTTCACCCATGTGCCAGGCACCAGCTGGTCCCAGGACAGGTCCTGACCTGTTTGAGGACTCAGTTCCACTGGCTGAGGAATTGTAGTGTTTTGTTTTTGGTTTTTGGTTTTTGGGGTGTTTTGTTTTGTTTTTGTTTTTGTTTTGCTTTGCTTCTGGTGTCTGTCTCCTGGTGTGTGAGGCTGGTCTAGAGACTTGTACAGGCTTACTGGTGGGAAGAGCCAGTGCCTGCCCACTGGTGGGTGGAGCTGGATCTTGGCCATCTGGTGGGCAAAGCCATCTCAAGGGGCATGTGTAGAGACAGCTGTGGGCTCAGAAAGTCTTTAGGCAGCCTGTCTGCTGATGGATGGTGTTGTGTTCCTGCCTTGTTTGTTGTTTGACCTGACTCATACCAGCACTGGAGCCTACAGGCTGTTGGGTGGAGCCAGGTCTTGGTGCTAATTACCAAAGCAACATGCCTGTCTCCAGCAAGAGTTCAAGTAGATGAACACTCCCTTATGTTTCTGCCACTAGCTTTTATGACCCCAGAGAGGGCCACAGTCACCCCCAATTCCCAGGAGAATCTCTAAGACCAGCAAGTAGGTCTGGCCCAGGTTCCTATGAAGTCACTGCTTTTGCCCTGGGTCCCTGTGCACATGAGACCTTGTGTGTGCCCTGCAAGAGTGGAGTCTCTGTCTCCCACAGTCCTGTGGTGTTCCTGCAATCAAGCCCCACTGGCCTTCACAGCCAAATGCTCTGGGAGCTCCTCCTCCTGATGCCAGGCACCCAGGCTGGGGAGCCTGACATGGGCCTCAGAATATTCACTACTGTGGGAAAACTTCTGCAATACAATTATTCTCCAGTTTGTGGGTGGACCACCCAGGGAGTATGGGATTTGATTATATCATATGTGTGTCCCTCCTACCATCACGTTGGGTTTCTTCTTTATGTCTTTGGATGTAGAATAGCATTCTTGGTAGGTTCCACTCTTCTTATTATTGGTTTTTCATCAATTAGCTGTAATTTTGGTATTCTTATAAGAGGAGGTAAGCTCAAGGTCCTTCTACTCCACCATCTTATCTCCTCCCATAAGCCTAATGTCTTAATACTACTTTTCTATTTGTCCCACCTATTCTATGTGTCTTTAGTTCTCCTCCCCTGACTTCTTTTTAATTAATTAGTATTTATTGGTCCATTTTATCTTGTTTATTAGATTTTTAGTTATATAATGTTGTATTATTGTCATGTTTACCCTAAATACTACACCATGCATTCTTGCCTTATTATAGTCTACCTTAACTTAGTAGTTTAACCACTTCTCAAAGAATGAAAGAACCATAAAACCATTTAACTCCATTTATTTCCTTTATGTACTTCACTTTAAAAATATTTTTAGTTCTACCTACTATAAATCACATAGCAAGTAATTAACATTGTTGCAAAAAACAGTCAGTATTCTTTTACATTTACTCATATGTGTATCTTTTCCAAGGGAACTTCAACCCATTCTACAATTCTGTTTGTCCATCTAGGTTCATTTTACTATAACTTAAAGAACATCCTCTACTACTTATTGTAGCTTGAGTTTGCTGGCAATAAATTCTATCAGTACTTGTCCAAAAATGTCATAATTATACCTTAATTTTTGAAGAACATTTTGGCTGGGTACAGAACATAGCTTGGGATTTTTTTAAATATAATTCCTTTAAAAAAGTCATTTCATTGCCTATGACTTTCCATAGTTTCTTTTCAAAGTTCATTTCTAAGATGTATTGTTATTTCCTAAAGATAATAATTCTTTCTTGATGCTCTTGACATTTTTTCACTTGTTTTTAAACAGCTTGCTCATGGTGTACCTAGGTCTAGTTTTCTTTCTGTTTTCCCTAACTGGTATTCTCTAAGCTATTAGAATCTATATATTAATTTATTTAATCATTATCACTTTTATGTGGAATCTAAAATCTGGCACAAATGAACATATCTACAAAAGAGAAACAGACTAAGAGGCATAGAGAATAGACTTGGTGCAAAGGGGAAGGAGGATGAGGGAGGGAAGGACTGGGAGTGTGGTATTAGCAAATGTAAACTATTATTTATATGATGGATAAAGAGCAAGGTCCTACTGTATAGCACAGGGAACTATATTTAATATCCTGTGATAAACCATAATGGAAAAGAATATTTTTAAAAAAGAATGTATATATGTGCATAACTGAGTCACTTGCTGTACAGCAGAGATTGGCACAACACTGTAAATCAACTATACTTCAATAAATAATAAATAAATTTTAAGAAATAAAAATAAAATTTATTTCATCATTTGGCTTTCTGACACATGTTTATAACTCTTTACTATATTATTTTCATTATCATGGGTATCTTTGCCTCAATTAAGATACTTTCTAGTGATCTCTTGAACTCACTAATGCTGATTTCTAAAACTAAAAAAAACATACCCAAAATTAGGTAATCACTAAGTATATTTAACAGTAGATTGGATATGAAGACAGGGTTAGTCAAAAGATACTATGGTTCAGGGGCTGAAAAATCACTCTGGCCTAGGATTTCTAGGCTTAGAGATTGGGAGCTTATGATGTTAAAAAAAAAAACAAAACAAAAAAACAAAAAAAAACCCCTAAACTTCCAGAGTTTAATGTCCAATAACTTCATGAGACCTTCAGCACCCAGGTACCCAAGATGCTAAAATTCAGGGGATATTGCATCCCATAGCTTTCCTCCAAAGAATTATGTGGTTCTACCAGTAACAAAGGCTATACTGCCACAGGATATCAGAACTTTATACTTCTAGAACCACAGGGTACTATGGTTTGAAACGCTGCTTCCAGAACTTTATGGATTCAGGCTCTAAAGTCAAAATCTATTTGGTCTATGGCTGCAGGATTCTGTTTCAAGGGTGCTCTGGTAGGTGGGGTACAAGAATGAAGCCTAGATGGACCCAGGACTCTATGGCTTCTAAGCACTATAAGGCCAGTGCACTGTATTCTTCTGGCTATATAGTCAAACAAAACAAAACAAAGCAAAGCTGTGGGCCCTTGACAGTTCTGAATCTAAAATGACTACAGTTTTAATGTTTTTGACTCATGCTTTATGATGCCAGAGTACTCTAGCCAAAAGTCTCTATGACTCTGGGCCTTTATGAGACCTGGAGGTTTGTGGTTGAGGTTCTTGATGGGTTCAGGCCTCATAAACCTATGTTTCAGTGTTCCTAGGATTCTGTGGCTCCATGTCTACGTGGCTCCTGATATGTAAGGTACCAAGACTCTAAAGTAGGCCTAGGTCTATAAGGTCCAAAGGTGAAGAGATGGCAGGGTGTCTTGTCTCAGGGAATCACTGCACCAGCACTCTCTGCTTTCTGAGCTTTCTAAATCAAGAGTAATGAAAGGTCCCCGGGGTCCTTGTTACCTGCTTCATTTTGGTACCAAACATGGAGCCGCTCGCGTCAATAACAAACACCACATTTTTCTTAACAGGTGGAAGGCTTCTGGGTGCAAACTAATGAACAAAATAGGCATCGCAAATCTGGAAAAAAAGAATTGGAATCAACAAAAACTGTGAAAGCCAGACTAAATCAAGTCCCCTCTTATTTTGCTGCATAAAACCCTGCTCTTTTCCTTCCTAGGCCTTATCACATTTGCTATTAAATAGGCATTTGTGGGATTGTTTGCTCAATGTCCATCTCCTCCCCCAGAAGTGTATCTGTGCTGATCAGGCTGCCAGCCCAGGGCCTGCCCCTGAGCTGTGGAGAAAATGAGACTGGCTTGTGGCCCAAGGCTCCAGGGATCAGGATCTCTGTAATATGTGAGTTCCTGTCTGTGAGAGCTGGGCTTGCATAGTCTTGAGGGCCCCTAGGGACGTTTTGCCTGGGCTCCAGGAACTGAGAGTGTTGTTTTAACCTCCCTCTATAGAGTGAGCCTGAGGCCCGGCTCCATTGCTGCCAGGGGCTGGGAGTTTGCAGGGCCTCCCTCTCCTCCTTAAACCTCCTTTCTGCTGTTGCTGGGCAGAGCAGGGAGGGGAGGAGGGAGCAGAGGCTGGCTGAGCTATTTGTTCAGAGGGGATTGGTTAGACCAGGTGCAGATGTCTTGGGCTATCGGGGATATGATTGGCTGCTGACCCCCTTCCCCCACTCCATCTCTCCTTCTGCAGAGCCTGGGGCCTGGGACAGTTGAGGGAAGGGGAGGGGGAAGCTGGAAGGGCCCCCAGGACCAGTGGCAGCTCAGCCTAAGGAAGTATAGGCTTGCTGAGGGTCTGTGCTGCCCAGGAGCCTGAAGCAAGCTCTGTCCTGGGATAACCAGCTTATTTTCCTCTCAGCCCTTCAGGCATTCTCTGGTCACAAAGCTGGACACACTATCTCCTCCCATCTTGGAGGGCGGGAGGGGGGTGGTGGAGAGCAGGAAGGAGATGGGAGGACATCTTGCTCTTCCCCTCCACCCCAGCCTTTGAATTAATTCACAAGCACAAGCGTAGGCTTTGCACTTTTTTCTGACCCTCTACAGCAGTTCCCCAAGCCCTGGGTCAACCATCCTGCAACTGCCCAAGCCGCAGGCAGAGTCCAGCTGTCCTTCTGTGTTCTTCCCATACCTGGGTAGGTGAGAGCTTCTGGGAAAATCACATGCCTACCTCTCCATGGTCCCAGGCTCACCAGTGGTCCCACACCTCACATCCTATTGTATAAACCAGAGGCATGACCCAGGTCACCAACCTCTCACACTCCCTTCAGCTGTCATGCCACCCCATTCTCAGGAAATGCCTCCCCTCCCTCTTCATGAAAAAATTAAGGGCCCCAGGCCATGTCCCTTGGAATGCCCACCCCACCCTTTCGCAGGGTCCACACACCTATATGCCTCCTCCCTCTACTGAAAGACAAAACAATCCTTCCCTGACCCCATGCATGCTCAGCCTCCAGTACCTCCTCCACTAGCCAGACTCCTACTCTCCAACCCAGCCCATGCACCCAAATGTGTCTTCTTTAGAGTTTAAAAATGTTGGTGTCTTTTCCATCCACTAAGACAACCTCCTTTCATCCCGATCCCACCCAAACTTCAAATCAGCTCCTTTCTTCCCGGTAGCATGCCAAGGTAATGAACTCAACAGCTGCAATGATCTTCTCACCTCCGGTTTACTCCTCTGCCCACTGCACACTGGCTCCCACCCCCACCGCTGATCCATCTCTCACCAAAGGTAGCAACGACCAGTTGGTTGGAAAGCTCAGTGGGTGTATTGCAGTTCTCATCAGACTGCACCTCCCTGATATATTTCACAATTGACAATCACTTCTGCTCCTCAGAAGAATCTTTCCCCCTGGGATCCAGAGAGGATGAACACTCCTTATTCTCCTACCAGCTCTCAGGCCCATCGGATTCAGTTTCTTTCTTCAGCTCCATTTCCCCCCATCCCTTAAACAGTGTTGCCTAATATATGTCTGTCATGGCATGCAAAGAAAATGATTACGTTTGTGTAGCACAATGGATGGAAGTGGTGGGGATTTACCGCCATGAATAGGCTGATGGCAGCTCATGGAGCCAGATACCCCAAGGGCTGTGGAGATCAATAGCACCTACCTTAGCAACTGCCATCCTGGATCTGCTCTTCTGGCTCTATACATTTGGCCTGGGTCACCTCCCTAGCTCTCTTGGATTCAACTCCCGTATCTCCACTGCTGACCCCACAACTCTTTCCCCAGTCCAATGCTCTTCACACTTCCCCCTCCACAACTTCATACCCACTCACCACTGGACCTGTTCCCTTGGATGGCTGAAGACTCCAATGTATGCTGCCCAAACAACAAATTCATTACCTTCCTCCCATCTCACCCTTGTGTATCTTTGTCATTTAGAGGCACCATCATCCACATGGTCACTCCAGACACAAACCTGAGTGTCACCCCTGAATCCTCCTGTGTCCCTCACTCCTCACATCCAACCGGCAACAAATTCATGCTGGTTTGATCTGCTGGATATGTCGCAGGCCCAACCCTCCTCACCATCCCAAACTAATGAAGCCCAAATTTAGGGCTCCTTTCCCTCTGGTTTCCCTGCTTCTCCTGGGGCCCCTCCCATCCATGCATCGTTGCAGCAGCTGCACGGTCTGGTGTTTCTAAACACAAACCTCATAGCGTCATTCCCTCTCAGGGCTCCCTGGGCATGTTCAACATAAATTTTATGTTCCTTATCAAGCCCCTGCAGCACTCATGGCCTTCAGTCTCACCTCTTAGCATTTCTTGGGCCTCAAATCAACACTCCAGGAACTCCAATCCACTTGTAGTTCCCTACACACCCCTGGATATTCCCAGCCTCCATTCTTTGTATCATGCAGCCCTCAGTTTACTAGACTGCCTTTGCCTTCTGAGAGCCCCCTTCCCAACTTGGTACACTTCTTTGAATTCTTTACGACCCAGGTCAGGCTCCCTGACCTCCTCACCCCTCATGATGGCTTCCATCATACTTATGTTGTCATTGACAAAGCACTTCTCATCTTGTGTCATTCTCGTGTCTCTCTGTTTCACCTGGAGACAGTGAATAAGTTCTGTGTGTGATTCACTTCAGGGTTCCTGACATCAGCCAGCAGTGGGCATAATGGATTAGGTGCCCATGGAGTGAGTGTGTTGGGCTTTGAAAGGCGGGCATCCTTAAGTAAAATGGTAGGTGAACTGAGGGGTTCTTGGTTGGGGGATGCAGGAATCATACCACACAGTGGATGGGAGTATCAGTCGTACTATTTAATGTCTAGTTCCATCTGTTCTATCTGTATCTTTACTCCAGGCAATGCTGGAGAGGTAAAGAATGAACAAGCAGACAATGCCTCAGCTCACATGTGCACGCACACGCGCACACACACAGACACACGCACACACACACACAGCCCAGAACACCAGGTTAAGGCCCTGCTGCCACCTACTGGCATGATACCCTCAGCTCCTATTCTGAGAGAGTGAATTCCTTCTATTCCCCTTACACAACAGGCCTCTGTCATACCTCTGTGCCTCTGCATATGCTATTCCCCTCTCTCTGCATGCCCTCCCCTTCATCCTATCGGCCCAGGTGGGGGTAAAGTCTATTCAGTTTGCCTATGCTAATTTAAAGGCCAACTCGTTCATGAAGGCTCTTGTGAAACCCTCCTCAGTGGTATGCATACGCAACCCATTACAGATTAATACACAGCCCTTAGAACCTTTTATGACTGCTCTGGCTCTATGTATCGGGTTACCTCAGGATGGGACATTTCCAAAGGGAGATGAGGGGCTGTGTCCAACTCATTCCTGACTTCCCAGAGTCACTGAGGGCGGGACTGGGCTAAAGCAGTTTCCTGCTTGATGGAGAGGAGTCCACATATGAATGAATGAATGAATGAATGAATAAGTAAGTGCATGAGGAGAGGTGTAACCAAAGCACTATATTAGCCCAGAACAGAGAGAGGAATTGTAAGTGGGGTGGGGTCATCATGGAGGTGGCACTGAAGCAAGGTTTTCAGGGATGAGGAGGACACTTACCAGTGGAAAAAGGAGGGAGAAGACATTCCCAGGGTGGCAGATAGTATGAGCACATACTCAGGCACAGATGACTGGCAGGTTCAGGTGCTTTGGGACATTGGTGTGTGGTGTGGCGTAGTGTGGGGCAGCTGGAGGATGGTTTGTGTGCTGGAGGTAGTGAGAGGTGTGGTGGGAGAAGCAGGCTGGGACCAGACATCTCAGGCTGCCATGCAATTGTTGTTGTCAAGCCAAGCGTCCCGGATCAGCCTCTATCCGTCTGGTAGAGCCTGAAGGGACCTCTTCACATTCTTTGTGAGTGTGTGAGCTCAGAATTTAAGGGCTCCCTGTTTAGGCAAATGGCTCAAGTGAGGCAAAAAGAATTTTTAAAACTTAGAGACATCCAGAAAGCCCAAGGGGCCATGAGAGTATCAGAGCTGCAGAAAGTGTGAGAGACTAATCACTGGCCAATGGTTCCTTTCCAAAAGGTCTGGTTAAGAGTGGGCTATGACTTGCTTCAGTTAGGAATGTATTCACCTGGATCTTGATTCAGTTTATGCACTTCCGGGTCTCCAACGCTTTGGGGGACACATGTGCCTCACCAGGTGTGAAGTCATGTGTCGCTACACACCGTCCTGTCCGTGTTCACTAGTCCTCACTGATCCCTAGGGAGAAACAAACGCACACCTTGGGGAGGCCAGCGCCTTGTTTCCCAGGCCTGTCCGACTGCAGAGCCCACGTGCTTTCCATTCCCCTGGCCCTCCGTCCTGCACGTCTCCAACGATGTCCTCCATGACTACATCATACTGGGCCACGAAGTCGGCCCTGATGCCTGAACCGGAGAAGGCAGACTGGTCTTGCAGTGTCACGCAGAAGGTAATTCGGACACTGGTCTCTCCCCTCTCAATCCTGGTGGATGGGGGTGAGTCAGCCTCACCTGCATGGGTGGGGAGGGGGTAGGTGGGATGGAGAGCTCGCCAGGCAGAAAGCCAGGTAAAGGGACATCAAAAGAGGCAATATCTGGGGAGGGTGAGAAGTAAGCCCTGCACCACCTGCTGTTCCTTTGGCCTGCAACGCCCCTCCACCCGCCCAGATGCTACATTCCTCTCCCAATCCTACAACCAGCTCCCCCTACTCTGCCTCTTCCACGGGCCCAGCCTGACAGACCCAGCCCCCACTCAGCTCCCAGCCTCTGGCAGCCTGGCCCTCACTCACAACTTCATCCTGGCTCATTTGCCATCCATCCCGCAAGCCCAGTCTCTGGAGGAGTGTCACGTCCCCAGGAGCCTGGATCTCCTCCCGGAGAGACCGTGTCGTGTGTGTTGTGGAGAGAGACAGATACACAGTCAGGGCCTCGGTCTCCTCCCATGCCCCTTACTGCTGTGGGAAACTGCAGCCCAGCAACGTTCTCTTCTAGATAGAATTTCATGTGTTTCCTCCCCGCTCTGGCTTCTTGACTCTCAGAATCACGTGTGTGAATAAGACTTTTAGAGCCTCATGAAATCACAGATGAACTTCTGGTCCCGGATGTTTGCTGAGCTGGCCACAAGATCAACTCCTCTGGAATTTCAGCCCAAGACAAATGTCCATTTAGACATGCCTCTGTGCCTCCTTTTTTCCAGAAAATGGAAACTAGGGAATTCTGCTCCCCGCCCCCCTTTCCTGCTACAGCTGTCAGGAAGCTTAGGGGCAAACTGAGCCCCCATACTCTCTGAGGCATCTGCTTACATACATTCCCTTGGCTTCCTTCCTTTCAGAGGTCTTTGTTCTGTTTTATCCCCACAGGATTGGCTCTCCCCTCCGTTTTAACCTTTAAGGAGAAGGGGGGAGGGAGCTGCCATTTATAGCTTAGGGTTTAAGCATGCAGGCTCCAAGGACTCAGATGCTGCCTGTGGGCCCCTGGACAAGTTATTCACACTCTCTAAGCCTCAGGCTCCTCATCTGTAGCACGGGAAGGATAATAGCTCCTCTTTCATAGACAGTGTTTGTGCAAATTCAAGGAGATCATTTATGTAAAGCATTTGGAACCATGCTTGGATCTTAGTAAGTGCTCGATAATGCTAATGATTACAGTTATCATCAGGTCTTCATTACTCTGTACCAGTGATTTGCAGAGAGGAATTTTCTCAAATTCTCACAGTGGTCCTGCGCCATCGATTGCACGTCCTCATCGTACAGACGGGAAAACTGAAGCAGAGCCAGTGAGTGATTTGCCTGCTGCCCCACCTTTGGAGAAGGTCAAAGCTGGGATTTGAACCCAGGTCTGTGTCTGTCTCTCTCTTGTCTGTATTCCATACTGTCTCTCTGGGTCAGCAGGGTCCAAGTAGGTAGGACATCCGAAGCTAAACAGTTTAGTGAGAGTGGCCACGTGACATGGGTGATTTCTCTGTGCCTGTCCACTTGTCCCTCAGCGGAGGCGTCTAGGCCGGATCTGTGGTTCTCCAATATGACTGGACATCAAGTTCGCTTGCAAATGGGTTAAAAAGATAGGTTCCTGGGCCCCTCCCCAACCTCCTGAAGCAGACTTCAGGAGGGTGGGGTCCAGGAATCTGTATTCTCACAGCTCACATAGCGATTCTGCTGTAGCCAGTGTGGCCATCAAACACCTTGAGATGAAGTTTGAAGCAAGCTTGGCAGCCAGGACGTCTCTCTGGCATACAGGGCCTGAGATGATGTCCTCTGGGGCAGCCTGCACTTCACACTGTCCTCCCATTGCCCTTCCATTCTCAGTGGTGATTCCAGAGGAAAGCAAGTGTGGGCTCTGAATCCCTTAGTAGAATAAATAGGAAAAGGTTACTGATCAACTCATTCAGTCATTCACTCATTCACATTTACTGATTCATTCATGCATTTGCTCACGTTACATTCACCCACTCTTTCCTTACTCACACATTCACTCATTCCCCTTTTCTTTCCCATTTACTCTCTTCATCAGTCAGAATGCCATCAAAAAGCAGATGGCTTACTCAATCGGTAAACTGAAGATAAATTAGCAAAGACATAAGTCTCCTGGGGCACAAAGTACTCTGGATGCTCCCCGTCTACTATCTAATGTGACGCTCCCGAAGACCAGGTTGGGTGAGCTAATGCTGTTCGCATGTTACAGGCAGCAGGCATGAAGCCAGAGAGGGCCAGAGACATGCCCCAGGCCACACGGCTACCCTGTGAGGGAGCTGGGGTAGTTTAACCCTCGTCGCCTGTCTCCCAGTCAGGACTCCTTCCACCAGAGCACACTGACTGCTGACTCATATTCCATAATTAGAATGCGTGTACACAATGCCTATATTTGTACATGAAAATGTGTGCCTGTAACTGTACATTTGTGCAGATGTTCCTCACACAACATCTGTGATTAATAACACGCTTATATGCAGAAGAAGGGTGAACCACTTGCTCATCTGGGCTCCCACAAACCCAAGTGGTTCCTTTTGGTGCCGTCACTGTTTCCCTCACTGTTCTTGAGAACAGGCCACCCCAGTACCCAGCACGGGCCATGAACACTGTAGTCACTAGCAGAGGTTTGTTGAATGAACGAGGAAATGTTTGAGTGAGTTGAGTGAGCGTCTGTGACAGATTGGGATGCTGCGTGGGGCCTGTGACCAGCCCCAAGCAGAGAATCAAAGCACAAGTCTCTAGAGTTTGGGAGCATAAGCCCTGCTCTTTGTCAAATAATTACCCTCCTTTTGAGAAACAGCTCCTGGCACCTGATGATTGAGTTAACAAAGTTAAATCACTGGCTCTGGTAGAGTTTGAACACCTAACCATGGGACCCCAAGTGACCACGGAAACTGAGCTGCCCATCCTAGGCTTGGTGCCATCTGATCCGCCAAGCCATAAATTTGGACAGGCAATAACAACACTCCATCACCAAAGAGTAGAGGTATAAACAAAGTCAGTCTGGAGCAGGTCCTGAAAGCAAAAGTGAGTTATAGGAGGTGCAAACTCCCATAGTCCCTACTCGTGCCACACTGCTTGCTCTCCCTCAGCTCACTTCTAGGCCCTTGTGGTGAGTTCCCAATAACCAGCTCACTGAAGGAGAAAAAAACCCAGGAGCATGGTTTGCAGATGATGCTGTATGATAAGTAGGAACTAAGCCCCACTTAGATGTGACCCTGATGGGAAGTAAGGAGGGGAAATTCTCCTAGGAGGCAAAACTCGGAGCTGTGCATCTGGTTGATCTCTTAATTCAGAAAGTGACCTGGCCAGCACACTGATCAATGCCAATTAACAGTCTTGTCAGATGGTCAGATGGTCAGACACTGGGAAGGAACAAGAATGGAGAACTGAGCAATAACAAAAAGGCAGCAAAATACTTAGAAAGCACTTATTACATGTAAGGCACAGTCTAATTGCTTTGCGTACGTATGTATGAGGAGTAAGTGAACGGATCTCTCGGAATGGGCTGAGTGTGAGAATATTTGTGTCTCATGTGAATGCTTACAAAAGGGAGCATGATGACCCAGCCTGTGGAAATCTGTCAGCCTCTTTCTCTAGACATTCTAGTGCTTGTTAGATGAGCCAGTGGACAAAACTGCCATTGTAGAAGGGATGGATGTTATGCAGGGATTTGACATGGATTTACCATCACATGGGTTGACTTGGCTACCAACACTGTTGAATGCCCAATTTCTCAACAGCAGAAACCCCAATATGTCACCATTTCCTGGGGAGACCAACAAATCCTTGGATGACAGAGGGATTACATTGGACCTATTCCATCAGGGAGTGGGCATCAATTTATCCTTATGGAAATAATCACATACTCTGGAATGGATTTGCCTTCCCTGGTGCTTTTACCAGCACCACCATCCTTGGATTTTCTAATTACTTTATACAGTTTGTACATCATTGAGATATCCCATACAATATTTTTTTTCTGGTCAAGGAACACATTTCACGGTGAAAGAGGTAAAACAAATGGTCTAACGACGATGGGCAATCACCCATAAGCAACCGCCTTTGCAGAAGTGTGGGATGGCCTATGGAAGATTTAGTTTTGGTGACAGTTAGGAAACAACACTTTGTGAGGTCTGGGGGCCATCCTGCAGAATTCAGTGTATTCTGTGAATCAACGACCAATATATGATGCTCTTTCTCCCATAAACAGAATACACAGGTCTAGAAACCAAAGGGTGGAAATGGGAATGGAACCTCTCATCACTTCACTTAGTGAAACAATTGCAAAATTTTGATTCACAGGAAGTTGAGACTTCCACCTGGCCATTTGGAGCTCCTCATGACATTGAACCAATAGGCAAAAAAAAAAGGGTGTTTACTATGTGGCTGGGATGAGTGGTCCCAACTATCAAGGGGAATTAGGGAATCTCTCTGCTACACAATGGGGTAAGGAAGAGCATGTTTGGAACTCAGGAGATTCACTGCATGACCCTACCACTGCCATGTCCAGTGGCAAAAGGTCAATGCATATTATAGCCAGCCAATACAGGTAGGACCTCCAAGAGCTCAGATTCCACACAGTCATTGTGGAGGCAACCTCTAGCGTCTCAGGAGCATAACGCACAACTTGCAGTTCAGGATTGCTGGACCTACTGGAGCAGGGCTTAATCTACCTTCTATATATGAGTATATGAGTCCCAGGAAATCCCCTTAGTACCTTCATCCACATCATACACAGTGATGATCCAAAGATTATCCAAAAGATACAATACCCACACACTCACAGGACATGGTGGTTCAATGCACAACCTAGCTCATAGCTTGTAGCATATCTAGAATGGGTTGCAAGGCAGGTAGAGAAGGAAAGGACATCACCCAAAAATTCCTAGACTGGAGGCTGGAGATAGTAGGTAATAAGATTTGGGGTGATCTCCTTTTGAAGGGATGAATGGCAATTGTACATGGATTAATAGTATTATGTTGGACCAAAGCATTTTTGAAAGTGTAAGTTTGGAGAAAAATATTGTTATCCATTTTGTTTTCACAAATGGTTGGTCTCTAGTAGATATTTCTTGTTTTCTTTTCCTCCCTCCCTCCCTTCCTTTCTTTTCTTCCTCTCATTCTCCCTCCCTCTCTCTCTCTCTTCTTCCCCGCACCCAACTCAGCATTCATTCTACCTTGTTTTATTCAGTCCAGGTGAAATGTTGCTGTAGGGTTTCTATTCTCAATGCAGGGGTAAAGAGCAGATAGGACGGTGGGTAATCACCCCACAAGGGAGTGAAAATTGGTCCTTGTGGGGGACAAAAATCACAAAAAAACTTTCACAAAAATTATAATAGTTTTTGGCCCTCTAAAGCTCAGCCCTACCTGAGGAATCTTACTCTTAAATATTTAATTTCTGTTACTGGGTTTTCTTGGGTTTCACATGAGCAACAATGAGGAAAATACACAAAATGTATGCAAGATCAACACTACAAAACCATGGCAAATAGGTGACTATGATTGGAAGACTTTCAGTCTATTGCTCATTCTTGCAGAAGTGACCTGCTTGTGCCTTTTGGCTGCCATTGACTGCCTTTATGTTTGATCCTCAGTGGCTGTGTGTGTTGTTTGGGCTTTGAGAATTAAAGAAAAATGGCTTTCATTTAATTCTACAAAAGTTATTCAATCTATCATTAATTATGCCAAGTACTGAAAAGAAAAATGTTGATGATACCTGAATGAATATCCAGCAGCTAGTTAAAAGTTTTCTCATATCAAGCAACACTTAAAAGTTAATTACACTAAAAATAATTTTTAAGAAATTAATTTAAAACTTCATTTGTTTTACTTCTGCTGAAAAAATAAGTTTGAATAGCATTTTAAAATTTTGATTACACTGCTAATATCATCAGTTATATAAATTGCTAATTTACATATGTACTCTGATACCTTACAGTGTAAATAGGTTACATTTAAAGTTGCTCAGCAAATAGTTAAATGTTCATAGCTTTTACAAATTGTTAAAACTTTTAAACATTTTATTTAGTCATTATAAACCCTGTATTGAATAAAATATCTTATGTATAAAGTGCAAATGTACATAGTTATTAAATAGATATACAGTATATCTGTGGTACTCAAATTTCATGGGGGGTAGCAATTAGGACAAAAATGTCTAAATAGGCTTCTTGAGGGGTGATAATAAAAAATAGATAAACTGCTCTAGGGGCTTTTCCCACTCCTAGCCAAATGGAGGATATATGATACATTCTAGAATTATCTGGAATTAATGATATACTGTGGGAGTTCTTTCATTGTAGTAGTGACCTCCAAGCTGACAAAAAACATGAACCAGGGTCTATCCCCATTTCCCCTGGCACTCCCTCTTCCTAGCTCTGGCCACTCCCCACTTGCCTGGAACTGGACCTGATCTCGTCCTCCCTGCCTCACATGCCTTCAGTCCTTACACTTGGGTAGTGAGAAAAAGTCCATCACTTGTCCTGTCCAAGTCTAAGCCTTGTAGGAAAGGAGAAGAGGTAGGAAGCCCTGCAAACCTAGTGGTCTGCAGAGGGAAGATAAGTGGGAAGGTCAGAGTTCTTCATGACTATGATTCACCCTTATCTCTATCAAGCACTCTGAACTCAATTTTTATTAGAATCATAGTCCCCAAGTTCCTTGCTACCCCTCACCATCACCCCCCCACCCATTCCATTTTCAGATGGACATCACCTGGAAGTCTGAGAGGGTCCCGGACGTGGTGCCCACCCACTAGAGAGTCCTTCCTAGGTCTAAGCTGCCTCTGGCCTTGTTTACCTCTCCCAGGTACTATCCACCCCGAGGGAACCATGGCCTATGGAATTAATGGAAGAAACTTTGCTTCCAGTGAAGAACAACCTCGGCAGCAAAAGCAGGTCTCAATCCATGACCACAGGCAAGGAACTACCTTGTTCCAGGTGCAGCTTTTTCCTTTTTTAGATCCTGGTCCCTAAGCAGCAAACCTTGTTCCTTTACTGCTTACAGTCTACAGGAGGGGAAAGGCAGCTGTTACTAGAGCCTCATTGTCTGCAAGACTCTGTCCCAGATAAGGAATCTGGTAATGTGGCAATTAGATGATGAGAGCTTCCTGGAAAGAAAGGTCGAGGGAAATACTCCCTAAAACAGGACAAAGGTGGATCTCTGATTGCCTGCGGGCCGCATGCCTTAGTGGGCACTGGAGCTGGGAGGACATCTTCAACTGCACGAAGGGACTTTGGCACTTGCCTCACAGTGCTCTTCCCTACCCCAACTCCTGCCTCCATCTTGGGTGATTTCACAGTCCAAATGGATAACCCAACCAATACCCCATCTTCCCAGGCCATTGACCCCTCATGTCTAGGAACCACCACCTTCTCTCCCGTTTAACCACCTACTCCTTGGACCTTCTCATCACCCAGAGTTCTCTCTGCTGTCTTCTTAAATATAATCATCCCATTGTCTGACCATCTGACTAGTGCCCCAGTTTATCCTTCCAGTTCTCTCAACATTCCTTCCCAGACACCTAGAACATGGCATGTAGCAGGCACTTAGTATATTCACTTAATGTTCTGCCTTGTTCAGACTTCAGAGACTCCTGTCCACAAACCCCTGCACTGTCTCCCAGTCTGTCACACAATCTCCTCATCTTCCTCACCAAGCCTGCCTGGTTCCCATGGTCCATCTCTTCCACCATTCTGTGAACCTACTATGTGTCACTGTGGATACAGCAACGAAGATTCAGACACACACTCACTGCCCTTGGTCTTGTCCTTATTCCACAACCAAACCACAGAACGAAAACCTTGGAATAAACTAACACTCATCTTGATCCCTACAAGATTACTGAGCACCTTGCCACGGGGAAGGGGTCTCCCAAAAACCATAGGCTCCATGCTCTACTGGGGCTTCCCCACTGCCTAACATCCTTCCACAGTCCCCTCTCCAAGTCCTTTCTGTACAGTCCCTTCCCACAGGTCCTCCCCACCCACCTCCTCAGGGATTGGGCTGCACGAGCCAGCCTTCAACATCTCCCTGTCTTTTGGCTCCTGCCTGCTCAAGTCTCTCTTTTCCCAAGAAAATCCCTACTTGTTCCTGTATCTCCCTTTAGCTACCTCCCTCTCCCTCCTTCTTGTCTTACCCAAATTTCTCAAAAGGAGAGTCTATACTTGATGTTCAATCTCCTCTATTTTTCTGCTCCAGACTTTCCCACCTCAGGGCTCTTCTTTAAAGTGTGTCCTCTATGCCTATAATCCCCATGACTCCTCACACCACTGCAATCCTGCCTGCTCTATAGGCTAGAGATGGGGCCCAACCTATCCTAGAGAGACATGCTAAGTTTGCTCTAATTTTACTCTATTTGACAATGTCACCTAAAGCTAAGCACAGACTGAGGTGGAAACTTTCCCAATTCATTTTCAAATGTGATACCAAAATGTGACAGCCCACCAAAAAAAGCAATAAACTCAGAAATGGCAAATAGATTTAATGTAGAGTGTCAATTTCAATTGATTGATAGTGGCTGCCTAGAGTGCTGTGTTGAGTAGGTTTCTGAGGATGCACCCTGGCTCGAAGAGAAAGACTGCTGGGAT
This sequence comes from Mesoplodon densirostris, assembly GCF_025265405.1. NCBI lineage: Eukaryota > Metazoa > Chordata > Mammalia > Artiodactyla > Ziphiidae > Mesoplodon > Mesoplodon densirostris. The sequence continues at coordinate 90,362,661 of NC_082681.1, forward strand.
TAGGAATATCTGAAAACACAAGTAAAAGAAAATCAAAAAGTCAATTGATATCCACCAAAAAAGAAGGAACAAAATGCCAAAAGTAGTGTTTTCTCACACTCTCCATGTGGTCCTCCAACCTTGGCCTCCCTATAACCACCCAGCTCCTCATCCCATTCCCATGAGGCCCGGCTGCCCCCAAGTCTAAATAGATACCTGAAATCTCACTTGTAGGAGAAACCACAGGCACCAGAGCTCCCACTGGTGCTGGCACCAGCTCCACCAAGGCCCGCGAAGAGCCCAAACGTGAGAGTGGCTGTCAGGCTGGTGCTAGCACCAAAGCTGCCACTGGCACTGGCACCAGCGCTGGCACCACCACTCTCCTGGGCTTTGGCTTTAGCTTCAGCTCCCGTCTGGATCCGGGCTTTGGCCCAGGGTCCAATATCAGCTTCGTCCCAGTTGCAGGGCCCAGCAGCATTCTCAGAGCCGAGCCCAATGCCCATCCGAGCTCTAATCTCAGCTCTTGCCTTGGCTTCAGCTGCAGCCTCAGCTGCAGCCTTCATATCTGCTTCCATTGCCTCTCGGTACTGAGCTGCCCATTCCTTGGGATCCTTCTTTTGTACCTGAAACAGGAATAACAACCATCTGAAGGATCAGAATCTGAACACTGAGCACCTACAGGATGCAAATTATAGTAATACAATAAATACTACTAGTAATTATACACCTAATATTCCATCCCTGCTCTGACACTTACTATCTCTGTGACCTTGGACATAACACTTGACAACCTCTCTGAGCCTGAGTTTTCTCATCTGCAGTAAGGCAATGACATGTCAGTTGTAAGGATTAAACTATTCAGATAGAGTGTTTGCACATTAATACAGGCTTCAGAATGTTCATGCATGAGCCGCAGGCTGCTCTGCACACAGCCTACCCTAAACAGTGGCACCCCATGCTCTTGGTATGCCAGGCTTGGACAGCTCTCCAATTACCTTGCAGGCAAACTTGAGGACTTTCATCTTGCTGGTCTCATAGTAAGAGCGCAGGCCCCAGAAGAACTCATACTCAGGCGGATTGCTATTAGGGACTCTGGCATAGTCCAGGTACCTTGAAAAGAGAGGTTCAAAGCCTTTATGTCTGTAAGACCACTCATGGCCCACTCATGCATTTAGGTGGCAAACTCCCCCACTAAATACTGCAGCTTTTCTCCCAATATTCAGCCCTATCTCACTGGTCCTGCCCAGCAGCCACGTGGAGGTGCAGGGGGCACGTGTAGGGTATTTGTTCATAGGAAGGCCACAAGTTTTGTGCCCCTTGTCACAATAACCCAGGTTCCTGTTGGGTGTGTTGTAAACAGAGGAGCCATTTCTTCAGGCCCCCTGCTCTGAGCACACCCCACCATGGGGCTCGTCCGTGGCCTGGCTGAACCCTGGGACAGTCCACCCCAGAAAATGACTGTACGGGAAGAAACGGTCAACCAAGAGCAGTGGACTCCATGCATACTCTCGACCATTTGTGTGTGAGCCCACAGGTGTGTGCTGGTACACCCGTATGAGTGCACACATGTTCTCCAAGGACCAAGAATAGGGTGGGCCCTGGCCAGAAAAGTCAGGAGGTCTGGGCTTCAGGTCCAAATGGATCCTTTACCAGCCGGGGCCATGCTCAGACTTCCACTCTCCGAGCCCTAGGCTCCTCAACTGATACAGGGGATGAGGTGACAGCAGCTATTCTGCAGGGTAGTTATGAAAATGAAATGAGATGTATTAGTCAAGACCCCAGCACAGGACCTGGTTGCTTAAAGCTACCATTCTATGGCATTTCTTTATGGAGATTAATTTCTATGAAGCCCTAGCTAGCATAGTAAAAAAGAACCAAGGTATTGGGGCCAGGATCTAAATATAACTTTTCCGTTTGCTACCTGTATAATAACCCTGAGCAAATTACTTCACCTCTCAGCTTCAGTTTCCTCACGCGTACAATACTGGTGATGACAATCCCTCCCTTGAAGAATTGTTCCAAAGGCATATGTGAGAGTACAAGTAGGTCAGGAAATGTGTGCTTCTGTTCTCTGCCACCACCTCAGGAATAAACTACCACCTGCATACGCACACATATACACACGCACGTGCACCACAGCTTTATTACTCAGTTCTAAGACAGGCAAAATGCATGGAACACAGGAACACTAAACAGACACTTACTTCTGCTTCACAAACTCATCAGTAATGAGCTTCTTCACATCCCCAAAAAGCGAATGATGTATCCTGACGGCAGAAAATGATAAAATACATACATACATACATAATTACATACATAGATAAATATAATCGGGGCTGTTGCACTTCCCAGATGTGGGCAGAGACATTTCCAACATGGAAAAGAGGCTTCCAACATAAGATGGAAGCTCCACAGAAGCCCAAGAGTCAGTGAGACAGACAGCAGAGTTCAGGACCATTTCCCCATCCACCCAGGTCAGAACCCTGGACCCTCTACCCAGTCCAGCAACCCTGCCCACTCCACCAGACCACCAGGCTGATGCAATCCTGGGACCATCTTCTTTTGCCAAAGGACAAAACAGACAGCAAGCACTGACAGAGCCCAATCATACCCAGGGCGCAGCCCCAACTTGCGCAGCACCTCCCAGATGACAGCTGCAAGGGGAGGCAAAAGGAAACAGGGATAGGAAATGAACATGTGGAATTCCGACCATGACCCCCCATTCAGCTGCCAGCCCAGCCACTCACCCTCACTGGACCTATTTCCGTTCATGAAGATGATGCTAAGAAGCACCATGAGGAGACCCAGCTTTGGTGAGTCCTTGGTCCTAGGGGAATAATGGGACAGAGAGAAGGTTTATATCCAGCAGCAATCTGCAAAAAAAAAAAAAAAAAAAAAAAAAAAAACACCAGCCAGCTCACTAGGCTAGCTTCTCCCAGATTCTTCAGATATGAGAGAATTCTGCCCAGTCTATGCTTCAAGCGCTATGTGACCCTGGGCAAGGCACTTAGACTCTCCTATTCATAAAATGGGAAAATCACATTCTCCTCTCCCCAGGTTGCTGAGAGGATAGAATTGTACTTGTATTTGTCAACCCAGTACAACCCGGACACCCAGCCAATGTGAGTCCCTTCTTGCTCTCCCAGACCCCTCAGCTCCAAGAGAATTCTAGGCATGGCCCCACTGATGTTCCTGCCCTTCAAGCATCATGAGCCACTCATACCAGGAAGCCCTCCTGTGAGAGCCATTCTACCAAGGCCAACAGGAAGAGATAAGCAATGACAGGTCTGCTTTCCTGGGAAGCTTCTGGAGAAACAGAAAACCTGACAGAAGGAGTGCCCTGCCCCAGGCTTCTACACCCTCCAGTCAATCATAATCAGGTATCACTATTGTATGCAGGGCTCCAACTACGTGCAGGAGCTGGAATAGGGGTTTTTAGGCTCTGTCTTTCCTGACTTCCTAAGGGGATGTGGGGAGAGGACAGGGATGGAGTAGTACCACGGACAAAAGCAGAAGCCTCCCTCCCACCCCAGCCCTTTCCCAGCTTACGTTCCTAGTATGCCTGCATCAGTGGGCTCTAAGGTGCTGAGAAGAATGTACAAGTGGTCATTCTTATCAATTTCCTTTAATTGGATCCCAAATACCTGCGGATGTGGAAAACAACTTGTGAGATCACAGAATGGGCATCCCACAGCTCCCCCTGTGCCTAGGTGTGTGTGTGTGTGTGTGTGTGTGTGTGTGTGTGTGTGTGAGAGAGAGAGAGAGAGAGAGAGAAACATCAGTGAGATAATGCACTTAAAGCACTTAGCTGAGTGGCCAGCATACTGCAAACAGGCAACAAATGCATTATTTTTAATCAACATCATCTTTGTGATTAGTGAGAATCTAGGCAGCCAGAGAGTGGGGAATGAAAGGGAGAGAGAGCATCTGAAGTACATTATAGGACATGTCCAGCAGTGGACAGAAGTCAGGACTAAGCTGGGTGGCTTGGGTCCTAGCTGTGATTTTACCACTGACTTGCTGTGTGACCTCAAGCTAGTCTATGCCCCTTGCTAGGCCACTGTCTGCCCATCTGCACAGTGATGGGGCTGGATTACTCTCTGTGGTACCCCCCAGAAGAGACATGTACACCTTTGTTTGATTCAAGGCTACCCCATTGCACCCATCCCCCAGGTCTGCCCCTTCACCTTCTCCAAGGAATAGCCTGCTCGTTCAATGATTTCAGGGTACACATCAGTGTATTCTTTGATGATGTCCTTCAGCATGTCTGCAAGGGGAGAGTGTTGCGAGCACCTGGGTGGAAGTGGAGCCGCGTGGCCCCCATACCCAAACTAAAGACCCTTTACCAACCCTGCTGTGGGTGGCACAAACAGGTTCTGAGCTAATGAACAGAGATACTACTACTGCCAAATTAGAACTTTAGGAGGACATAAGTGGGAGCAGGAGAGCAAGAAATGCCCTCAGCACATGGGGGAGAGGGCAATGGAGAACAGAGCTGGGGGAAAGGAGGGTTAGTAGAACTCTACCTGAGCGTTTGATGGGAATCTTCGTCTGGTCTTTAACCAACAGGTACTTCACCAAATCATTGGCCTGGGAGAGGAGGAAAAGATGGAACGATCAAAACATGCTTGCAGAAGACTTGAGAGGATGGCAGAGAAGAGGGCAGGCAAAGCAGTGAATAACGCTGAGTGGAGAGGACAGGTTTCTTACCCTCCCTTGCAAAAGGGCTACATCCCGAGGTGGTGGTGTTTCAGGCTCTCGGGATGACTGGAGCTTGGCAGCTCTGCGGCGAGCCTTGCCCCTACGGGCCTTAGGTGACCTCAGTGAAAGCAAAGCTCTCCGGGCCCAAGCAGCCAACCGAGTCCTTGATGCCCTGCGGGCCCAAAAGGCTATGGGGCCCCTTGAAGCCCTGCGGGCCATTGAGGCCATTAGGGCCTTTGAGATCCTTCGGCCGCCCGTGGTTCCAGAAGCCTGACTCTGATCACTGCTGCCATCCTCTTCCCCATTCAGATGCTTCACCTGCATCAATGGAGAGCAAGCACAACATTGCCAGATGATGCAGATGGTCCTTTTCCCTCATCTTCTCCCTTCCTGAAGTCCCCTCTAATCCCACCCTTGTAGTAACAGCCTGAGTCTTGGATTTGTCTTTCACTGTTTTCCAAGCAGAAGTTTCATCTTCCCACCAGGCCAGGAGCAACCCAAGGGTGGGGCCTGAGGCTTCTCCTCCTCCTGTGTGCACCACTGGCTCCGCTTATACCACCCTGGACATGTCACTCCACCTCTCTGGGACTCAGCTTCCTTCTCTACAAAACTAGATTACTTTCAGGATTTAATGAGATAACCTGTGTGAATGTGCCTAGCTCAAGGCCTGACATATGGTAGCTACTATGTAAATATAAACTGCACTTCGTTCAGATCGCAGCTGTTCGTATTCCTGTCTCATGTGCCCACCAGTCTGTGAGCTTTCTGAAAACAGGAATTATATCACATTTCTCTTAGTGTCCCACCACAGCCTTGATGAGCAGAGGGAACTTTCTAAAGGTTTACAGAACCATGAACCAACTGAGAGAAACAGAAAGGCAAGGGTCTTACCTTTCGGGCTTTCTTGGCCTTGACCTTGGGCCGAGTATCCTGATTCTCCTGAGCCTGTGCAGCTGCACCCTCAGGCTCAGGTTCATCTGCCAGAGCCTGAGAGGCAGCAGCCTCAGTCTCCAGGGTCTTTGTATTGACCTTCGTATCAGCCCCACAGCTGACCTTTTTGGTCTCAGTAGCAGGCATTGTCACAGCCTGAGGGTCAGTATTCTGCATCTTGGTGTCAGCTGCCGGATTCTTCGTTTCAGCTGCCAGAACCGGGGTATCAGTCAGCTTAGTGGTAGCTGAGGCCTGAGTGGCAGATACCTCCTGAGCCTCTGTGGCCTTTGAGACCTCTGTGGTCTTTGAAACTCCTGCAGCATTTGAGACCTTCGTGGCCTTTGAGACCTCTGGTGCCTTTGAGGCCTTCGGTGCCTCTGAGACCTCCAAGTTCTGGGTCACTGTCAATAGGGTCTGCATCTTCAAGCCACGGTCCTCTTCTGAAGCTTCAGCCTGCAAGAGGAAGCAGGGAAGCTCACAGACCTTCTCCCCACCCCCAACTAGGCAAATGGCCCCAAAATTCCAGGGCCTCACTTCTCTGACCTATAGTAACTCCTACTTGCAGTGCGCTCTGACCACCTCAGCCCAACAAGGCCTCCCTTTCCTCTGAGCAGAAGAGGGGCGGGCCTACCCTCCCTCCCGCCTTTCTTCCTCCCTCCTTCCTCCCCTCCTCCCTCCCTCTACTTGGGGGAGGGAGGCGGCAACAAAGCAGGGAGGTAGATGGAGAAAGGCTGGGATGGGAGGGGAGGTGCCAAGAGATTTGGGGCAGCAACAGGGGCTGGAGAGCAAAAGCAGCTAGGGAGAGGGCGGAAGCAGGGCTTACCTGGAAGGGGGTCGGACCCGTACCACTCTCGCTTGTGTCAGACATGTCTCAAGTTGGCCTGGCAAGAGCTGAGCCTGAAGGAGAAAAGGCCTGGGTCAAGAGGCGAGCTCACTTAACGTCCTCTCTCCCGCTCTGCCTGGAGGCTGATACCCACCTTCCCTAGGGTCCCAATCCCAAACCCTCCCCCCACCCCCCCAAGGACTCCGTTCTCAAATTCAGTAATCCAGAGCGCCTAGATCTCAATTCTCTGCAGCCGTACCCTCCCCTACTCCAGGAAGATGTGCCAGCGCGGCAGCTCTGAGGACCCCGCCCCTTTTCCCAGTGCACACCCCCCCCAGCCGCAAGTCGACAGTGCGCATGCGCATCCGTTGCAGGGCCCATCTCAGCCCCGCCCGCTTTCCCAGCAGAAGCTCTTTCTTTGATGTCCAACGTGCACATGCGCATTCGGCAGCTGGCTTGTCTCCAAGCTGGCCTTTCATTACACGCCCCTTTCCAGCGATCCATAGTGCGCATGCGTAATAGAGACTCAGTCCAGTACCTTTTTCCAACACGCCCCTCTCCAAGTTCGTAGTACCATTCGGTCCCGCCCCCTCCCCAACAAGCCTCCCTCTCAAATTGTCGCAGCGTCTGGTGGTCCAGGCCCCTCCCCTACTGACATCCAGTCCAAGTCCACAGCACCGTCCGGTCCCGCCCTTTTTCATAATACGCCCCCCTCCAAACAGGGGCCAAGCGCATCTTGGTTCCGCCCTTTCCCTAATACACCCCCCTCCTCAAATCAGTATTTAGCTAGTGATTCCATCTTGGGCCCAGCCTAACAGGGTCCTGTCCCCTCCCTTCCCGGCCGGATGGATCCGGTACGATCCGGTCCTTAGAGCAGGATTTCTCCAGATCCCAGGGGGTGGGGCCGACCCCTCCCGGGCTCGGATCCAGAGCTGGGCCCCTCTGCTCACCTCGTCCTCCTACTACTCCTGAGTTCGTCCACTCCCTCTGAGCCCCTCATAAACTCAGACTGCCCTCCCCCCGCCAGGCCGGAAGTGGCCCCGCCCCTTTCCGCCTCCCTAGGGGGCCTCCGTCCCAGCCAGTCTGCCCTTCCCCCCGCCCGCTCCTCATTCCTTATCCCCCACTCCGTACTACTCCGTATTCCCTCTGCGTTGCTCCCTGCTCCCTATTTCTCCATCGCCGTTCCTATTTACCCCACAGAATTCCGTATTCCCATTCCTTACATCCTCCTTCATGCTACCATTGCACCCCCTCCCCCAGTATTCCTTAACCCTTCTCTACATCCCCTGTTTTCTTCTCTGAATTTCCACTACCCCTCAGTATTCCCCTTCCCCCTCATATTCTCCGTCCACCACTCAACACGCCCGGTTCCCAGTTTTTCTCCCCCTCTTCCTCAACTAGCCTCTGCTCTCCAGTCCATACAGCCTACTACTCTCTTGGTCTTCTTCGTTGCCTACATCCCACTCCGAGTAACCTCTCCCCTAGCTGCAGTGGTGCAGTAAAAATTGACCACCTGCCTGGCTCTAGGTTCGAGGGGACTGGAACCACTGTCTGGAAACCCCAATCTCAACGTCCCTCACCTTGTCCTCTAGCGAGTCCGGAATTCGTCTGCCCTCTCTCAGTCTCTCTCGAAGTCTCAGCCTCCTGGACTAGAGCTGCAGCCAGCCCAGCCCAGCCCAGCCCCTTTCCGCAGCCCCCTGCCACCCCCCTTCTCCTTCCTCGGGGGTGGGGCAATGGGGCCCCGCTCGGGGCTGTCTGACGCTGAAGCCCGTGTTTATGCCACTGTACCAGGCTCGGTCTGAAGCCATTCCAAACCAAAACCACCGCCTCAAAGCGATTCATTCATTGAATATGTTTATATATAAATAAATATATATATATATTGCTTATTGCAAAAGTAACGTGTTGTAGTTGTGAAATTTCAAATTATGCAGAAATATGTAACATACTAATGAAAGGCCATCCTTATCTCATGCCCCAGAAATAACCACTATTAACGTTTTGATATACATTCTTCCAGATTTGTTTCTATTTATATACTAATTATTTGGGTTTTCTCCCCACAAATGGTACACTATACCTACTGTTCTGTGACCAGGCTTTGTTTTTTTTTCCCCAGTTGTATATTCTAAACAGCTTTCCATAGTGCACATTTTTCTTAACTGCTCTATAATCTTTTCTCTGTAAATGTTCCATAATGTATTTAACCAGTCCAGGATACATAGACATTTAGATTGTTTCCATTTTTTTATTTACTATTACAAGCAGTGCTGACTCCATTTTGATACAAAACTTGTCAACTTTAAAAAGATACACAGAATAACATTTCCACCAGCAACGTCTCTTGCACGTTTATGTGTTGCATATACTACAAATATTTTCCATGTTATTTAGGATAATATTTGCTATACAAAAAGGTTTAATTATTATGTAGTGAAATGTATCAGGTTTTCCTTTACCATGACTAGATTTTGCTTCATGCTTAGAGATGCTTTCCACACTCCTATGTTATAATAATCACTGATTTTATTCCAAGCAGTTTTATGGCTTTATTATTTACATTTAAATGTTTGATCACTCCAACATTTATTTTGTATAAGGATTAATTATTTTCCAAAAATATAGCCTCATCCCTACACCATGTGCAAATTAATCCATCTTTTCCCCCACTGATTTGAAATGGCACCTTTACCACGTAATAAATTCACATAAGTATTAATAATTGGGTCTATTCAAGAGAACAAAATAAGGTATAAAAAATTGAAAGTAGACAACATTATCATTAATTACAGAGTATATGAATGCAGACCTGGACAACCTGAGAGCATCAGTTAATGTTGTTAGAAACCATAATAAAAGTCAACACAGTGGTCAGTTATAGAATTAATATTCAATATGTTTCCTATATCAAAAGTAATTCAAATGGTTATGTCTTCTGCTTTATGAAATCACCTTTTCCTCTATTAAGCAAATAAAATATGAATCCCTATGTTCTATGGGCAATTCAACATACACATGCACACATACACACATACTTCACAGATATTCATGGTGGGCTTCTGTTCTCCTTTTTCTCTAAATTGTTGCTCCCTCCAAGTTTGTGACATCAGCTCACCGCTTTCTTGCCTCCTAGGTTCTCTCCCCCCATCTACAGGGCTTTATTTCACACTAGACACAGCCCTTCCTTTCTTCCAGTTCTAGTACCCCAAATTCCCATCCCTTTCAAATCATGGCAAGCCTTGAATGCCAAGATAAAGACTTTGGTCTTGATCCTGAGAACGCTGAGATATTATTGAAGGGTTCTAGGCTTGGATGCAACACAGATTTGTGTTCCAAAAAGAACACCACTCTAGCTGCCTAACCCATTAGGAGTATGAATTAGATGTCTTCCTGGAAAAAGGGAGAGTAGTCATCCAGGTAAGCAATGATTGTGGTTAGGCCTAGAGTGGTAGCAGTGGAGGTCATGAGAAGTGATTGAATTCAGAAGATATTAAAGAAATAAAAAGCAGGACTTCATGAATAATTGGATGTAGGGAAAGGGGTGTGGAGGAGGGAAGTGTCAAAGGCAACTTTTGGGAATCTAATTTGAGAGATCAAATGTGTAGATGGTAACCCCTTTCACTAAGATATGGAATACTAACGGCTCTTCCCTGGGCCTGGGAAGAATAAAAACCTTAGAAGAGACGGGGCCCAGGGAAGAGCCCTGGAGGCCAACAGCAACCTCAGCATAGGTGAAGGAAAAGGAGCCCAGGAGAGAGAAAGATAAGTACTGACCAAGGAGACAGAGAGAAAAGCAGGAGAAAGTAACACCACAAAACAAAAGGAAGAGAATATTTCAAAAGGTGGGAGGGGTCAATAGTGTTGAATACTACCCAGAGGTCAAGAAAAGTCCTGAAAAATGTCTAGGGATTGTAGCAGTCAGGTAGTGGTCTGGTCTCTGGTGACCTCGGAGGGGATAGTTTCACACTTGTGGCATAGGTCGATAACTGTTTACTCCGGTATACATTCTTCTCTCCTTCCCTATTAATAGAAAATCTGATTTTTACCTGGACACATAGCCTCCTGGAATAAAGGCCATGAGGACAAGGGTCACACCCTAAGGATAGTGGAGGAGTAAACTGAGAAGAATCGGGATCTCTAACAATTTCATAGGGCCACCATACAAACTTTGGACTGCCTAACTCTGGATTTCTTTTAGGTGAGATAAATACAGGTATGTCTGATTGAAGCCACTGTTTGGGAGTCTATGCCATGCGGCAGTTTTATGACTGCAGTGAGTTGAGATGTGAATTGCAGGTGAGGTATTCCTGACAATGAGCATAAACTACTCTTTCAAGAAATGTCTGACTCTGATTTTGAGACTCTCCCAAAATCTAGCCCTGACTAGTTTTCCAGGCTTCTTCTTGCTATTGTTCTGAGTACTGTGTATATTCCAAACAAACACTTCACTATTACCAGATGTGCCCTGCCTTCTCTTACTTAGGAGCCGTTGCTCATACCTTTTCTTCCCTATGGAACACCCTCTGTTATATCTACCCTCTGTTACAACCTCCATCATTTTAAATTCCACAACATTTTAAGTCCTGGTTGTGGCCTTTGGGATCCTGGGATAACTTTAAAAGAATATAGAGTCAGATCCTTAGGAGATATTGGACTCAAGGGACTCAGGCAAAATCTCAGTCCATGTCCATCAGAGAGGCATTCCCAGAGACTTTCAAAGCCAAACTTCCCCAGTGCCTCTCAATGCCAAACACCTTCATAGCATAATACCATAACCACTCATCTTATGATCTGGGGATCAGAGGACAGGATGAAACCTTAACAGGAGAGAAAAAAATAAATTCACTTACAATCTTCATCATTTGACTAGAAAGATTTCCTCCCACCTTCTCTCTTTGTAAACTCTTGGAATCTTGAACTTCAGCATCCTCCCATAAACTCTGACGAACCTAGGTCACTGTGTCCCAGACCGGTTTCCAGCATTCATAAATCAGCAGGAAAATACCTGAAATCATATAGATCCTACATATTAACCAGGAACAAGTATGAAAAGCTGAGTTATCACCAAGCAGCTCTGTTCAGGAGATAAGGAAAGACAGGCTAAAGACTGCTTACTGCAGAATGTCAGGGGATGAAATTGCCTAGTACCGGGACATCCAAGATTTCAGACACCTAAGCTTACATGAGAAGCCCAGAATATCCTCACCATCAGTCCTCTCCTAGCACATTTCCCTTCCCCCAAACTATATAAAAATCAGTACCTGTGAATGTTGGAAAATTCTGAAGGCTGGGAGTAAGTGACAAAGATTTCCTTCCAAGGCTACCTATCACTTCTTTAGTCATCTAAGTTGTACAGCACAGCCTAGCAACCAACTTAATATTGGACATCAGACTTTCCTGTTCTTCACATTTCCTAAGCCTTTCCCATCACTGGGAAAAGCTTCCTAACCAACCCTTCTCCTTGACCCCACTCCCTGTCGCTGTTGGGCTCTTTCTGTTCCCGATACACAGAGAAAGCAGCTCCCCTCCTTTCCAATTCCAGGCTCATGTGCCCTCTCCCTTGAGCTGCTGTTGAATTCTTATTGTTTTCTTCCTTTTATGTACAGGGCAATTTAATTCATTTTGTATCACTCTAAGCCCTGAGAGCTATTCTTTCCACAGCCAAAATGACTACATTTTATTAAACCAAAGGCAAATTTCCCACAGACGAGGAAACCGACTACCCACTTTTGAACTAACACTGCTTCTCCCCTGCTCTTTGCACATTGAGTCCTTCATCAGCACATACCTGTGAGGCAGGTTCAGGCCTCACATGCAGACATTGAGCATCAACTATATATTATGCACCTCTACAGAGGTGGCTCTTTCTCTTGAGGGGCTTACATTTCTACTGTATGAGCATTAGCCTCATTTTATGGCAGACAAATTGAGGGTGAGGGAGGTAACTTGCCCATGACAGAGCAACTAATGAATGACAGAGAGAGGACTTGAACCCAGGCCAGTACGATGCCAAATTCCAGAGCCTCCACTACTACGCTCAAGTACTGCCAATGTTTTAAGTCCCATAATATCCTTTCCAACCCTCTTCATAAACATATGCAAGGCACATTACAGTGTGATTTTCCTCCGTGGAGGCAAGTCTAATTGGATATCCACATACCCATTCTGATATTGTCATAAAGTGACATAGGATATATAACTATTTTGTTGTAACATCAACATGAAGTGTTTAAGATCTTATTTTTATTAAAGTAATGCACATACATGGCAACAAATCAAACAGTACAGAAGGAGCACATGATAAAAACCAATGGTCCCCTGCCTTGATTCTCCATCCCACCCCCTCAAAGCAACGTTTTAACAGTTCTTGGGCTTCCCTGGTGGCGCAGTGGCTGGGAATTCGCCTGCCGGTGCAGGGGACGCGGGTTTGAGCCCTGGTCCGGGAGGATCCCACATGCTGCGGAGTGGCTAGGCCACTCAGTGGCTACTGAGCCCAAGTGCCGCAACTACTGAAGCCCGTGCGCCTAGAGCCTGTGCTCCACTATGAGAGAAGTCACCGCAATGAGAAGCCCGCACACTGCAAAGAAGAGTAGACCCTGCTCTCCGCAACTGGAGAAGGCCCGCGCACAACAACGAAGACCCAACGCAGCCAAAAATAAATAATAAAATAAAATAAATTTATAAAAAACAAACAAACAAAAAAACAGTTCTTGCACTTAGTTCTGCTGGTGGCTCCATTTACAACTCTAGATAACATGTATATACTCTGTCTCTTGGTTTATAAAATTTATACTATATCCTGTTGACTCTCAAGGATGACAATGAGGGCTTTGTTTCTGTACACTGCCTCACTTTTCCCTCCACTCCCCTGCAATGTTTAACGCTGATATTCCTTTTTTGTTCCTAGTTAACTTTGTAACTTGAAGAAATATGTATACTCAAACTTCTTTATTCCATCCATTTTTGACAGGTAATTTTGACTACCCACTTTTTAGGACAAGGATGTTAGAGCCACCACCCTCCCTCTGCCCATTCAATGACCCACATTGTCAGTTTGATGTTTCCTTCACATTGTCTAGGTTATTAACATTTACATTCTGTTCTGCAGCCACAACCAGCTCTTCCCTGCTTTGTCTTCATGTTGACTGTAAAACCTGAAAACCAGTCATGATTTACATTATCATGACTATGTAAATATTTTTCAAAACCCAGCCAAGTAGTGAGCCAGGAATACAGCTCCTTCTCTACAAGTCCTATGTCACAATCTTTTGGCCTCTGCAAAGAGAATGTTTCTACTATCAAGGTCAAAGGGAGTCCCTCTTATATTCCATCAGCTGCTTATAATCATGTTATATTTTATTTGGCTTTGTAGTTAGACCATGATTTTTTCGAACAGGTACACACACACACACACACACACACACACACGGGTTCTCTAATAGCCTTTCTTTATTCCTTGAATTATTTGCCTTTATTGTATTCATTCTTTCAACAAACATTGATTATCTACAATGTGCCAGGCACTGCTCTAGAAGCTGAGGATACAGCAGTGAAACAGATCCTTGTCCCCATGGAGGTGATATTCTAATGAGGAAGAAAGAGAAAATGATCAGATAAATAAGTAAAATACATAACAAGTTTAAGTGTTATCAGTGCTATAGAGAAAAATAAATCAGGGTAAAAAGGATAGGGAATGCCAGTGAGAGTGGGAGGTTATTGAAGTTTTAAATAGGTTGGTCAGAGAAAGACTCACTGAAAAGGTAGCATGTGAATAAAGACTTGCATGAAGTGAGAGAGCTAGCCAAGTGGATACCTGGGGAAAGAGCATTCCAAATAGAAAGAACAGTCAGTGCAAAGGCCCTAGAGCAGGACCGTGCCTGGCATTGTTTGTCTCGTGCCTGCCATTTTTGAAGAACATAAAAGTCATTGTTGCTAGACTAGTGGAGGAAGGCAAGGAGGGAAGTAATAGAAAATGAGGTCAGATAGGTAATGGGGGCCTGATCTTATAGGGCCCTGTAAGCCAAGCCACAGTGGGATCCACAGGAGGGTTTAGAGCAGAGGTGGGAGAGTATCTGACTTGGGTTTTATTTTTATTTATTTATTTTTCGAATTTATTTTTTATTGAAGTATAGTTGATTAACAAGTTATATATATATATATATATATATATATATATATATATATATATATTTTCTGCTTTATAACAAATTTAATCAGTTATACATATACATATGTTCCCATATCCCCTCCCTTTTGTGTCTCCCTCCCACCCTCCCTATCCCACCCCTCCAGGCGGTCACAAAACACCGAGCTGATCTCCCTGTGCTATGCAGCTGCTTCCCACTAGCTATCTACCTTACGTTTGGTAGTGTATATATGTCCACGCCACTCTCTCGCTTTGTCACAGCTTACCCTTCTCCCTCCCCATATCCTCAAGTCCATTCTCTAGTAGGTCTGTGTCTTTATTCCTGTCTTACCCCTAGGTTCTTCATGACATTTTTTTTCTTAAATTCCATATATATGTTGACTTGGGTTTTAAAAGGATCCCTCTGGCTGTTGTGAAAATATACTGGTGAAGGGGGGTGGGGCGGTGATGACAAAGTAGGAAGCTGAAGACCAGTGAGGAGGCTGTTGTAGTAATTGCTTGGGTTGGATCCACACTTACCTGGTTTCACTGTTCTGGGCACCTGTTCTAGAAATCCTTCTTCAGCTTCGGAAAATTAACTTCTAATAAGTTTTTGACAAATTGTCCTTTATTTTTTCTGTTCTCTCTGGCTAGGACTCCTGTTATTCAGATGTTGAACCTGCTGGATTAATCTTCATCTCTTAAATTTTCTCTCCTACTTTGTGTTTCTTTGTTTTTTGGCCCTGCATCCTGGGAAATTTCCTCAATTTTATTTCCCAGTCCTTCTGTTGATTTTCTTTTAATTTCAGCAACTTATTTTCCATCCCTAAGGAGTCTTTCTTTTCTCTGATTGTTCCTGTTCTGTGGCATTTACTTCTTGTTTTATTCATGTTTTACCTTCTTGAAATTTGCTGAGGATATTATCATTTCTTTTCTGAAATTCTCTTTCCTTTCCAAAATTCCCAAATTTCTCTGGGGTCAGTTGTTCTATTTTCTTATTTTAGTCTCTTGCTTTCATGCTGCAGGTTCCCTTAATTTGCCTGAAGACCCTTGGTTATCCATCCCAGGTAAGGGAAAAGGACTGGTAGCTGATGTGGGTTTCTCTGTTGTTGTATAAGCAGAGCTGTTTTTCTAGCTAGGGCTCTCTCCCATGAGGAAATTCTGACAGGAAACCTTGTGTGGACTTGGGGGAGGTGGCAACTGACAGGCCATGGGTCACCAAATACAAGAATGAGGAGGCTTTGTTATGCGGTACCAAATGCCATAGGACAAGTCTGAAAGTTCCCTACGCAGTTTGTAAAATGTCATTAGAGATTTTGCTTGAAGCTAAGTGCTGGGGCTGCATGTGCTCTATGTGGGTGGAAAGGGCAGAGGGATAGGGGCTCCGACTGATGCTGATGTCCCGTGTGCACACCTTCAAGTAATTTTCTTTCTCAGCTCCGGTTCTCACTCTTGCCCTCCACAGTTCCTGTAGACACAGTCCAGAGCATCTCTGGGTGCCCACAGACAGACTGACCCCCATCAACTGAGCATCTCCCCACCCCTCCCCCACCTAGGTCTCCGGAGGGACAGGGAGCTTCCCATACTTTTGAGATCAATCAGGCCTCATCCAGCTCTAGTCCTAGCAGCTAATGTTTACTGAATGCTTACCATGTGCCAAGCATTCTGAAAGTACAACCTTTTTTAAACTTCATAACAACTTTATGAAATAGATGCTATTATTATTCTCTTTTTATAGGTAAGGAAACTGAGGCTGCAGAGCAATTAATTAAATTTCACAATATTACACTGTCAGTAAGTGGCAGAACTGAGACAAACCCAGATGGTCTGAGTCCAGTAGTTCTATTTTGAACCACTATCTTATTTTCTCAGTCCTACCTTAGCCTGTCTTGGCCTCTGAATATTCTGCAGATTGTAAGGCTCATATCTGTAAGAGTCCATTTTTATGGGACCCTAAGTAAATCCTTCCTGTCTCAAGGCTAAAATCCATGCCAGAAAGGACCAGGATTGGGGCCTTGCTCCACCAACCCCTCTCTCATATCAGCTACTTTTTAAGATGATCAGTGCTAAGTGACCTTTCTCTGGCCTCAGTTACCGGGCTCCTGTGGATGTTTATAGGAAAGAAAAACCCCACCCTGGGCCAACACAGCAAATAGACAGACCCAGAACTTTAGTATGTTTAGTTTCCATTCATCTTACAGCTGGATGATGGGGAAAACGGAGGCATGGAACTGGCCCCTCTCCAGGCAAGATGCCAACCCCAGCTCTTGGACAATCCTGGCTTGTGTGGATTCAATGCCACATTCAGAGTCTTCCCCACCCTTCAGGATAGTCCCTTCCTCTCAAGAGAAGGGATACCTGAAGGCTTAAAAGAGCACGAGTTTGGAGATTGGGCTCAGACCTTCTGGATGTGAACAACAGCCCCGGGCCAGAGGTGGCATCATGTCTCAGTGGAGATGCCTCATCCGTATCAGCTTTTTGCTGACCATTCTCCTGGAACTGACATGCCAGGGACCTTCTGGGCCCTCCTCATCAAGCACAAAGGTTAGATCTGGGATGAGGGAACAGAGCTCCAGGATTTGCAAGGAAATTAGCTCCTTGGGGGCAACAGCGGAAGGCTATTTGGTCTGCTTTCTCAGTCCTAGGAAACTAGGGCCAGAGGAAAGAGTTACTATTTTCTGAGCATATGTCAGGTGCTCCACCAGGGATTTTAGAGTTATTATTTCATTTAGTCCTTATAGCATCCCTGTAAGCTAAACTCTACTATTATAGCTAAGTAGATAGCTAAGCTATCTACTATTATAGAAGAGGAAACTGAGGCTCAGGGATTGACACAGTTAAGAGGTGGCAGAACCAGAATTTGATTCTAGGTCCATCTGATCCCAAATGCCTTCATTTCCCTCTGCCCCACACTGAGAATGAACTAGACGTGTGGGTAGATGAAGGGATCATGGCTTCAGAAAAGGTCAGGAAAAAGATCGATATGTTACTTGCTGTGCGGCCTCAGGCTCTGGGCCCAGTTAACACATCCATAAAATATGAACAATAATATTATGTAGCCCATAGAGCCGATGTGAGGATTAAATAAGATCATGGATGCCAAATGCTTATCACGCTTTCAGTGTCTGATTGTACTTATCAGGTGCAATTCTTTTTTTTTTTTTTCCTTTTGGCCCCGCCGTGTGACATGGGAGATCTTAGTATCCCAACCAGATCAAACCTGTGCCCCCTGCAGTGGAAGTGCAGAGTCTTAACCAATGGACCTCCAGGGAAGTCCCCAGGTGCAATCCTTTACACTTGAGTTCCTAAAAAGGGAATAGATATAGATATAGTTATAGACACATATATCACAGTGTCTTGCACAAAGTAGAGCTCAATGAATGACAGCCACTGTGGTATTCTAAAGCCTTGCTACTCAAAGTAAAATTCATAGACCAGCAGCATCAACATCACCTGGGAGTTTGTTACAAAGTTAGAATCTCAGTCCCCACCCCAGACTTGCTAAATCAGAATCTTCATTTTAACAAGATGTCCAGGAAATTCATGTGCACATTAAAGTTGGAGAAGCACTTGTCCAGAGGTCCCTTGATTTGTGATCCTCTGTGAGCCTTTGGGTCTGAGACTTGGTAAAGCTCACTGAAATATTAGGCAGATCCACAAAATGAATGACAGAGGCTGTTTTCCCTCTCTGGGCCTCAGTTTCTCCACTTGTACCTTGAGGCCTGTCCAGGAGTCCTGGGTACTAGTGCATGTAGGCCAAGGATAGAGTCTACCTAACCCACCTCCCTGTCTTCCCTCAGCTGCTGATGAAAAGCTATTCCATGCATTCTACTGTGGTTTCCCGCTACGCCCACACCTTGGTCACCTCTGTCCTGTTCAGTCCTCATGCCAAGGCTCATGAAGTCATTTTTGACCTGGATCTGCCTCGTCTCACCTTTATCTCCAATTTCACCATGTAAGTCTGCTTCCAAACTCACTGTTTTATTCATTCTTTTGTTCATTCTTTCAGCAGAGCATAGTGATAAAGAGCATGCACTCTTGAGTTTGAATCCTGGGTCTGCCAGCTATGGGACTCAGGACAAATCATGTCACTTATCAGAGTCTCATTTTACACATCTGTAAAATGGGGATAAAATTAGAACCCACCAGGCTTCCCTGGTGGTGTAGTGGTTAAGAATCCGCCTGCCAATGCAGGGGACATGGGTTTGAGCCCTGGTCCGGGAGGATCCCCCATACCACGGAGCAGCTAAGTCCGTGCGCCACAACTGCTGAGCCTGTGCTCTGGAGCCCACGAGCCACAACTGCTGAAGCCCGCACAGCTGGAGCCCGTGCTTTGCAACAAGGGAGACCACTGCAATGAGGAGACCGTGCACTGCAACGAAGAGCAGCCCCGCTCGCCACAACTAGAGAAAGCCTGCACCCAGCAACGAAGACCCAACGCAGCCAAAAATAAATAAATAAATAAAATAAATTAAAAATAAATTAAAACCCACCTGAAAGGATTAAATGAGCTAATATATGTGAAAATATATGCTAAAATTAGTGGCAGGCAGATAATATTTCCTTGATAATATTCGCTTGATTATTTTTTTAACAAACATTTCCTGATGCTGACTGTTTGATTTACACTGAGCTGGGTATTATGGAAAAAGGAAGATGAATTGTACATGGTCCTGCTCCCAAAGAGTTCACAGTCTAATGGGGGAAATAAAAATGAAAGCAGATAATTTTAATAAAGTATGCTGGGAAGAAAGAGAAACGTGAATGCGGGATGGTGGGAATAGCGAGGCCTACCAGGAGACAGTGGTCAGTTCCCCAGCCCCATGCAGAGAAAGCCTCACAAAGATGACACCTAAACTGAGGTTCAAAATATAAGCTGTTCATCGGGCAAGCAGGCTGAGGGCAGGGCTGGAGAATCCAGGCAAAAGGAGCACATGAATAAATGTTTCCTCATTAGGGGAACTGGAAGGACTTCAGTGTCACCAGAGTGTAGGGCACAAGCAGAGGTAGAGAGTGGTCAAAATTGAGACTGGAGAGGTAAGGAAAGACTAGGTGGTAGAGGGCTGCCAATGCCAGACCAAGCACGTGGCCCTTACTTGATGGTCTCCAAACCATCTTATGTGTTTGCACGCCCATCAGGAAAAAATTGATCATGTACTTCCCAAATATATATTATTTATTAATTTATAAAGTCTATAAATATACTACTGAGCAAATATATTAGGTACATTATGAAGCATATGCAAAAATGTACGTAGACAATGTAGGAGAAAACCCTATAAGTAGAGTGTTAACACTGTTTTCCCACTCCCTCAGTGTGTGTTGGAGTGTACACACTCTAGCACCCCCAGAGTGTGTGCACTCCACTTTAGAAATAACTGTGGCCCATAATGAGGAGACATGGCAAGGTTTTAAGCAAGGAGTGACAATAGTGAGGTGGGGTGGGCTGGAAAGGCCAGCTGGGAAGCAGGGAGCTCAGTAAGGAGCCTGGGGCAATATCTGCATAAGGGCTGCTGAGGGCTGGAACAGTGCAGTGGGGTTGGGATTTGAGAGACCATAAGGAGGGAGAAACAACTTGGTGCATACATGTGGGGAGTAAGTAAAGATAGAAGGTGCCCATCTGATTTCAGCTTGTCCGACCTGGTAGATGACAGTGCCTTCTTTGAGATGGTAAACGTGAGAGGAGGAGCAGATAAGGAGAAGCTTGGTGGGGCCTCATGAGCTCATATAACACCTTAGTGTGAATTAGAAAATGGCCCCGATTTGGGAAGAGTGACTCAGATTTAGCAGATGAATGAGACCAGCATGTGCAGAGTTTCGGCCTTTGCTCAGACCCCCTCACCAGAGGTGGGCTTTGTGCTATAAACAATCTGTAAGCCTCTGTTAACAGCAGCCCTAGAGACTGAGCTTTGTCATCAGGAACCTCCTGGCCTTGATGGACAGATGGCACTCCCCCGAAGAGAGGAAAGGTTGGAGGAGGTAGGCAGTGTGCCCCTGACAAGGTAGTTCATGGGAGAGGTGGTGAGGTAGTCAAAGAAAGCTTCCTGGAAACAGGATTTCCATATGGGTAAGACTGGAAGGGACCAGGATCACTGTGTGTGGGTGATCCAGGAAGATCAAAGGCAAAAAAGACAGCATGGGTTTGAAGTATGGGGGCTCAACAGAGAGGTTGCTGGTCAAATGATACAAGAGCTAGGCAGCCAGACAGAATGTGGATTTTTGCTCTAATAGAAAAAACTCCAAAATAATTTTTTTAATTAAGCAAAGCAGGCTGGAGGAAATGTTTTGGGCAGACTCCATGGAAAGTATGCTTGCTGGAGGCAGCACACACACAGAGGCCCCAGTGTGCTGCTGCCAGACCAGCCACCCCTACACCCCCACAACCCCCAGGAGACCTTGGGGCAGTGCCAGCCCAGCCCACCCCCACATGAGCCCAGCCACAGCAATCGTCTGTTTCAGCTGCCTAGAAACACTTCCCACCTGAGTGGTCTTTTCTGCGGGTTGCACATCCTCCTCAAGTGTTTCTAGAAACTGCTGCTTTGGTCAAATAACTTCATTCTACCCCAACCACCCCCAGTACCTGTGCCTTCCATTTGTAAAATAGAGACTGTTGTTCCTGCCGCTTACAGAGTTGCAGTAATATTCTCTAGGACAAGGAACTATCTATCACTCCTCAAAGACCAGCTCTGACCCATTCCCCCCCTTCAAGATTTATCTTGGACTCCCATTCTCCATATCTAGTCTTCACTGTCATATGAGCTCATTGAGTGTAGTGTTCAAAGCCCTTTATTCTCTAGGCCTACACAACCACTCCAAACTTCTCTCCATAACTCCTTTCCCTACCTCTCTGTTCCAGCCAAATCTAACTACTTGCTCTTCTCTGAAACATGGTCCCTGTGCTTTCCTGCTGTCTGTATGGAAAGCCCATTCCACAAATAATTGTTGAGTGCCTACTATGTGCCAGGCAGCATTCCAAGTACTGGGGATACAGCAGCAATTAATACAGACAAAATCCCTGCCCTCAAGGAGCTTACAGTCCAATGGAGAAGGCAGATAAGGGAAAAATAAACAAGGAAGTATATGTCAGTGTATGGATACGTGCTACAAAGAAATAGAAAGTAGAGCAAGAGAGATAAAGAGTGAGTGGGAAGGGGCTGTTTAGGAGTGATCAAGGATGTATCTCTGAGGAAGTGACATTTGAACAAAGACCTGAAAGAAGAGAGAGTATAAGATTTGCCAATATCTGGAGGAAGAGTGTTCCAAACAAATGGAACATCAATTGTAAAGGCTCTTAAACAGGAGTGTGCTGAAAAAACTCAAGAAACAGCAAGGAGGCCTTGGTGGCTGGAGAATAATGAATAAGGTGAAGAGAAGGAGGAGATGGGGTTAAAGAGGTGACAGGGAGCCAGATAGTATAGGACCATGGAGGCCCTGGTGAGGACTTTGGCCTTTACTCTGATTTGAGACAAAAGCCAGAGACACTTTTGAGCAAAGAAGGGACATGGTCTGATTTAGGATTTAACAGGATCTAGGATCTGTCTGACTGCTGTGAAGAGAACAGGTAATAAGGAGGCAAGGCTTTAAAGAGGGAGGCCAGTTAGTAGGTTGCTGCGTTTATCCAAGCAAGAAATGTTGGTAGTTTGGATTAGGGTAGTAATTGTGGGTGTGGGGAGAAGTAATCAGATTGTGGACATATCTAAAGATAGGGTCAAAATTCCCTGATGGATTAGAAGTGGTGTATGAGAGGAAGAAGGGAGTCAACAAGCATGACTCTAAGATTTCCAGCCAAACAACTATTTCCTGAGATAAGGAAAACCAAGGGAGGAGCAGATTTGGGAGGTGGGGGAGATACAAGGAACTCAGTTTGGGATATGTTAAGCTTTAGGTGCCTATTGGAAATGCTAGTGAAATGTCAAGTAAGCAATATATAGGTCTGGAGTTCAGGAGACAGGTCCACACTAGAGATACAGATTTGGGAGTCATCTGTGAGCAAATGATATTTAAACCCATGAGACTAGACGACCTTACCTAGAGAGTGACTGTGGAAAGTTCCAAAGAATTAGAATCAAGAAGAGAAGGAGCCAACAAAGGAGACTGAGGAGGCATGGCCAGTGATGATCATCTGTCCAAATCTTCCCTAATTTGAACTCCCCCAACACCAAGGCCACCTCCTCTAGGACCTTTTCTGGAAGACTTGGGCAAAAGTGCTTCCTCCCTTCTTTGAACTCGTTTATACCTTATTACCTTCCTTAGAGCAATAGGAAAAACTGGGGTAAAACAAGTTTGAATTAGTATCTCATTGCTCTCTGAGCCCACTAATGTCAAGGTCCCTTCCCTGGTCAATCTCAGATGCCTCTGCAGCAATTTGCATTCCGCTTTGACAATTTTTACTGCCTGTGCCACCCACCATATTAGTTACTTGCTATAGTTTCTGTAAATAGATACACTTAAGATTACCTAAGTTAGGCTTATCTTAAGTAACAATATCCTTGAGCTCATGTGTTCAACGTGCTACTTATATTTTAATGCACATTACAGTAAATATATAACAATTGTAATAAAAATGTTCAGTTGTGTTCCACCTAAAATTATTTTATGTACCAAAACATGGAATTCATTCAACACTTTGGAAAACATAAAGTCCTAACACCAAATCAACCATATACCAACTGTGTGGTCTCTATTTCCCCACCTGACAAATGGAGATAATGATAACTGCTTCACCTGGTTTTAGCTCCCTGGACTCTCCTTCTTCTCTTCTTCCTTCTCTCACTCTGGCTTCACAGTTCTATTTTGCTCTTTTTCTCCCCCCATCCCTTATCCTCCTCCTCCATCTTCTTTGTATGTCTCTTTCTGTCTATGTGACTGACCGTCTCTTTTTTCCTTTCTCTGTTTCTGTCTGTCCTTCCTCTTTCCTGCTCCATCAGGACCACCAACAATAAAGTCTACATTGCAGAAGTCAAAGAGAAGCACCAGGCAAAGAAAATCTATGAGGAAGCCCATCAGCAAGGAAAAAATAGCTGCTCATGTAGGCATCAGGTAAGACTCCAACCAGTCTGAAACATGACAAGTTCATCTTAGGTGTGTGATCAGGGGCTTACACATGTTCTCACTTGGCCTCAATCTCTACCTCTGTAAAGTGGGGATAATGATCTCTACTTCATAGGATTACATGAAGATGAGGTGAGTTAATGAATAGCAAAACCTATAAGAGAGTAGGTGTTCAATAAATGGGAGTTTACTTCACTACTTCCACTTTCCTCCTGCCAGCAGGATGTGGCTTATTTAAGAACTGGCATCTTCCGGTAAGGTTATGTTCAAGTGAGATTTCTCTAAATCAAATCCTGTTTCCTAACTGAGTTCCATTCTGCTGGCAGAAGTGTATTGTCTTCCTTCAATGTTTCCTCCCAGCCTCCAAAAGAGTTTCATCAAGCACGGAAACTTTAGGTTTGGTTACTGCATACTGAGGAATTAATGCCATATAAACAAGCTTAGTCTAAAGCATGGGGGAGGGGTGGGCGTGAGGGGTTATTTGAAGGGAAAGAGGCATTGTGTGTAAGTTGAAACCTCTTTTTATAAAACAAATCATTAGTCCCTTGTTGTTTTATTGTAGATTCAGATTTTCACTAACATAGTTTCCTTATGGGTAAGCTGCCTGTGATAGAATTTCTTAGGCAGAATATTTAAGAGGATGAATGAGGGAGAGAGACAGTTTAACAAGTGGGGGAGTGAATAACTAACTGTGGTCAAGGGACTTAGTTGAAACAGAAGCCTGGCCAGGTCTGCTGGGCCCAGAGAGGGGGTAGCCGAACTAGGTCATCTAACAGCTCCCCTCCTCCTCACGAGATCCCATCTCTTTCATCCTCCTCCCTTTCAAGACCAGGGACTGAGAATCAGAGAAGTTTCACATCTTCACCAGCCTGGCAACAGCCACAAAGGTGACTTTTTTTCTCACCTACGAGGAGCTGCTGCAGCGGCACCAGGACCAGTACCAGCTGGTGGTGAGCCTGAGACCCCGACAATTGGTGACAAGGCTGAGTGTAGAGATCACAGTGTCAGAAAAGACAGGCATTGGATATCTTCACGTACCACCTCTGAGGACCAGCCGCCTGCACACCAACACCCACACAAGTATGTGAGCAGCACTACAGGTCAACCATAAGACTGGCCTTCCCTAAATGGGAAGCTGCCCCTTTTGCCTCTGCTTCTCTCTAATACCACTTCTGCCCTAGGTTCCTTTCCCATTCAAACAAGGAGAAGAGAGCATGTTTAGAGTTGAAAATATTTCGGTTACAAACTTGGTTTCATCCTTGCAAGCTGTGTGAAACCAACAAGTCCCACATTTCCCGCAGTGGTGATTTCCCTCCGGAAATTGTAAAAAGTGGAGAAGGGGTTGCTGGGTCAGCTCCATGAAATCATATGTTGGCAATGCTAAGAGATTCAGAGCCCACAGTTACTTTCCTCTGGAATCACCACTGAGAATGGAAGGGCAATGGGAGGACAGTGTGAAGTGCAGGCTGCCCCAGAGGACATCATTTCAGGCCCTGTATGCCAGAGAGATGGCCTGGCTGCCAAGCTTGCTTCAAACTTCATCTCAAGGTGTTTGTTTTTTCATCTCAAGGTGTTTGAAGGCCACGCTGGCTACAGCAGAATCGTTATGTGAGCTGTGAGAATACAGATTCTTGGACCCCACCCTCCTGAAGTCTGCTTCAGGAGGTTGGGGAGGGGCCCAGGAACCTATCCTTTTAACCCATTTGCAAGCGAACTTGATGTCCAGTCATATTGGAGAACCACAGATCCGGCCTAGACGCCTCCGCTGAGGGACAAGTGGACAGGCACAGAGAAATCACCCATGTCACATGGCCACTCTCACTAATCTGTTTAGCTTCGGATGTCCTACCTACTTGGACCCTGCTGACCCAGAGAGACAGTATGGAATACAGACAAGAGAGAGACAGACACAGACCTGGGTTCAAATCCCAGCTTTGACCTTCTCCAAAGGTGGGGCAGCAGGCAAATCACTCACTGGCTCTGCTTCAGTTTTCCCGTCTGTACGATGAGGACGTGCAATCGATGGCGCAGGACCACTGTGAGAATTTGAGAAAATTCCTCTCTGCAAATCACTGGTACAGAGTAATGAAGACCTGATGATAACTGTAATCATTAGCATTATCGAGCACTTACTAAGATCCAAGTATGGTTCCAAGTGCTTTACATAAATGATCTCATTGAATTTGCACAAACACTGTCTATGAAAGAGGAGCTATTATCCTTCCCGTGCTACAGATGAGGAGCCTGAGGCTTAGAGAGTGTGAATAACTTGTCCAGGGGCCCACAGGCAGCATCTGAG
Source organism: Mesoplodon densirostris (assembly GCF_025265405.1). Taxonomy (NCBI): domain Eukaryota; kingdom Metazoa; phylum Chordata; class Mammalia; order Artiodactyla; family Ziphiidae; genus Mesoplodon; species Mesoplodon densirostris. The sequence continues at coordinate 90,388,569 of NC_082681.1, forward strand.
TCCTTGGAGCCTGCATGCTTAAACCCTAAGCTATAAATGGCAGCTCCCTCCCCCCTTCTCCTTAAAGGTTAAAACGGAGGGGAGAGCCAATCCTGTGGGGATAAAACAGAACAAAGACCTCTGAAAGGAAGGAAGCCAAGGGAATGTATGTAAGCAGATGCCTCAGAGAGTATGGGGGCTCAGTTTGCCCCTAAGCTTCCTGACAGCTGTAGCAGGAAAGGGGGGCGGGGAGCAGAATTCCCTAGTTTCCATTTTCTGGAAAAAAGGAGGCACAGAGGCATGTCTAAATGGACATTTGTCTTGGGCTGAAATTCCAGAGGAGTTGATCTTGTGGCCAGCTCAGCAAACATCCGGGACCAGAAGTTCATCTGTGATTTCATGAGGCTCTAAAAGTCTTATTCACACACGTGATTCTGAGAGTCAAGAAGCCAGAGCGGGGAGGAAACACATGAAATTCTATCTAGAAGAGAACGTTGCTGGGCTGCAGTTTCCCACAGCAGTAAGGGGCATGGGAGGAGACCGAGGCCCTGACTGTGTATCTGTCTCTCTCCACAACACACACGACACGGTCTCTCCGGGAGGAGATCCAGGCTCCTGGGGACGTGACACTCCTCCAGAGACTGGGCTTGCGGGATGGATGGCAAATGAGCCAGGATGAAGTTGTGAGTGAGGGCCAGGCTGCCAGAGGCTGGGAGCTGAGTGGGGGCTGGGTCTGTCAGGCTGGGCCCGTGGAAGAGGCAGAGTAGGGGGAGCTGGTTGTAGGATTGGGAGAGGAATGTAGCATCTGGGCGGGTGGAGGGGCGTTGCAGGCCAAAGGAACAGCAGGTGGTGCAGGGCTTACTTCTCACCCTCCCCAGATATTGCCTCTTTTGATGTCCCTTTACCTGGCTTTCTGCCTGGCGAGCTCTCCATCCCACCTACCCCCTCCCCACCCATGCAGGTGAGGCTGACTCACCCCCATCCACCAGGATTGAGAGGGGAGAGACCAGTGTCCGAATTACCTTCTGCGCGACACTGCAAGACCAGTCTGCCTTCTCCGGTTCAGGCATCAGGGCCGACTTCGTGGCCCAGTATGATGTAGTCATGGAGGACATCGTTGGAGACGTGCAGGACGGAGGGCCAGGGGAATGGAAAGCACGTGGGCTCTGCAGTCGGACAGGCCTGGGAAACAAGGCGCTGGCCTCCCCAAGGTGTGCGTTTGTTTCTCCCTAGGGATCAGTGAGGACTAGTGAACACGGACAGGACGGTGTGTAGCGACACATGACTTCACACCTGGTGAGGCACATGTGTCCCCCAAAGCGTTGGAGACCCGGAAGTGCATAAACTGAATCAAGATCCAGGTGAATACATTCCTAACTGAAGCAAGTCATAGCCCACTCTTAACCAGA